>NC_134359.1:112673562-113005506 GCF_048569485.1 Anomaloglossus baeobatrachus | reverse complement strand
ACCTAGAATATAAGACATATAGTTGTTTCACACTTTTTTTGTTAAGTACTTAATTCCACATGTGTTAATTCATAGTTTTGATGCCTTTAATGTGAATCTACAATTTTCAGAGTCATGAAAATAAAGAAAACTCTTTGAATGAGAAGGTGTGTCCAAACCTTTGTTCTGTACTGTATGTATATGTATATATATATATATATATATATGTTTGTATATATATATATATATATATATATATATATATACCCCCCACACACAAGCACATACTGTATACACATACTATTTATGCACAGAGATACATATACTGTATGCACACTTTCATATACACACACACACACACACACACTTATATACAGTACAAGCAACATAGGTATGTGTGTAAAAGGAAACAGACAGATCCAATAAGTATATATACTCACCTCTGTTGCTTCATAAATTACTGATGACCTGTGGAGATTTTCTTGCTCTTCCTCTCCTGCTGTGGATGGGGAGCGGCCTCCATCTTCCTGCTGTTCCCTCAGCTCTGACGTCCACTCCTGCGGAAATCAGCTGCTCCTCTTTAGCTGCGGCCTCCATCTTCTCCCCTGGCTCTTAGCAGGGAAGAGTATCCTGCAGAGCAGATCTGCACGGGAACATAGGAGGGTCTCTTACTGGTTCTGGGGCTGATCGGCAATCAGCAGTTTTCTGGTGAGTGGGTTGGACCCCAGACATATATAATACTTATTACGTGCATTAGTTGCAAGGGCCCCCTCCCCTCGGTGCCACGATACAACAATTGCACAGGCTGAATGTGTGGAGTCCTCACCTCTCCTTGTTGCCCTGTTGCTCTGGTCAGCTTCCTCCCGTCCTGTACTCTGTTGTTTCATCTCCGCAACGCACAGTGATGACGTCACCATGCTCTGCAAGTGCAGGCACAAGGGGAGAATGAAGAAAAATAGAGCGGAGTGCTCCTCTCCATTTTTCACCATTGCTGTGTGTGATGATGGGTGAGAGGGGCCCGGTTCTCTTCGCCGCCGCTGACACCGGGCCCCCCTGACTCATGGGTACATAGCGACAGCGTGATCTGCCACTGAACAATGCAGTCCCTCTCTTAGAGAGAGGAGGCGGCTGCTGATCTGCAGGGCGGGCCCCTAACCCTGCGGGCCCGATCACTATGGCAACCCCTGCGACCACGGTAGTTATGCCCCTGGGATAAAATACTTATTTCTCTCTTCAATATGCAAAATAAATTTATATAATTTATACAATGTGATTTTTTGGATTTTATTTTTGATATTCTCCTCACTGTAAAATTAACATACTCTTAAAATTATAGACTGTTCATGTCTTTGTCAGAAGGCAAACTTACAAAATCAGCAAGGGATCAAATAATTATTTCTTTCACTGTACTTGGCTTGTGCTATAGTACCACATTGTCTTCTTCCAATGAGACAGCCATTGTGCTAAGGGGCATAACGATCACGATCTCAGAGGGTGTGACCACAACAGGTCCCGCGCGGTAGAGGGGCCCACTGTTATTTGTGCCTATTTCAGCTTGATTTGTGCGTGAGGACGCACATTCAGCTGACATGTATTGTGGTGCAGAGACCCGCCAGGTCCCTTTGCTCTAATACACACCACTGGCCAATTAGAAGACGGCAGTTGACGTCGGGGTGCCAGTCATAGTTACATAGCAGTGAGTCATGCATTGACCATAGTAGGCATGCCAATGTCAGCTGCTGGCTCCTGCGCTGGCTAAAGAAGAGGGAAAAAACAAGGATAAAAAGTGGAAAAACGTCCGCGCTGCTGTGCCAATAAAGAGTTAAATCCAAATAACTCTTTATTGGCACAGCAGCGCGGACGTTTTTCCACTTTTTATCCTTATTTTTTTCTTGCTTCTGCCTTTGGCACGTGAAGTCTGCAGCAGCTGATACATGCTTTAATACTGGTTTTGTGTCACACAACCATCTCAGGTGAGTGGTTTTCATTAACTCTTAAGGGTGCTTTACACGCTGCGACACCGGTAACAATATATCGTCGTGGTCACGTCGTTAGTGACACACATCCAGCGCCGTTACCGACATCGCAGCGTGTGACACCAATGAGCGACGATCAACGATCGCAAAATCGTTCAAAAACGATGATCGTTGACACGTCGCTCATTTCCTTAATGTCATTGCTGCTGCCGGAACGATGTTGTTCGTCGTTCCTGTGGCAGCACACATCGCTGTGTGTGACACCGCAGGAACGACGAACATCTCCTTACCTGCGTCCACCGGCAATGAGGAAGGAAGGAGGTGGGCGGGATGTTACATCCCGCTCATCTCCGCCCTCCGCTTTATTGGCCGGCCGCTAAGTGATGTCGCAGTGACGTCGCTATGACGCTGAACGCACCTCCCCCTTGAGAGAGGGATTGTTCGGCGGTCACAGCGATGTCGCTGACCAGGTATGTGCGTGTGACGCTGCTGTAGCGATAATGTTTGCTACGGCAGCGATTACCAAATGTCACACGAGCGACGGGGCAGGTGCTGTCGCGCATGACATCGCTAGCAATCGCTAGCGATCTCGCAGCGTGTAAAGCACCCTTTACTGTTGTTATCCTGGTAAGACCCTATATGCGCTTTTTATATCCACAGTTTTTTTTTTTTATAATTTTTGGCTACAGAAGAGGACATGGTGCATTGTGGGAAGGTGGGAATTTTTTTTATTTTATTTTACAAATTAACAGCAGAATGAGGAACATATATATCAGCAAGGCTCCCAGGATGGTAGACATCTATACTAGGAGGCGGGCCAAGATGGGGGACATATATTCCCGAAAGGCACCCAGGATGTGGACATATATACCAGAAATGCACCTAGGTTGGGGCCATATATACTTGGAAGGGGCCCAGGATGGGGGACATACAGTCATGGCTGAAAGTGTTGACAGCCTTGAAATTGTTCTAGAAAATTAAATATTTCTACCAGAAATTTATTGCAATTACATATGTATTGTTATACATGTTTATTTCCATTTTGTGTATTTGAACAACACAAAAAAAGGAATAAAGACAAATTGAACATAATTTCTCCAAAAAACCCTCCACATATGGGACGGAAAAAATTGTTGTCACTTTCAAGTTAATATTTGGTTGCACACCATTTGGAATACAGAACTGCAATTAACCGCTTCCTATAAACATCAAGAAGCTTCTTACACCTCTCAACTGGAGTTTTGGACTCTTCTTTTACACTCTGCTCCAGGTCTCTCATATTTGAAGGGTGCCTTCAAACAACAGCAATTTAAGATGCACAGGTGTTCAGTGGGATTTAGATCTGAACTCCATACGGGCCACTTCAGAACTCTCCAGTACTTTGTTCCATCCATTTCTGGGAGTTTCTTGAAGAATGTCTGTGGTCATTGATCTGCTGTTAAGGCATTACCTAAGATGCAGACCCAGCTTTCTGACACTGGGCACTACATTGCGACCCAAAATCTTTGGTAATCTTTAGATTTCATGATGCCTTGCACACAGTCAAGTGGCAGCAGAACAACCCCAAAACATCTTTGAACCTTGAGATCATTAACAAGTTCCTTCGTGTAGTTTTAGGCTGATCTCTCACCTTCCTCATGATCCTGGTTACCCCACGAGGTGAGATTTTGCATGGAGCTCCAGATCGATGTCGATTGACACTCATTTTGTATTTCTTCCCTTTTCTTACTATTGCACCAATGTGGCGCCCTGGACTAGCCAGGTAGCCACAAACATAACATCACACACACCCCCTCCCCTGGATAGTTTACATCAGTCAAAAAAAATCCTTGTTGCCTCCCTCCAGGGTCTGATGTCCACACCAGGTGGGGCGGAGCCAGGCGGTTGGCCCCACCCACCGAGGAGTTCACAGGCCTGGAGGCGGGAAAAGTGACAGATTCGAGTTGGAGTTGAAAGTGAGAGGACAGAAACTGTTGGTGTCTGAGTTGGAGCCTAGGCACTGTCAGGAAGGTTGGCAGACTGTGGTGGCCGTCTGCAGGAGGTGGTGCAAGTCAGCAAAACCGTAGGACCGGGGGCGGGTGGTGGCCCGCCGGTACCGAGCCGGGGAGCAGATTTGCATCAGCACAAAGGCAGGGCCATCGGACCCCGACTAGGCTTGGAGCCGCCGACAACGGTCAAATCCGAGAGTGACCGGAACCCCAGGGGTTTCCTAACACCCAAGACCCGACAAAAGGCAACAGTCCACACCGTGAGGATACACAGCCACCGCCATAGGCTAGAGATCCAAGGGCCAGCGCCTGCGGGCAAAACGGGCTCGTTCGATACATACACGCCGGGGAGCGGACTACCGTTGGGAAACCATTGGAGTCAACACATTCTACAAAGGTGCAGGGAAAGACAGCCATAATCAACCTGTACGGGGAGAACAAAGACACTGCAGCTGGCTGCGGAACCCGTCCATCCAGCCGTTTGGTTTACCAGAGACTCTGTGAATCTGTGCCTGAGTGAGTACAACAGTGCCATCCGGCACTGCGCCGCACTGCCTCCGCAGCCCTGCACCCCAGCTACCCTGCCTCCCCGTATCACCACCGGGCCCCGGGATCACCAACCCCTACCCACGGAGGGGGAACCAACATCCTAGCTGCTCCCTGCCATCACTCCCGGGATCCCCGTCACCAGCAGAGGTGGTGCCCACTATCACCACGACCCATGGGTGGTGTCACGGACTATCTCCCAAAACAAACCAACCCCTTTTCACTCGTGGGCGAGGAGCGCTGCTCGAGTCCCCGGGTTTGGCCCACCGCTCAAGCCACCGAGCAGCAGCAGCAGCCGCGGACCCGAGTGTAGCGAGCGCGGCCCCTCCGCCCGCGACACCAACATTTGTCTCCTTCTCATCCAGTGTCTTACTTATGGTTTTGTAGCCCATTCCAGCCTTGTGCAAGTCTATGATCTTGTCCCAAACATTCTTAGAAAGCTTTTAGTCTTGCTCATGTTGTAAAGGTTAGAGTCTGACTGATTAATTAAGTCTGTACAGGAGTCTTTTATACAGGTGACAATTTAAGACAGCTGTCTTTAATGCAGGTAACGAGTTGATTAGGAGCGTCTAACTGGTCTGTAGGAGCCAGAACTCTTAATGGTTAGTAGGGGATCAAAGAGTGGCGTAACTAGAGTTTGATGGGCCCCAGTGCAAAGTTTGGAGCTGCCCCCTCCCCCCCAACTGTACACCGACACTCAGGGTACAGGATAATGACGCTGACACTCGGGGCACGGGATAGTATGGCTGACACTGGGTTCTTTCCCTCAGCATCCAGGTTTGCCATGATCTGAAATCTTTTTTTCTATCAGCACCCAGCTTTCCTATGTTCTGATATCTTATCCTGAGCACCCACCTTCCCCATGCTCTGATATACATCTTTCTCTCAGTACCCATCCTTCCCATGATATCAGAGCATGGGAAAGCTAGGTGCTGAGGGAAAGAGCCTCAAAACTTTACCATCCCATGCTTGTAGCTTAGTCCCCCTTCGTATATAGCTCTCCAAATACTATATTGGCCCTCACATACCATTCCATATAGTATAATGGGTCCCACATAACCCTTCATATATTAGAATGCACCCCCATTGTCCTCCATGTATTATAATTCATCCGATAGTCCTCCATATATTATAATGCAGCCCCCATAGTCCTGCATGTTTTATAATGCACCCCCCATAGTCCTCCATATATTATAATGCAGCTCCATAGTCCTGAATGTTTTATAATGCACCCCATAGTCCTTTATAGTGTAGTATGCAGCCCCAATACCATTTAATGTACTCTATAGGCCTTCATGTACTATAATGCAAATGCATTGGCCTCCATATATTATAATGCAGCCCCATTGTCCTCCATTTTTTCTAAGGCAGCCCCATAGTCCTCCATATTGTATTATGCAGTACACATACCGTTTAATGCACACCCATAGTCCTCTATATATTATAATGCAGCTCCATAGTCTTTAATGTTTTATAATGCACCCCATAGTCAACAGTGGGGTCCTCCTGGGTGTCCTGCCATACCTTTTCATTTCATTCAAATGTCGTCGGATAATTGCACTGACAGTGATGCCCCTCAGCCTGCAGGACTGCTTGAATTTCTTTGGAACTTGTTTGGGGCTGCTTATCCACCATCCCCATTATCCTGCGTTGCAACCATTTATTAATTTTTCTCTGCCGTCCACATCCAGGAAGATTAGCTACAGTGCCATGCGTTGTAAATTTCTTGGCTATGTTGTGCACCATCTACAAAGTAACATTAATATCTCAGGAGATGGACTTATAATCTTGAGATTGTTGATATTTTTCAACAATTTTGGTTCTCAAGTCCTCAGACAGTTCTCTTCTCTTTCTTTTATCTGTTCTCCATACTTAGTATGGCCTACACAGAGACCCAGTGCAAAGATTGAGTCAACTTCTCCCCTTTTTATCTGGTTTCAGGTGTGATTGTCATATTGCCCACACCTCTTACTTGCCATAGGTGAGTTTGAAGAAACATCAGATGCTTGAAACAAAGTTGTTTACACACAAATTTGTAACAGTGCCAACAATTTTGTCAGGATAATTTTTGGAGTTTTTAGTGACATTATATTCAATTTTTTTTCTCTTTTTTTAGTTGTTCCAATACACACAAAATAAACACGTGTATAACAAAACGTGTAATTGTAATAATTTTCTGAGAGAAATAGTTCATTTTCTAGAACAATTTCGAGGGTGCCAACATTTTTGGCCATGAATATATATACTTGGAAGGGACCCCAGGATGGGGGACATTAACAAAGTATGGGGGACATTACTATGTAATTGGGGGGCAACAAGTATGTCTTTATAGGATGTAGAATGCAACAAGGGCCTATACATCTGACAAACATGCAGGACGAGGGCAGGTCCAAATCTTGCATTAAGGCACATAGGACTCTAGTTACATCACTGATTGTGCTTATATAGAGTCTGTAAGAGTACGGCCTGAGGATGTGCTGGTGCTAGTGTGACGCCCTGGCCTATCAGGTCGTCACAGGTTATTGTGCAATCTGCCCTCCTGTGCAATATCCACCTCCTCCTTGGTTAGGGGTCCCTAACCAATGGTGTTGCCAAAACCAGCTAATCAATATCCTAGGAACACTCTGCACCACACCCACCAGACACACCAGTGGATGGCCTGAGTGAAATAGGGTCACCCACTTGGGGGGTTGGTTAAGGGGAGGTCAGAAGTGTCAGGAAAAAGGCAGAGTAGTGTTGGAGGTGAAGGAGAGAGGAGGTAAGTAGCCGGGCTCCTTGGAAGTACAAGGTAGCAGACGTTGGTTTGGGCCTGGTAGGAGCTGGAACCCCGGTCGCAGGGGATCGTGACAAGGGGCACGGTATTGTTGTGGAGGACAGCTGGCGGCCTTGTACCATCACCGGGCTGGGGCTAGGGCACAACGGGGTACGTGGACCCTAGGTCAGGGATTAGCTTCAGGCAACCTGACAATTCACCCGACGAGAACGGAGCCTTCAAGATCCGCTCTCCTCCCGCTCCAAAATCGGGGTACTAGCGCAACGAGGGGGATAGGACTTTCCACTAAAACGGTCCAGAAAATCCCAATCGTGAACCATGAGAGCAAGCTCCCTTAGTTAGCCATACTGGGGAGCGTGACCCGATTAGTTTCAAGTAATAGGAGCCAACTAGAAGAAAACACGGTGCCAAGGGAAAGGTCACAGATTAACAGGCAACACCAGCAGAAACAGGACCCAGACGTGCTCCCTCTCAGCGGCATCGGTGTCCAGAACTTTGGTTTACTAAGTTGTCGGTGTCAGCTTTATGGACTGAGTGAGTACGCAAGTGACCCCTACCTCCCCAACGGCATGTCCTGTCACCATCACCAAGTCCCGGGGCATCCCCCCTACTAGTGGAGGGGTTAAACACCTGGCTGCCCACTACATCGCCACCGGGTACTCCCAGCTGCAGCGGTGGTACTCCACCTTACCACACACCATGGGTGGCGTCACGAACTATTCAATACACCATCCCCTGTAAATATTCCACCCCCTTTTATTTGAGTGGCCGCACGACCCGCGGGTCCAGACGCCCCTCGATCCACCGCGGGTCCGAATCCGAGCAGCCCCAGCTGCTGATGTGGGGGCGGTACACTAGAGTCAGTGAAAAATGATGACTGACAATCTAGAAATCATGGAAAAGGAGAAAATAGGAAAGTTTATGGAGAGTTTGGAGAATAAGCGAGGATATTCTGTTCCCTGTTGCAACTTGGTGAAGGTAACTTGGAGGATAGTATTTCTGTTGCTTTTTTGTTGCTGTTCAAGGGTGAAATGGAGTAAATTCTATAAGAGGTAGTGGGGATCTTGTGTCCACAACACATAATACGCATATTCGCTGTGTTGGGCAGAAAAAAAAGTTGAGCTCTTAGTGCCGCACCAGTCACTTATTGGTCTGGTATTGTTATGTGGTTGCTTATAGTGTGAGATTACTCTGAAGTTATTATTTATTATTATAGTGCCATTTATTCCACGGCACTTTACAAGTGAAAAAGGTATACATAACAAACAAGTACAACAATCATGAACATTACAAAAACAGACTGATACAGAAGGAGAGAGGACCCTGCACGCGCGGGCTCCCAGTCTACAGGGAATCGGTGAGAGTACAATGGGTGAGGACAGAGCTGGTTGCTCAGTGGTGTAGTCAGTAGCTAACTGTCAATAGAGCAGGCCACGCCACTGCTATGGGGCCTGTGAGCTGGAATGGCCTGCAGTATCAACTTTGGCATTGGGCCCCCCACCCAGGATCACACTTTCAAATGTATCAACATTGAAGCTGTCCATAGATTTGAAAGCAATGATGAGAAAGAGCACAGCGTGCCCTCTCATCATTGTGCAGAGATCAGACAGCGAGCGAACCAGGCACAAGAGTGGGGAGGGGACCGAGGAAAGGTGAGTATGCAGTGTAGGCTACTATCCGACTATCCGTGGGCTGAGCTAGGGCAGGGGGCCCCAGGCTGGGTTACGGCAGGGGGGGCCCAGGCAGCTCCACCAGTGGCTGTGCTGGGGCCACCTGTGTCTATGTTGGCCAGGGATGCACTGTGCCTGCAATTGTTCGTGTGCTGCCCTGGTAGTGTTACAGTGCCGTGTCTGCTTACTGTGATGTCACACAGTGCACCCTGGACTGAAGCTTCCGGCCGGGGAGGATCTATAATGGAGCCTGCAGGTTGGACTGGAGACAAGCCGGGGGAAGGTAAAAGCTTCCCTAATACGTGTGTATGTTTGTGTATATTTATATGTCTGTTTGTATAAATGAGTATATATCTGTGTACGTGTGTGTGTGTATGTACAGTATATGCCTATGTATCTATGTATTTGTGCCTGTATTTGTGTTCTTTGTGCATGTATGTACCTACGTATGTGTCCCCATACACATTCACCACATACATACACCACATACCGTGTGTGCAGGTTTGTGCCTGTGTGTCTATGTATGTGTTCGTGTCTGTGCATGAGTGCGTGCATGTGTCTACATATGTGTGTGTGTCTGTGCATGTGTTTGCCTGTCTGGATGTCTTCATATGTGTGAATGTGTTTGTGTGCATACATGTTCGTGTTTAAGTGTGCCTGCGTCTGTCTGCGTGGTTATATACAGTATGTGTGCGTGCCTGTGTGAAAATGTGCATGTGTCTGTCTACGTGCACCTGTCTGCATGTGTGTACAATTTTCTGCGTTGTTGCGTGTCTATGTGTCTGCAAATGTGTACGTGTGCTTGTGTGTGTCAGCATGTCTGTACATTTGTCTGCGTGTCTCTGTATGTAAGCGTACATATGTGTATGAGCGCATTTCTGTGTCTACATATGTTTATCTGTCTTCATGTCTGGGTGCATGTCTTCATGTGTGTTCATGCCTGTGTGTTTACGTACACTACAGTTCAAAAGTTTAGGGTCACTTAGATATTTCCTTATTTTTGAAAGGAAAGCACATTTTTATTTCAATGAAGTTAACATTAAACAGAAATTCACTCTATACATTATTAATGTAGTAAATTACTGTTCTAGCTTCAAACGTCTGCTTTCTAATGCAATATCTACATAGATGTATAGAGGCTCATTTCCAACAACCACTACTCCAGTGTTCTAATGGAACATTATCTTTGCTAACTGTGTTAGAAGGCTAATGGATGTTTAAAAATCCCTTGAAAACCCTTGTGCAAGTATGTTAGCACAGCTGAAAACAGTTTTGCTGATTAGTCCTGCCAGCCACCAATGCAGAACAGGACCCTGCCTCTTCCACAGGCCTATGTGCATAGATTTACCTCTTTCCCCTGGGAGTTCTCCCCACTACAACGATATTATCACATGTCCCATTGCATTCAAAAAAGGTTATACCTTTCCATTATATGAACCATTTAAGGAAAACCAGGTACCACAATATATACAAGGCAGATTCTTAACCTGTAAGAGCAATCTCACATATTTTCCTTACTACACTTCTACGCTAAGCAGGCCACAGATGCACATACCCTAACAGTGTGCAAAGTACTGTAAGTATTGACATGTTTACGCTTCCTATGAGTGACACTATGTGTGAAAAGAACTGTGAGAGCACTAGGACCCAGAGGTTTCCTTCTTGAAAGTGGTGAGGGCCAGGGAGTGAGAAAGGAGACTTTCAGAAAAAAAAAAGCCCGGGAAACTGCAGACAAGAGCATTCTGGAGTATTGCAGAGAGCTGAAGGTTTTGTGGAGAGCTATACTAGCTGAGGTGGAGGTCGGATGCTGATCAGGCCAATCGGCCTGAACTGATAGAAGTAAAGAAGACTAATTCCATGAGAGGGAAGGAGGTGGATGCTTTCCAGGCGAAGAAGGGACTTTTTACAGACCCCTGAGGAGAAGGCATCCAGTATAAGGACTGATTCCTGAATTCTGTAAAACTGAGAGTGATCTTTTGACTGAGGGCTATAAGAGCCTTGCAGCAAACAAATCACGGACTCTTTTTGTGCATGGTGTGGAAAACTTGAAAAAAAAATTCCAAGTACGGTGAAATTGCAAAAAAAGTGCAATTCCATGATGGCTTTGGAGGCATCTTATTCACTGTGTTCACTACTGCATATGGTAAACCTGATGTGTTAGTATGATGCCTGATGTCGGTACGAGTTCATAAATACCAAACATGTATATTTTTACTTTTATCTAAGGGGTGAAAAAAAAATTCAGAAGTTTGTCCAAAAAAGAACTGCGCTTTTGGCTCCATTTTCTGTGACTGGTAAGGCCACTTTACACATAGAGATAAATCTTTGGCAGATCTGTGGTTGCAGTGAAATTGTGGACAATCAGTGCCAGGTTTGTGGCTGTGTACAAATGGAACAATATGTCCATGATTTCACTGCAACCACAGATCTGTCAAAGATTTATCTCTGTGTCTAAAGTGGCCTGTAGCGTTTTAATTTTTCAGCTTCTGGGGCTTAACCCCTTAACGACCTTTGACGTACTGAGTACGTCATGGTGACATGGTGCTAAACGACCCATGACGTACTCAGTACGTCATGGTGAAATTTGTTTAATTAAACGGTAGATTCGGGAAGGAGGGGACCTCTGCCTGACCTCAGGAGGGGTGGTGCCTCCTCCCCGAACCTACAGAGGCTGTGATTGGCTGACGAACGCCACTCAGCCAATTACAGCCACTGTAATGTTCCAGCCATTGAAAATGGCTGGAACATTGAAATCCAGCCCTGATCAGTGCTGCTGTAGCACTGGCCATTGGCTGGAGCTGGGTGATCGATGCTTCACCCGCCCCCAGCTCTGATTGGAGAGACCGGTCTTGTGACCGCTCTCTCCAATCAATGTGGATCTGCGGCCTGTGACCGTCCCTGGAAGCCGAGGAGAGCGGTAAGTTGCTGTCCCCACCGCCCGCCCCTGTTCCCGATCGCCCCGCCGCTGCTCCCGATCCACCGCTGTCCCCGCCGCTGTCTCCGATCGCCCCGCCGCTGCTCCCGATCCACCGCTGTCCCCGCCGCTGCTCCCGATCCACCGCTGTCCCCGGCGCCACGCTCCTGATCCACCGCTGTCCCCGGCGCCATGCTCCCGCTCCACCGCTGTCCCCGCCGCTGCTCCCGATGCACCGCTGTCCCCGCCGCTGCTCCCGATGCACCGCTGTCCCCGCCGCTGCTCCCGATGCACCGCTGTCCCCGCCGCTGCTCCCGATGCACCGCTGTCCCCGCCGCTGCTCCCGATGCACCGCTGTCCCCGCCGCTGCTCCCGATGCACCGCTGTCCCCGCCGCTGCTCCCGATGCACCGCTGTCCCCGACGCTGCTCCCGATGCACCGCTGTCCCCGCCACTGCTCCCGATGCACTGCTGTCCCCGGCGCCATGCTCTCGATGCACCGCTGTCCCCGGCGCCATGCTCCCGATCCACCGTTGTCCCCGGCGCCACGCTCCCGATCCACCGTTGTCCTCGGCGCCATGCTCCCGCTCCACCGCTGTCTCCGCCGCCGCTCCCGATCCACCGCTGTCCCCGGCGCCATGCTCCCGCTCCACCGCTGTCTCCGCCGCCGCTCCCGATCCACCGCTGTCCCCGGCGCCATGCTCCCGCTCCACTGCTGTCTCCGCCGCCGCTCCCGATCCACCGCTGTCCCCGGTGCCATGCTCCCGATGCACTGCTGTCCCCGGCGCCATGCTCCCGATCCACCGCTGTCCCCGGCGCCACGCTCCCGATCCACCGTTGTCCCCGGCGCCATGCTCCCGCTCCACCGCTGTCTCTGCCGCCGCTCCCGATCCACCGCTGTCCCCGGCGCCATGCTCCCGATCCACCGTTGTCCCCGGCGCCATGCTCCCGCTCCACCGCTGTCTCTGCCGCCGCTCCCGATCCACCGCTGTCCCCGGCGCCATGCTCCCGCTCCACCGCTGTCCCCGCCGCCGCTCCCGATCCACCGCTGTCCCCGGCGCCATGCACCCGCTCCACCGCTGTCCCCGCCGCCGCTCCCGATCCACCGCTGTCCCCGCCGCCATGCTCGCCACTGTCCCCGCCGCCGTCGCACCCACCTTTTTCAGCCGCTGCTGCCCCCGAATCGGCCCCCACTGTTCCCGATCGGCGGCCGCCGCCTCCTCCTCCTTCATCGGCTGCCCCTTCTCCATCGCCACACCTCCTATCCCTCCATGTGCTGCAAGCCACCCTCCCCCCACGTGGGGGGAGGGTGGCTTGCAGCACATGTGGGGGGAGGGTGGCTGGCTTGCAGCACATGTGGGGGGAGGGTGGCTGGCTTGCAGCACATGTGGGGGGAGGGTGGCTGACTTGCAGCACATGTGCTGCAAGCCACCCTCCCCCCACATGTGCTGCAAGCCAGCCACCCCCCACATGTGCTGCAAGCCAGCCACCCCCCACATGTGCTGCAAGCCACCCTCCCCCCACATGTGCTGCAAGCCACCCTCCCCCTACATGTGCTGCAAGCCACCCTCCCCCCGGGGCCTCCCCTCCTCTATGTGCCATCTCTCTCTCCCATCAGACTCTGCCCCCCTCCCCGATCTGCTGCCTGCTCTCTCCCATTTTCCATCTACTGCCCCCTCTCACCCTCCTCGATCTGTTGCCTCCTTCATCTGCTGCCTCTTCTGTCTGCTGTGATCCTGCTGCCTAGATCCATCCTGTAAGGTAGGTATCCCCATCTCACCTCCCCCCCCCCATCCTCTGCCGCTCCTCCATCCGCTGCGCCATTTCCCATCCATCCGCTGCGCCATTTCCCATCATCCATCCGCTGCGCCCTTTCCCATCCTCTGCCGCTCCTCCATCCGCTGCGCCATTTCCCATCCATCCGCTGCGCCCTTTCCCATCTTCCATCCGCTGCGCCCTTTCTCATCTGCCGCCCCGCCCTCTCGCATCGCATTATCCAGCGCAGTTGCTCGCTTCCAGACTGTAGTGGATGATGCGATGCGAGACTCGTGCATTGCTCTCACGTTTGGCACTGGTCTTAGTGGCAGGCGCTCATTTTTTTTTTTTTTTACTGATGTCTGTAATTTTTATTTCGCCAAACTAATTTTTTTTGTATGGGGGGGTCTAGTTTCCAAAATGGGATCACATGTGGGGGAGCTCCATTGTTTAGGCACCTCAGGGGGTCTCCAAATGAAACATGGCGTCTGCTAATAATTCCAATCAATTTTACTGTGAAATGGCGCTCCTTCTCTTCTGAGCCCTGCCGTACGCCCAAACAATTGATTTCCACCACATATGAGGTATCGTCGTACTCAGGAGAAATTGCACAATACATTTTATGGTGCATTTTTTCCTGATACCCTTGTGGAAAAAAAAGCTACCTGTTTGAAAAAACTATTTTGTGGTAAAAAAAAGAATAAAATATTTTCACCGCTGAACATTACAAACGTTTGTGAAGCCTCCAGGGGTTCAAAGTGCTCACTAAACAGCTAGATAAATTCCATGAGGGGTCTAGTTTCCAAAATGGGGTCAATTGTGGGGGAGCTCCATTGTTTAGGCACTTCAGGGGGGTCTCCAAACGCAACATGGCGTCCGCTAATAATTCCAACCAATTTTGCTGTGAAATGGCGCTCCTTGCCTTCCGAGTCCTGCCGTGCGCCCAAACATTTGATTTCCACCACATATGAGGTATCTGCGTACTCAGGAGAAAATGCACAATACATTTTATGGTGCATTTTTTCCTGATACCCTTGTGATAAAAAAAACTACCTGGTTGAAGCAACAGTTTTGTGGTAAAAAATTTTTTTTTTTCTTTTCACGGCTCAACGTTATAAACTTCTGTGAAGCCCCCAGGGGTTCAAAGTGCACATCAAACATCTAGAAAAAATATTTGAGGGCTCTAGTTTCCAAAATGGGGTCACTTATGGGGGAGCTCAATTGTTTAGGCACCTCGGGGAGTCTTCAAACCCGACATGGCGTCCGCTAATGAGTGCAGCTAATTTTGCACTCAAAAATTCAAATGGCGCTCCTTGCCTTCCGAGTCCTGCTGTGTGCCCAAACATTTGATTACCACCACATATGGGGTATCTGCGTACTCAGGAGAAAATGCACAATACATTTTATGGTGCATTTTTTCCTGATACCCTTGTGATAAAAAAAGCTACCTGGTTGAAGCAACAGTTTTGTGGTAAAAAAATGTATTTTTCTTTTCACGGCTCAACGTTATCAACTTCTGTGAAGCCCCCAGGGGTTCAAAGTGCACATCAAACATCTAGAAAAAATATTTGAGGGCTCTAGTTTCCAAAATGGGGTCATTTGTGGGGGAACTCCATTGTTTAGGCACCTCAGGGAGTCTTCAAACCCGACATGGTGTCCGCTAATGAGTGCAGCTAATTTGGCACTCAAAAATTCAAATGGCGCTCCTTGTCTTCCGAGTCCTGCTGTGTGCCCAAACATTTGATTTCCACCACATATGGGGTATCTGCGTACTCAGGAGAAAATGCACGATACATTTTATGATACATTTTTTCCTGATACCCTTGTGAAAATACTAATTTTTATGGCTAAAGTAACATTTTTGTGTTAAAAAAGTAAAATTTTCATTTTTTCGTCTACATTGCTTTGGTTGCTGTGAAGCTCCTAAAGGGTTAATAAACTTCTTGGATGTGGTTTTGAGCAGAGTGAGGGGTGCAGATTTTAGAATTGGGTCACTTTTGGGTATTTTCTGTCGCCTAGGTTTCTCAAATCACTCCAAATGTGATGTGGTACCTAAAAAATTTTTTTTTGTAAATTTTGTTGGAAAAATGAGAAATTGGTGATGAACTTTGAACCCTTCTAACTTCCTAACGGAATTTTTTTTTTTTTCAAAAATTGCGCTGGTGTAAAGTAGACATGTGGGAAATGTTATTTAGAAACTATTTTGTGTGACATATCTCTCAGATTTATGGGCATAAAATTTCAAATTTTGAAAATTCCAAAATTTTCAAAATTTTCGCCAAATTTCCGAAATTTTCACAAATAAACGCAAAACATATCGGCCTAAATTTACCACTGACATGAAGTACAATATGTCACGAAAAAACAATCTCAGAATCGCCAGGATCCGTTGAAGTGTTCCAGAGTTATAACCTGTCAAAGTGACACTGGTCAAAATTGCAAAAAATGGCCGGGTCTTTAAGGTGAAAACAGGCTGGGGGCTGAAGGGGTTAATGATGGCTTTTCTGTAGATGCGCTGTTTTAATTGCCTGTGCATTATAGTACAATGTAGCAGCGACCAAAAAAACGTAATTTTGTCATTTGGAAATGTTTTCACGATACGCCATTTACCAATTATATTATTTGATTTTATATTTTGATCGGGCGTTTCTGAAAGCGGCGATGCCAAATCTGTGTATATCTTATTTTTTTATTCTTTAATTTTCTAAGGTTCTAATGGGGGGATTTGAACGTTTAGGGTTTTTTTATGACATTTTTTTCCATTTTTTACAACTATTTCACTAGGGGGACTTTATGGATCAGCAGTCTGATTGCTTGTGCATTTCTGTTGATCAGAGCTGCAGAACTCTGATCAGAATAAATGCTGTGTTCCTCTATGAGCCACCGCGCTGTCGGCTCTTACAAGAACTACGTCATGGTCGCATCAAGGGTCATCAGATGATCCCAAGCTACCATGACAACCATCGTCAACCCGTGATCATGTCACAGGGCTGCCAATGGCGGCGGAGAATGGTGTGATCCCCGCCACAACCATTTAAATTGCGCAATCACATTTTGACAGTGCGATCTAAGTGGCAAATAGGCACGAGTGGATTGCGGATCTACCCACACCTGTTAGCCCCACATGTCTGCTGATCAAATCAGCAGCCATGTGCGGTGATCACTACAGGTTCACGACCAGTACATCATTTGTTGTGAAGGGGTTAACGTGGGTTGGGTGCAGAAGCTGCTTACTGTTTGCAGTTACTATTCTTATTAATAAATCACATAATTCTAGAGAATGCTCAGATTTTTTTCCAAGCGGACCCAAGGTCTGTGTGGAAGATCGTCTATATGTACCAGCACATAATCTACAATTAGTCTGTGTGCTGTCCGTGTGCTGTTTGTTGGATACATGAACTGCACACAGGCTACAAATACATTTGTATGATGTGAGCATAAACTAGGATGGCTTAATTGAAATAAATGGAGCAAAACCAACCAAAGCCTGTGAACAAGTGTAGTACTGTTTCTGAAAATAAAATGCAGCTATATTTATTTTATTACTGGATAACCCATTTTATTCAATTGGAAAACATAATTTTGTTATTTTTACCTTTATTACATCAGTTTGTGTTCTTGCATTTACTTGCCCTGGTTGGCATAGCATCCTTTTACTTGTAATTATTGAGTTGCAGCACCATCTACTGGACATTAAAATGAAATATATAACATTTTAAACAACCATGTATCAAATTTACCATAGGAAATACTATGAAATGAAAAACTAGTAACCAAGTGAAAAAATATCACCTTATATAATAATAATAATAATAATAATATGAAGAAGAAGAAGAAGAATTTTATTTACATAGCGCCAACATATTCCACAGAACTTCACAATTAAGCGGGGACATGTACAGACAATAAAGACATTACAAAGTAACAGAGGAGGCGTAAGGGCCCTGTTCATAAGCTTACCCTCTATCAGGAAATGAGGGGAAGCAATAGGTAAAAAGTGCTTGTCAGGTCTGGTCCAGCCATCATTATAATAAATAGGGATTTACATTTGAATCTAGTTGAAACATGTAAGCTTCACTTTATCTGGATATTTGCACTTTGGATTTTACTTTACACTAGCTGAAGTACCCGACGTTGCCCAGAATAGTAACTAAGTGTCTCTGTCTCTGCCACTCTGTCTGTGTCTCTCTCTGTCTGTGGTAAAATATATCATATAAGAAAACGGGTATATGCCGCGCTAAAAAAACACTGATGTCAGGAGGATAATGAAGCAATCTCTTTTTTATTTCAGCAATCCAACGCATTTCAGAGACAAGGACCGTCTCCTTCTTCAGGGAAAAAAGAAATCATCATCAGTTGATTTCTTTTTTCACTGAAGAAGGAGACGGTCCTTGTCTCTGAAACGCGTTGGATTGCTGAAATAAAAAAGAGATTGCTTCATTATCCTGACATCAGTGTTTTTTTTAGCGCGGCATATACCCTTTTTCTTATATGATATATTTTACCACGTTTTACACGGGGCCGCTGCTTGGACCACGCGGACACTCACATGCTTGCTAAGGAGTTGTGACTGGCACAACCCGATCAGGTGAGTGTATCTCTCTTTTCTCCTAACGATAAATACCGGGTAAGACTCTATTGCGCCTTCTGTCTCCCCATCTCCAGTAGTCTCTCTGTCTGTGTCAGTCTCTCCACCGAAATCATATTACCTCACACATGAGCTTTTTATACTAAGAATGTCCTTCGTTGCCTATTGCAACCAAACAGAGCTCCTATTAACAACCTGTAGCTCCCAGTTCCATTTACTTGAATGTAAGCAGGTTTTTTGGCGAATAACTAAAGCGCGGGGTTAAATTTTCCCCTCAAAACATAGTTTATGACATTCCCTGAGTCACATGAGGCGGCTGTGAAAACATTTGTGATTCTAAATGCGACGGTGTGGATTCCTTTAGCGGACATGCACACACTCAGCTTTATATATTAGGTTAGAAATAAAGTAATAAAAAGTTTTATCTTTATGCTTGACTACAGTGCCTTTTGGACTTATAATACAGTCATATGAAAAAGTTTGGGCACCCCTATTAATGTTAACATTTTTTCTTTATAACAATTTGGGTTTTTGCAACAGCTATTTCAGTTTTGTATGTCTAATAACTGATGGACTGAGTAATATTTCTGGATTGAAATGAGGTTTATTGTACTAACAGAAAATGTGCAATCTGCATTTAAACAAAATTTGACCGGTGCAAAAGTATGGGCACCTCAACATAAAAGTGACATTAATATTTTGTAGATCCTCCTTTTGCAAAAATACCAGCCTCTAGTCGCTTCCTGTAGCTTTTAATGAGTTCCTGGATCCTGGATGAAGGTATATTTGACCATTCCTGTTTACAAAACATTTCCAGTTCAGTTAAATTTGATGGTCGCCAAGCATGGACAGCTTGCTTCAAATCCCACAGATTTTCAATGATATTCAGGTCTGGGGACTGGGATGGCCATTCCAGAACATTGTAATTGTTCCTCTGCATGAATGCCTGAGTAGATTTGGAGCGGTGTTTTGGATCATTGTCTTGCTGAAATATCCATCCCCTGTGTAACTTCAACTTCGTCACTGATTCTTGCACATTATTGTCAAGAATCTGCTGATACTGAGTTGAATCCATGCGACCCTCAACTTTAACAAGATTCCCAGTGCCGGCATTGGCCACACAGCCCCAAAGCATGATGGAACCTCCACCAAATTTTACTGTGGGTAGCAAGTGCTTTTCTTGGAATGCTGTGGGTTTTTTTTGCCTCCATGCATAACACCTTTTTGTATGACCAAACAACTCAATCTTTGTTTCATCAGTTTACAGGACCTTCTTCCAAAATGTAACTGGCTTGTCCAAATGTGCTTTTGTATACCTCAGGTGACTCTATTTGTGGCGTGCTTGCAGAAACGGCTTCTTTCGCATCACTCTCCCATACAGCTTCTCCTTGTGCAACGTGCGCTGTATTGTTGAACGATGCACATTGACACCATCTGCAGCAAGATGATGCTGCAGGTCTTTGGAGGTGGTCTGTGGATTGTCCTTGACTGTTATCACCATTCTTCTTCTCTGCCTTTCTGATATTTTTCTTGGCCTGACACTTCTGGGCTTAACAAGAACTGTACCTGTGTTCTTCCATTTCCTTACTATGTTCCTCACAGTGGAAACTGACAGTTTAAATCTCTGAGACAACTTTTTGTATCCTTCCCCTGAACAACTATCTTGAATAATATTTGTTTTCAGATCATTTGAGAGTTGTTTTGAGGAGCCAATGATGCCACTCTTCATAGGAGATTCAAGTAGGAGAACAACTTGCAAGTGGCCACCTTAAATACCTTTTCTCATGATTGGATACACCTGCCTATGAAGTTCAAAGCTCAATGAGGTTACAAAACCAATTTAGTGCTTTAGTAAGTCAGTAAAAAGTAGTTAGGAGTGTTCAAATCAAGAAATTGATAAGGGTGCCCATACTTTTGCACCGGTCAAATTTTGTTTAAATGCGGATTGCACATTTTTTGTTAGTACAATAAACCTCATTTCAATCCAGAAATATTACTCAGTCCATCAGTTATTAGATATATGAAACTGAAATAGCTGTTGCAAAAACCCAAATTGTTATAAAGAAAAAAGGTTAACATTAATAGGGGTGCCCAAACTTTTTTATATGACTGTATAAAACTGCACGAGCCAGTCATCAGACAGACTCTAAGTACAGTTACCAAGTACTATTGGGTGCATGGAAGATATGGATACAAATGAATAGGAGTGATCAGATTCTGAAAAAAAGTAGAACAAGTGAACAGGGAAGCATTAGTGTTATGGTCGGGAGACTGCTGACATATCCGCAAATATCCCATTGAATAATAACGTCCTTCCCTATTCAGGGATTGAGGCCACCTAAAAACCATAAACTGCTTCCCCAAGGGTCCAGGAGTAAAAACTTGGTAAATCCCAAAACTAGAGCACAAGAGTGGTTGGAAACTAACGGGCGGCACCCCCTGAGTACATATACACAACTAGAAGTAGCGATGGAGCATGCCTACTCTACCTAGACACCTCGTCAGCGCCTAAGAATGTAGTTAGCCTCAAAGATGAGGAATGGAATTCTAACTTGCCTCAGAGCAGCTGACACGCCCGCACCGGGGCCGTGGGATACTCGTTACCGGGCAGCGGATCTGTTTCTGGGATGCCGTGGTGGCAAGGCTCAGTGTCGTTTAATAGAAAGGGGATATTTACAGGGGATGATAGTAGTTTGTGACGCCACCTGTGGTGTGGCGGTTGGGAGTAGTAGTAGGTGATGATGGGTGTGCGGGGCCGGAGGCGCAGGTGAATAACGGAGCGACACAGGGATGCAGTGTCAAGGGTTTTACTCACAGTAGCTGGTTCCAAGGTAAGACGACTAGTCAGTGACTGCCTTTGGAGTGCTGGGTTCCACTGTGATGGGCTCCAGTCGATCCCGGGTAGTTCGGAGGTCAAGACCAGTTCACCCTTCCCTTTTCCTTCCCTTGTCATTTTCCTGCACTGACTTCTCGCCCGCCTGTCCCGCGCCTATGCACTCAGTGCCCTGAGCCGGTGTCCACAGACCCTGTCGCGTGGCTTGAAGCTCTATCCCTTGGTCCTATGTGGTCACCTTCCAGCGGATTCATGTGCAGAATTGGCTTTGGTACTAGATGTGTCCTTAGCCTCCGGTTTTACTAGATGAGCACATTGGTTCTTCTCCTCTAGTCTAGGGACTGGATTCCTGTGTGCGGCCAAGTCCCAACACTCCAATATGTCATATGTTAAACAAGGCCACGGGAGTATGGCGCTTGTCCCGTGGGCTCTAGGACCCCTTCTCACTTGTGCCTGGGCCGAGCTGCACCAGCTTCAGACCACAGATCTTCACTCCTCCACTGCTCCTTCGACTGTCTGACTTTCTACAGTGTGGTCCTGTGACGCCCTAGCCTATCAAGTCGTCACAGGGTATTGTGCAATCTGCCCTTCTGCACAGTATCCACCCTCCTTGGTTACAGATCCTGGTCTTTTGGTGTTGCTAACAGCTTAGCCAGTCAAAATCCTAGGAACACTTTACACCGAACGCACCAGACACACCTTTGGGGGAGCCTGAAGGGAATAGGGCCACCCACATGGGGGTGGGAGAGGTGAGAAAGTGACAAAAAAAAGTGAAACAGGAGTGAAAGGAGTAGGAGGTAGAAAGTGACTCTCCGAGAGGGAGAGGTCACTGGTCCGGAGCAGGGCTCCTGGAGTTTACTAGGTGGCAGACGTTGGTCTCAGCCTGGTAGGAGCTGGAACCCGGGTCACAGGGGACTGTGTCAAGGGGCACGGACTGCCGAGGAGGGCAGCCGGCGGCCTTGAGCCATCATCGGGCAGGGGCCAGGGCACAACGGGGTATGTGGACCCTAGGCCAGGAAGTAGCTTCACGCGTCACGGTAATTTACCCGACAGGCTTGAAGACATCAAGAGTCTTCCCCAACCCGCTCCAAAATCGGGGTACTAACGCACCGATGTGATAGGACTTTCCCAAATACAGTCTAAGGCTATGTGCGCACGTTGCGTAAATACATGCAGTTACGCTGCGCTTTGTAGCGCAGCGTAACTGCATGCGTCCTGCGTCCCCTGCACAGTCTATGGAGATTGTGCAGGGGCCGTGCGCACGTGGCGTTTTAGAGCGCAGCGCTTCGGCTGCTGCCGAAGCGCTGCGTTCTAAAAAGTGACATGTCACTTCTTCCGTGCGCTTTGCTGGCAGCTCCTGCTCTGTCTATGGCAGGAGCTGCAGGCAGAGCGCATGGAATCGGCTTTTTTTTTTCACTACGGACATTTCTGCAGCGATTTAAAGCGCACATATGCTCTTCAGATCGCTGCAGAAATTTCTGCAGTGAAGTATGCAACATGCGCACATAGCCTAAAGAAATCCTACGCGTGAACCCTGAAAGCAAGCTCACTTTGTTAGCCATACATGTTATGATCCGGAACCATGGAAGATCACAATAGATCATTGGCAAAAAGGTGACAAGAGCATTGGCAACTAATCTGGCCGCCATCCCCTCACTAACCATCAACACTAGAAGTAGCTGAGGGGTGAACTAACATCCTATGCACCGCAAACCCAGCAGGAGAACTAGCTATCCTAAAGGAAGGAAGGATGAATAACTCTCTGCCTCAGAAATAGACCGCAAAAAGTAGAGCAAGCCCCCCACATTCAAAGACTACAGTGATATAGGAAAACACAATACACAGAAGGATGATAGGATTAGCAAAGGTGAGGCCCCACTGACTAAATAGGAAAGGATAGGAAAGGGGCTGATGGTAGCCAGAGAAAAACCCTACAAAACCCAAATACCTGATAGTACAAAAAAGTCCTCAGATCGCACGATCTGCACTCCGTCCTATATCAGGCACTCTTGTCAAACCAATGAACAGAAAAAAGGAACATTACAAATTCAAGAAGCAACAAACACATGGACTTCTAGGAGCAAAACTCCAAACATAGCTGTAGGGAGCTTCCCAGCTAAGGAACAGAGAGGGAAGATTCCTGCATGCAAGTAAACTGACAATAACCACAATAATTGACAACCCAGATAAGAACAAAAGAACAAAAACAACATAAGAAAGAACGAAGCACTTATCTGAGGTAGATGTGGTCAGAAGCAAGATGAAAAGGCTGGGAAGGTACAGGACAATGATAACTGGCTCAGACTGCCAGCAGACCAAGGATTAAATAGGCAGAGAGTTAGCAATGGAAATGCCCATTGCTCCAGCCCACCTGGTCTCTGTCCAAACCATTCCTGGCCACAAGAGGGAGCTTCACAGCAGAAAAAGCATAACTGACATTCACAACACATACGTTTGAGCGGGACCAGAAAAGTTTCAAGCTTGAGGGTCTAACTAGTGAAAAGGTGCCACGGAAAAGGCCACAGGCTAACAGCAACACCAAGGGCATGGATCCCAGCATGCTCCCTCCAGGCTGCAGTGGTGCTCAGAATTCTGGTTTACAAGCTGTCGATGTCATTACTCCTGGACTGAGTGAGTACGCTGAAAAACCCTTTTCCTCCACCCAACAGCACCCCAAACGCCACCACCCAACGAGCCCCAGGGCACAAACCCCATACCAACGGAGGGGTTAAACATCCTGCTGCTACACCATCGCCACCGGGCTCCCCCAACAGCAGCAGTGGTCTCCTACATTACCACACACCGTGGGTGGCATCAGGAACTTTCAATCCCCCTGTAAATATCCCCCTTTTTCTGAGTGGCCGCACGACCCCCGGGTCTGGAGACCTCTCAAGCCAATGCGGATCTGGATCAGAGCAGCCAGGCTGCTGGCACGGGGGCGGCACACCTCAGATTTTTTGGCATCACGAACAGGATACGAGCAGGACCCACTTACCTGGGTGATGTGTGCCTTGAAAGCCGAAGACTGCAGGTCCAAAGTCCTTTTCCCGCCAATTCCGCCATTGTCCGCCATCTTTTCGCGCCAAAAATCTGTCTTCATTGAAAAAGCGCACAAAGGCTAAGCCCCGCCCTTCGTCTTCCTTGTGAGGCCGGAACCGGAAGTTCCCAGAGGGCCACGGTCAGTGAGAGAGTGCTGCAAAAAGACCAAGGGGGCGGGCCAGAATGTGTTACTAGCGGAAGTGGAGCAGGGACGCCAGAACTCTGTGACAACATTACTGGGAGACGCAATGGCAAGATGGGGAGCGAGACTGGTCCTCAGAACGTGCTGTCCCTGGGACCGCGACATGGATAGAAGAGGAAACGGAACAGCTGTGCAGGAGAATGCGGATGCAGTTCCTGTTCATTCTGAATCATTGGAGGGAAGAGATGAGGAGCCTGGCGGTGGTGGTGTGAGCCCATGAGATTGAAATCCCACGTGAAGAGAGGGTAAGCGGTTGCCCAGTCCCTATTGATTGCCCAAATCTGGCCACAGCGGCTGAGGGATCCAGACCGTCCCTGCTCGTGGTGAGCGCTCCACCATCAACTACCCCATCCTCGGCGGACGCCGAGCTGCCCACACTAACCCCGGCAGCGGAACCTTCAGTGTATCTACAGGAAGCTCCAGCTGCAGAGATCCAGACCACAACCCTCCTTCCAGTCACGGCAGTGATTATCCAGACACCGGCCAGACCAGACCCGGCCACATCACCGGGCCCGTCCTCAGAGGCAAAGTACCCGGACCCTGGAACTCCGGCTGCGGAGCAGTCAGTTCATCAGTTTACACCAGCAGGAGCGGAACCAAGATGTCCACCCGGTCCGTAACCGCGCGGCATCCCGACGGCTGTTGGGGCCGTGGAAGTTTACTTACCATCTGTGCCAGAAACCGAAGCACAGCTTATCGCCGACCCCCGCAATGGGAGAATGCACGGGCGATGGCTGCTTCAATTCCTTACAAAAGCGGTAGCCAAAGAGCGACGGCGGAGAAGAATTGCTGCTCAGGAGCTTCTGAGTGGAATTGCCATCTGGGTCCGGGATCCATGGAATGGCGGCCCGGCGCAGCGCTGTACCCTGGAAACACCGCTAGCACAGATTGATCGTGATTGCCCGTTGCAGTAATGCAGCGCCCAAGAGTGTTGAAAAAATGTTACAGTACCAGTAGTTGTGATGCTAAAAAATTGTTAGGTATCGGTGCTTTAGTTTGTTATTTTTCATAGTTTGTTATTTTCCATATAGAAAATGTTAGTAAATAAGTACCTAATCAACCAGTTTTAATGAAAAGAGTGAACGTTTTCAGATTTGCAAGTAAATTGTTGAAAAGTGTACAACCGGTACATGGACTTCGTTTAAGTTTTTATGCATAAGTAAATATGGACCAGTCTCAGGACTGGAGTGACCGACACGAACTTGTGTTTTGTATAATAGTTGCACTTCTTGTGCCAACCAGAGTCGTCTAAAAGACAACACCTGGGACCTTCATTCGGTCACAGACCCACCATAGGTTTCCAGGGGGAACAGATTGTTTGGGTGGTGGGTTATTGGGATCCGGGATGTTGGGACTGGACTGTCGCAGGAAGGGGCTGCAATGGAGTAGGTTGAGCCTCCGTTACCATAGAAACTGGTAGCGTCCCACGGTTGGGCGACGAACTCTTAACAATTTTAGTAACGTTTAAGTAGAAGTGCCAACCCTATGAGGGATGGAACCCGTTAATAAAAATGCATAATGTTAAAATGTTCCTTTTTTCCCTTACAGTTAAAAACAAAAATAAACCTCTGGTGTCCTGTGGCTCGGGGACGAGCTACGTTTACCAAGGGGGAATGTGATGCCTATGCCTATCAGGTCGTCAGAGGGTATTGTGCAATATGCCCTTCTGCACAGTATGTACTCCTCCTTGCTCCTTGGTTACGGATCCTGGTCCTTTGGTGTTACTAACAGCTTAGCCAGTCAAAATCCTAGGAACACTTTACACTGAACCCACCAGACACACCATTGGGGGGCCTGAAGGGAATAGGGCCACCCACATGGGGTTTGGTAGGGAGAAGTGAGAAAGGGACAAAAAAAGTGAAACAGGAGTGAAATGAGTAGGAGGTGGAAAGTGACTCTCCGAGAGGGAGAGGTCACTGGTCCGGAGCAGGGCTCCTGGAGTTTACCAGGTGGCAGATGTTGGTCTGGGCCTGGTAGGAGCTGGAACACCGGTTGCAGAGAATCGCGTCAAGGGGCACGAACTGCCGAGGAGGGCAGCCAGCGGCCTTGAGCCATCACCGGGCAGGGGCCAGGGCACGATGAGGTACGTGGACCCTAGGCCGGGAAGTAGCTTCACGCATCCCAGTAATTTACCCGACGGGGGTGAAGACTTCAAGGTTCATCCCCAACCTGCTCCAAAATCGGGGTACTAGCGCACCGATGGGATAGGACTTTCCCAAATACAATCTAAAGAAATCCTACGCGTGAACCCTGAGAGCAAGCTCACTTTGTTAGCCATACGGGTGAGAGGGACCCGAAAAGTTTCAAGCTAGAGGGTCCAACTAGTGAGAAGGTGCCACGCAAAAGGCCACAGGCTAACAACAACACCAAGGGCACGGATCCCAGCATGCTCCCTCCAGGCTGCAGTGGTGCTCAGAATTCTGGTTTACAAGCTGTCGGTGTCATTACTCCTGGACTGAGTGAGTATGCTGAAAAGCTCCTTTTCCTCCACCCAACGGCACCCCAAACACCAACACCCAACGGGCCCTGCGGCACAAACCCCCTACCCATGGAGGGGTTAAACATCCTGCTGCTACACCATCGCCACCGGGCTCACCCAACAGCAGCGGTGGTCTCCTACATTACCACACACCGTGGGTGGCGTCACGAACTTTCAATCCACCTCTAAATATCCCCCTTTTTCTGAGTGGCCAGACGACCCCTGGGTCCGGAGACCTTTCGAGCCACCGCAAATCCGGATCCGAGCAGCCCGGCTGCTGGCACGGGGGTGGCACACTCCCACTAACTAAACTCCACCGCCCAGCCTGGCCTCGGGTTCATCAAACCCTTACCATGGTCTGTTGAGATGTCGCTAAGTGAGAGTATTGTGTGTTTTGTGTGCATACCGGTGGCTGACCTTTTCCTTACCCAGGATGGGGCACCACATCTCTGGCTGGGATGCAGTATCCCTGTGGCAAATGAAGCCTCAGGGGCGCTACACAGCCACAAAGGGATAGTGAAAACCCCCAACATATACTGGCGATGATATAAGAAGTAAACAATAGACAGTTGGTTAGGAAAAGACTTGAGCAAAGAGAGACCCTGCTAACTAAGACACAAAAGGATAGGATAGATCACTGGGTGCAGCCACTAAAACCCTAATATTTGCCAACTCCTGATGACCAAAATTCCCTTAGGATCACATGATCCTCCTCCTACTACATCAGGGAACTCTTGTGCAGGACACCAGACAGGATTAGCATACAAAGAAATTATTACAAAAATGGCTTAGTAGTAACTGCCATAGGCAGAAAAATATTCAAAGTTCAACAGGACTAACAATGAGCAGTCCTATTGGAGCAGTATAATAAGTACAGCAAAAGTAAATATGCAAAAAGATAGAAAAAAGCCTTCACTAGATTCTCAGCAATGTTCCTATGTTAAAGATCATCAGAGAAAACACAATGGAACATAAACACATATTTGAGTGAAAAAATGCAGAACCATGTTCAGACAGAGCGAGAAAAAAAACTTAACATTGCATTTTTTCACTGAGAATAGTTTCCATAGCATTTCAAAAGCAATTGAAAAACATTGCACACAAGTGAAAAATGCATGAAAACCATTCAGTCACACTGAAAAAAACAAAGTACTTATCACAGGAAAAATACAAAAATTGCTTAAAAAAATAAGCAGAAAAAACAGCAGCAGACAGCACAGATCTTCAAGCAAAAAACAAGCTGGTAAAAATGGCCAGCGGGTCACAGGCACATGGACAAAATGACAGGAGGATCTGGTGTTCAAGACATGTTCACTGGAGCAGAAAGACATAGGATTCGTTATCACCGCAACTGTTAAAGGGAAAATCCCTTCCTATATTCACCAAGAGCGGAAATGATTGGCCCACTGCAATTAGTGCTAGACCCTGCACCTATCTTAGTGACAAGCAAAAGAACCCGACACACTTCCAGCTTTGGCCACTAGAGAGAGCCCAGGAACATCTTCAGGAAGAATCTCCGCCTCTTCATAACCAGAATCAGCCAGACCAACAGAAACACCATCCATGACACATTAGCTACTGATGTAAGTTGATAAGAGTGTCTAAAGAAATTTGTTTTTTAAAGCATGAAAATGTGGGAGTTAGGTATTAACCCGAGCAAGTGCATTCCAGAAAACTGATGCAGCAAGAGAGAAGTCTTGGAGATGGAAGTAGAGTAAATTCAGAAGAAGGAGCCTTGCCGCGCTATCACCACAGAGATTCCATGTCTTTATTATTTATACACAGGTCAATACATGATTATTTATGTCCTTGCCTTTTGTCCTGAGGAAGGAGGCTACGACCTCCGAAACGTGTTGACCTGTGCATAAATAATAAAGACATGTAATAATTTTTTACATCCTGGTGTGGTGATAGCGTGGCAAGATACTCGGTTCCTTCTCCTAAATTTATTCTACTCTGCTCAAGGCTGCAGCTGTTCACCTGTATATGATGCTGATATAGGAGTTGTTACTTGCACAACTTCTCTAGGTGAGATCCTCACTATTATTAACTAATTGTGTTATCTGGTGAGAGCCTATCGCGCTTCTCCTCCATAGTTCTATCTTCTATAACCTACATCTTGGAGATGGAAGTGGGAGGTTCGAATTATAGAGAACATTAGTCTTACATCAGTTGCAAAATGGAGAGCACGGGTAAGGTTATAGACAGAGAGGAGGGTGGAAATGTAACTTTGAGCACCAAAGTTAAATGAGCGGCATATGCGTGACCAGCACTCAATGTTTTGGGAAGGTGGGGTCATGGGTTTCATATCATAGCATTTCCGTGTATAAGGTATCGATTTGCATTGAATTGATGATGGCCTACAACTTTTTCTCTATCTCGTTCCATTTTCGAGATAAAAATGCTAACTCCGTTGCTTTTCCACCAGGTGGCGCTATAGGTGGTTTCATTGCGTAGCACATGGCTACTTTACTATACCTAGACACCACTTCTATGCCTATAGCTGCCGCCGTTCTCAAGTTAATGGCGGTGGACAGGATATGGGTGGACACACTGTGTATGTATATATATATATATATATATATATATATATATATAGTACAGACCAAAAGTTTGGACACACCTTCTCATCTCTAGAACAATTGTTAAGAGGAGACTTTGTGCACCAGGCCTTCATGGTAAAATAACTGCTAAGTAACCACTGCTAAGGACAGACAACAGATCACAGAGAGTAAAGGAGGAAGGTGTTCACTTGCTGCGCCAAAGAGATCACTCCAGCAGATGTTCAGATTAATGTCACTTTATTAATCATATGGGTCAACGCGTTTCCGGAGCCTCTGCCCCCTTGCAGCCAACGTCTGGTCTTCAGCTTCTTTGAAGGGTTCTACTTTGGGTTTCACGCTCTTTGTTCTTACCGGCAGCAACGGGAAAAGGTTTTGGTTGGCATTTGGTTTGGTTGCTTCCTCTGCTGACCTGGTATGGTGGCATCGGTGGTCGCTGCATGGTGTTACTCCGGCCACATTCACTGTGCTGTGGCTCATACACTGTGATCACAACCAAGACCCTCATATTCAGTTTTGTATGTGCACTCTATATCTTCCCCCTGTAGGTGACCTTTTCCCGTTGCTGCCGGTAAGAACAAAGAGCGTGAAACCCAAAGTAGAACCCTTCAAAGAAGCTGAAGACCAGACGTTGGCTGCAAGGGGGCAGAGGCTCCGGAAACGCGTTGACCCATATGATTAATAAAGTGACATTAATCTGAACATCTGCTGGAGTGATCTCTTTGGCGCAGCAAGTGAACACCTTCCTCCTTTACTCTCTGTGATCTGCTGTCTGCTGGTGGCTGCTGCCTGGGATCCGCAATACATGCGTTTATAGTAGTTGTGACTTTCACAACTACATTTGGTGAGTATTCTTACTCCCCCCTCCCCACCCCGTACATATTGGGGTAAAACCCTATTTGCGCTTGGTTTTTCCACAGTCCTCTCCACAAGGACAGACAACAAGCAGAAGGGACTTGTTTGGGCTAAAGAACACAAGGAATGCACATTAGACCAGTGGACATCTGTGCTTTGGTCTGATGAGTCCAAATTTGATATCTTTGGATCCAACCACCGTGTCTTTGTAGAAAAGGTGAACGGATGGACTCTACATGCCTGGTTCCCACCGTGAAGCATGGAGGAGGAGGTGTGATGTTGTGGGGGTGCTTTGCTGGTGACACTATTTTGGATTTATTCAAAATTGAAGGCATACAGAACCAGCATGGCTACCACAGCATCTTGCAGCGGCGTGCTATTCCGTCCGGATTGCGTTTAGTTGGACCATCATTTATTTTTCAACAGGACAATGACCCCAAACACACCTCCAGGCTGTGTGAGGGCTATTTGACTAAGAAGGAGAGTGATGAGGTGCTACGCCAGATGACCTGGCCTCCACAGTCACCAGACCTGAACCCAATCGAGATGGTTTGGGGTGAGCTGGACAGCAGAGTGAAGGCAAAAGGGCCAACAAGTGCTAAGCATCTCTGGGAACTCCTTCAAGACTGTTGGAAAACCAATTCCGGTGACTACCTCTTGAAGCTCATCAAGAGAATGCCAAGAGTGTGCAAAGTAGTAATCAAAGCAAAAGGTGGCTACTTTGAAGAACCTAGAATATAAGACAAATTTTCAGTTGTTTCACACTATTTTAAGTATTTCATTCCACATGTTTTAATTCATAGTTTTGATGCCTTCAATGTGAATCTACAATTTTCAGAGTCCTGAAAATAAAGAAAACTCTTTGATTGAGAAGGTGTTTCCAAACTTTTGATCTGTACTATATATAGAAATATATATATATATATATATATATATATATATATATATATATATATATATGTATATATTTATATATATATATATATATATATTTATATATACATACACTGTATATAATATAGTATAGTGGCCCATAGCTTCCTGTATACAGCATAATGGTCCATACAGCCTCTGTGCAAAGTATATTATCCACACAACCCCATATATACAGGATAATGTCCCCACAGCCCACTATATACTGTACAGGATAATGTGGCAAAGCAGAGAGTTAGGTCCTGCACCACCGCAAGTTACCTGCGGTATCGCCTGTGCCCAAATGGAGAGCCTGGGAAAACCAAAGATCCAGGAGCGGGGTGCCTGTCACAAGGAGAAGTCCATGGATGATAGGGTGAGAGTATAAAGAAACTGCACTCTGTCCGCTGTGCTGGATGTCATTTATTCAAAACACGTGCAGGGTGGAGGGCTGGAAACGCACTGTGAGCTGGCTCCTCTAAGATGGACGACGGCCGTTTCGCCCACAAATTGGGCTTCCATGGGTCCACATGTGGAGCTACGGCTACACCCCTTTTTTAAGGAGCGCTCACAGATTGCCACAGGCCCACATAAAAACAATGGGAGATTGTGCATATACAGTTAGGTCCAGAAATATTTGGACAGTGACACAATTTTCGCGAGTTGGGCTCTGCATGCCACCACATTGGATTTGAAATGAAACCTCTACAACAGAATTCAAGTGCAGATTGTAACGTTTAATTTGAAGGTTTGAACAAACATATCTGATAGAAATTGTAGGAATTGTACACATTTCTTTACAAACACTTCACATTTTAGGAGGTCAAAAGTAATTGGACAAATAAACCAAACCCAAACAAAATATTTTTATTTTCAATATTTTGTTGCGAATCCTTTGGAGGCAATCACTGCCTTAAGTCTGGAACCCATGGACATCACCAAACGCTGGGTTTCCTCCTTCTTAATGCTTTGCCAGGCCTTTACAGCCGCAGCCTTCAGCTCTGGCTTGTTTGTGGGTCTTTCCGTCTTAAGTCTGGATTTGAGCAAGTGAAATGCATGCTCAATTGGGTTAAGATCTGGTGATTGACTTGGCCATTGCAGAATGTTCCACTTTTTTGCACCCATGAACTCCTGGGTAGCTTTGGCTGTATGCTTGGGGTCATTGTCCATCTGTACTATGAAGCGCCATCCGATCAACTTTGCGGCATTTGGCTGAATCTGGGCTGAAAGTATATCCCGGTACACTTCAGAATTCATCCGGCTACTCTTGTCTGCTGTTATGTCATCAATAAACACAAGTGACCCAGTGCCATTGAAAGCCATGCATGCCCATGCCATCACGTTGCCTCCACCATGTTTTACAGAGGATGTGGTGTGCCTTGGATCATGTGCCGTTCCCTTTCTTCTCCTAACTTTTTTCTTCCCATCATTCTGGTACAGGTTGATCTTTGTCTCATCTGTCCATAGAATACTTTTCCAGAACTGAGCTGGCTTCATGAGGTGTTTTTCAGCAAATTTAACTCTGGCCTGTCTATTTTTGGAATTGATGAATGGTTTGCATCTAGATGTGAACCCTTTGTATTTACTTTCATGGAGTCTTCTCTTTACTGTTGACTTAGAGACAGATACACCTACTTCACTGAGAGTGTTCTGGACTTCAGTTGATGTTGTGAACGGGTTCTTCTTCACCAAAGAAAGTATGCGGCGATCATCCACCACTGTTGTCATCCGTGGACGCCCAGGCCTTTTTGAGTTCCCAAGCTCACCAGTCAATTCCTTTTTTTCTCAGAATGTACCCGACTGTTGATTTTGCTACTCCAAGCATGTCTGCTATCTCTCTGATGGATTTTTTCTTTTTTTTCAGCCTCAGGATGTTCTGCTTCACCTCAATTGAGAGTTCCTTAGACCGCATGTTGTCTGGTCACAGCAACAGCTTCCAAATGCAAAACCACACACCTGTAATCAACCCCAGACCTTTTAACTACTTCATTGATTACAGGTTAACGAGGGAGACGCCTTCAGAGTTAATTGCAGCCCTTAGAGTCCCTTGTCCAATTACTTTTGGTCCCTTGAAAAAGAGGAGGCTATGCATTACAGAGCTATGATTCCTAAACCCTTTCTCCGATTTGGATGTGAAAACTCTCATATTGCAGCTGGGAGTGTGCACTTTCAGCCCATATTATATATATATAATTGTATTTCTGAACATGTTTTTGTAAACAGCTAAAATAACAAAACTTGTGTCACTGTCCAAATATTTCTGGACCTAACTGTACATAATCATAAAATATAAACATGCAATACATATAATAAAAATACAAACATGTTTATGATGATCAAATAAATATAAAAACAGACAACCATTGTACTTGGAATCATGATTTTACAGAAACACCGTTAGATCAACCCGATCGTTCAATCCTTGTGGACCTTGCGCCCCATAATTAATAATTAACTTGTCCTCTTCTTGCAGTAAAAGTTTGTGTAGGTCACCCCCCTCTGAAGGGAAAGAGACCTTCTTTAGGCCGGCAAAACGCAGGACGTCGGGGTCACTATCATGCTGCTCCTGAATATGTGAAATTAATCTGGGAGAACCTTTTCCTAATGTTACTGAATTGTAATGTTCCCTGAACCGTATATATAGGCATCTGATTGTTTTGCCTATGTAGAACCTGCCGCACGGACAAAGAACTACATAGACCACAAACTTCGTCTTGCATGATATGAACTGATGGACCGTGTGCATATGCGAGCCCACCTGTAAGGAACGGCCACTCAAGTGAAGGTTGCACAAACGACAGTGGCCACACCGGTAATTACCCGGTGGGCAACATCTGTCTAACCAAGTCACTGGGCTAGTAAGTCTGTTCCTCACAAGTTTGTCTCTCAAATTACCACATCGTCTGAATGATACTAAAGGATTGAAAATTGTCCTTTCAGATAAGGCAGAATCCTTCTCCAGGATGTGCCAATTTTTACAAAGCGCATTCCTGATGGCATGTTCCAAAGGTCCAAATTTAAAGTTGAAAACAAACCTATTCAAGTTACCAACATCTTTCTTGGTGCGATTCCTACGGACAGACGTGGCACTGTACGAATTGGCTCTCTCACAGGCCGAATCTACAAGTTTTTTGGGATAACCTCTTTGTTGTAACCTAATTTTCAACTCCTGAGATTGTTGAAAAAAAGATTCCTCTGAACTGTTTGCCCTGCGTACTCTCAGGAATTGGCTATAGGGCAAACCTGTCTTAGTGTGGAGCGGGTGAGCACTTTGGTAATGCAGAAGGGAATTAGATGCTGTAGGTTTTCTGAACAACCGAGTATGGACGTCACCATCTCTGATGGAGATCTCAATATCTAAAAAATTGAGGGTATCGCCACCAAACGAGGAAGTGAAAGACATATTCATTGTGTTACAGGTGTTAAGATATGCCACGAAGTCAACGAAAAGAGCCTCAGCGCCAGCCCACACAATGAATATGTCGTCCACATACCTCAAATAGTGGCGAATATGTCTCAAAAAAGGGTTGGTGTCAGAAAAATCATATTTGCATTCGAAGGAGCCCAAAAATATATTGGCCATGGCACAAGAGACAGGGGTACCCATAGCGGTACCCCTGCACTGCAAGTACCAACGGTCCAAAAACATAAAAGCGTTCTTAGACAGAACAAAATCAAGGGCTTCCTCAACGAAATTACAAAAAAAGAGCATCTTTTCCCGTCTGTGCCACCATCTCTCTAACAGTCTGTATTCCTAGTTTTTGGGGGATACGGGTATACAGACTCTCCACATCAATTGAGGTCAAAGAAAAGCCCTCCTGCCACGTCATACCTTTTAGCAGTGTCAAAAAGTCACTGCTGTCTTTTACATAAGAGGGGATATGACCCATAATTGGTCTTAAGAGCCAATCCAGATAGTGCGACAAAGGCTCCGTGAGAGAGCCAATGCCAGCCACTATTGGACAGCCCGGTGGATTATCCCTACTCTTATGTATTTTCGGTATGCAATACCAGTGGGGCTTAGTGGGAAAGGGAGGAATCAATTTATCAGCCTGTGAACGAGACAAAAACCCCAGTCCCACATATCTGTCCAACAACCGCACCAAAGATTTCTTAAAATCCTGAATAGGATTAGAAAGAAGAGGAACATACGTAGATCTGTCCGCCAACTGTCTGTTACACTCTTGGATATAATCATGCCTAGCTAGGAGGACCACGTTGCCCCCCTTATCAGCCTCCCGGAACACCGTGTCCTCCCAGCTCTGCATGATACGTATCACAGATTGCTCATTCTCACTTAAATTCTGAGTCGGTTTGGCATACAATAAAGATTCCACGTCTTTCAAGACCGCCTCCTGATATAAATCTATCAAATTTCCTGGCACAGTGGGGGGATAGAAGTCAGATTTAACCCCTTTAGTAAATCTCTCCAAAATTGGAACGGTATTATTATCCACTGTGTCAGTTATCTGATGCGGTTCGTTCAAACTGAGCAAGAACTCAGCATCTTGAACAATATCAGAATTAAAGGCCCCTGTAACATCAAACCGGGAAACAGCCACACTACATGGAATATGCCCGGCCGGAACTGCTCCTGACACATCAGGTGCTGTTTGGAAATGTTTATACAGGTGAATCTTCCTAATGGCCTTAAACAGGTCAATCTTAAATTCAGCGAAATCAAAATTTTCTGGAATGCAGAATTTGAAGTCCTTGGTTAATACAGAAACCATATCAGGAGTGAGGGTATGGGATGTCAGGTTGATAATCGTATCAGTTGAGAGACAAGAATCTGGTTGAAAACCTAATTCCTCCAAGTCACAGACTTTCTCTTGCGACCCTTGCTTCTTGTGCCTCTTCCTACCCCCCTGTCGGGTACGTCTCCTAAAGGGGCGGTAGGTCTGGCAACATGAGAGATCGCCCCAGAGGGGCCTGAAACCACGTCCTCGGATCCACTGGATTCCGAGTCTGTGGTCCAGTACCCCCTGTTGGAGCCAAAATTACCTCTCTTTTTTATATGGGCTCTCTGTCTATAATTACGTGCCCCATCTTTGGTCCAACAGAAAATCTGTTTCTTTTCATAATCTTTCTTATCTCTCAGGAATTTCTCCCTTTTTCTATGTTTAATCTCTGTCTGTACGATTACCAACCGTTTATCCAATCTCTGACAAAAAACATTCCAATCATCAACAGACATCCGTGCCCGGGTGTCTTGTTTCAATATGTCTAATTCAGCAGTCAAGGCAGCATAATTCTCTTTGTTTTTGTCCAAAACTAAGTGCAGTAATTTATTTGAACACTCTAATTGAATGTTTTCCCACTGCACAGTAAACGTGGGATCCTCCTGAAAATGGGAAAGAGTCTTTATATTACGGAGTCCACGTGGCACACGGTCACAATCAATATACGATTGAAGGGATTGGATAGTCCAGAACAGTCTGACTTCTTTTTCTGTCAGAGTCTGTATTTGAAATTCCAGTGTTTTCACACCCAAGACCTCAGTGTCCTTTTTAAAATTGCAATCTCCGAAAAAGGAGCCAGCATCAGCACGTCCAGCTAATAAGCCCGTAGTAGTGGATGGTAAATCACCACTGCTCTCCATAACTTCCATGGCACGGAATAATCAATAATCAAGCTAAATAAACCGCTAATAACACCAATGTCCTGGTAACATCTAGCAGTGTGCAACAAGGACCAAAGGCAACAACAGTACAATATGGCAAAGCAGAGCGTTAGGTCCTGCACCACCGCAAGTTACCTGCGGTATCGCCTGCGGTATCGCCTGTGCCCAAATGGAGAGCCTGGGAAAACCAAAGATCCGGGAGCGGGGTGCCCGTCACAAGGAGAAGTCCATGGATGATAGGGTGAGAGTATAAAGAAACCGCACTCTGTCCGCTGTGCTGGATGTCATTTATTCAAAACACGTGCAGGGTGGAGGGCTGGAAGCGCACTGTGAGCTGGCTCCTCAAAGACGGACGACGGCCGTTTCGCCTACAAATTGGGCTTCCACGGGTCCACATGTGGAGCTACGGCTACACCCCTTTTAAAGGAGCGCTCACAGATTGCCACAGGCCCACATAAAAACAATGGGAGATTGTGCATATACATAATCATAAAATATAAACATGCAATACATATAATAAAAATACAAACATGTTTATGATGATCAAATAAATATAAAAACAGACAACCAATGTACTTGGAATCGTGATTTTACAGAAACACCGTTAGATCAACCCGATCGTTCAATCCTTGTGGACCTTGCGCCCCATAATTAATAATTAACTTGGCCTCTTCTTGCAGTAAAAGTTGGCACAGGCGATACCGCAGGTAACTTGCGGTGGTGCAGGACCTAACTCTCTGCTTTGCCATATTGTACTGTTGTTGCCTTTGGTCCTTGTTGCACACTGCTAGATGTTACCAGGACATTGGTGTTATTAGCGGTTTATTTAGCTTGATTATTGATTATTCCGTGCCATGGAAGTTATGGAGAGCAGTGGTGATTTACCATCCACTACTACGGGCTTATTAGCTGGACGTGTTGATGCTGGCTCCTTTTTCGGAGATTGCAATTTTAAAAAGGACACTGAGGTCTTGGGTGTGAAAACACTGGAATTTCAAATACAGACTCTGGCAGAAAAAGAAGTCAGACTGTTCTGGACTATCCAATCCCTTCAATCGTATATTGATTGTGACCGTGTGCCACGTGGACTCCGTATTATAAAGACTTTTTCCCATTTTCAGGAGGATCCCACGTTTACTGTTCAGTGGGAAAACATTCAATTAGAGTGTTCAAAAAAATTGCTGCACTTAGTTTTGGACAAAAACAAAGAGAATTATGCTGCCTTGACTGCTGAATTAGACATATTGAAACAAGACACCCGGGCACGGATGTCTGTTGATGATTGGAATGTTTTTTTGTCAGAGATTGGATAAACGGTTGGTAATCGTACAGACAGAGATTAAACATAGAAAAAGGGAGAAATTCCTGAGAGATAAGAAAGATTATGAAAAGAAACAGATTTTCTGTTGGACCAAAGATGGGGCACGTAATTATAGACAGAGAGCCCATATAAAAAAGAGAGGTAATTTTGGCTCCAAAAGGGGGTACTGGACCACAGACTCGGAATCCAGTGGATCCGAGGACGTGGTTTCAGGCCTCTCTGGGACGATCTCTCATGTTGCCAGACCTACCGCCCCTTTAGGAGACGTACCCGACGGGGGGGTAGGAAGAGGCACAAGAAGCAAGGGTCGCAAGAGATAGTCTGTGACTTGGAGGAATTAGGTTTTCAACCAGATTCTTGTCTCTCAACTGATACGATTATCAACCTGACATCCTATACCCTCACTCCTGATATGGTTTCTGTATTAACCAAGGGCTTCAAATTCTGCATTCCAGAAAATCTTGATTTCGCTGAATTTAAGATTGACCTGTTTAAGGCCATTAGGAAGATTCACCTGTATAAACATTTCCAAACAGCACCTGATGTGTCAGGAGCAGTTCCGGCCGGGCATATTCCATGTAGTGTGGCTGTTTCCCGGTTTGATGTTACAGGGGCCTTTAACCACTTCACCCCCGGCCACTAAAACACCCTAATGACCGGGCCATTTTTTGCAATTCTGACCAGTGTCACTTTGACAGGTTATAACTCTGGAACGCTTCAACGGATCCTGGCGATTCTGAGATTTTTTTTCGTGACATATTGTACTTCATGTCAGTGGTAAATTTAAACCGATAATTTTTGCGTTTATTTATTTGTGAAAATTTAGGAAATTTTGCAAAAATTTTGAAAATTTCGCAATTTTCAAACTTTGAAAATTTATGCCCATAAATCTGAGAGATATGTCACACAAAATAGTTACTAAATAAACTTTCCCACATGTCTACTTTACATCAGCGCAATTTTCGAAACAAATTTTTTTTTCGTTAGGAAGTTAGAAGGGGTCAAAGGTCATCAGCGATTTCTCATTTTTCCAACAAAATTTAGAAAATAAGTTTTTTTTAGGGACCACATCACATTTGAGGTGACTTTGAGAGGCCGAGGTGACAGAAAATACCCAAAAGTGACCCCATTCTAAAAACTGCACCCCTCACTCTGCTCAAAACCACATCCAAAAAGTTTATTAACCCTTTAGGTGCTTCACAGGAACCAAAGCAATGTGGAAGGAAAAAATGAAAATTTTACTTTTTAACACAAAAATGTTACTTTAGCCATAAAATTTTCATTTTCACAAGGGAGAAAAGAGAAGGTACACCATACAATTTATTGTGCATTTTCTCCTGAGTACGCTGATACCCCATATATGGTAAAAATCAATTGTTTGGGCGCACAGCGGAGCTCGGAAGGGAAGGCGCGCCATTTGAATTTTTGAACGCAAAATTAGCTGCACTCATTAGCGGACGCCATGTCGGGTTTGAAGACCCCCTGAGGTGCCTAAACAATGGAGCTCCCCCACAAGTGACCCCATTTTGGAAACTAGAGTCCTCAAATAATTTTTCTAGATGTTTGGTGAGCACTTTGAACACCTGGGGGCTTCACAGAAGTTTATAATGTTGAGCCGTGAAAAGAAATTTTTTTTTTTTTACCACAAAATGGTTGCTTCAACTAGGTAGCTTTTTTTTCCACAAGGCTATCAGGAAAAAGTGCACCATAAAACGTATTGTGCATTTTCTCCTGAGTACGCAGATACCTCATATGTGGTGGAAATCAAATGTTTGGACACACGACAGTGCTCGGAAGGCAAGGAGCGCCATTTGAATTTTTGAGTGCAAAATTAGCTGCACTCATTAGCGGACGCCATGTCGGGTTTGAAGACCCCCTGAGGTGCCTAAACAATGGAGCTCCCCTACAAGTGACCCCATTTTGGAAACTAGAGCCCTCAAATATTTTTTCTAGATGTTTGGTGAGCACTTTGAACACCTGGGAGCTTCACAGAAGTTTAGAACGTTGAGCTGTGAAAAGAAAAAAAATTTTTTTTACCACAAAACTGTTGCTTCAACTAGGTAGCTTTTTTTTTCACAAGGGTATCAGCAAAAATTCACCATAAAATTTATAGTGCATTTTTTCCTGAGTACGGAGATACCTCATATGTGGTGGAAAGTAATTGTTTGGGCGCATGGCGGGGCTCAGAAGAGAAGGAGCGCCATTTGACAGCAAAATTGGTTGGAATCATTAGCGGACGCCATGTCACGTTTTGGAGACCCCCTATGGTGCCTAAACAGTGGAGCTCCCCCACAAGTGACCCCATTTTGGAAACTAGACCCCTCAAGGAGTTTATCTAGATGTTTAGCGAGCCCCAAGGGGCACCACAGAAGTTGATCATGTTGAGCCATAAATACAATTTTTTTTTTTTCATTACAAAACTGTTACTTGAACCAGGTAGCTTTTTTCACAAGGGTATCAGTAAAAAATGCACCATAAAACGTATTGTGCAATTTCTCCTGAGTACGCAGATACCTCATATGTGGTGGAAAGTAATTGTTTGGGCGCATGGCGGGGTTCAGAAGAGAAGGAGCGCCATTTGACAGCAAAATTGGTTGTAATCATTAGCGGACGCCATGTCACGTTTGGAGACCCCCTATGGTGCCTAAACAGTGGAGCTCCCCCACAAATTACCCCATTTCGGAACTAGACCCCTCAAGGAATTTATCTAGATGTTTGGTGAGCCCCTTGTACCCTCAGGGGCTCCATAGAAGTTGATAACGTTGAACCGTGAAAATTATTATTTTTTTTTAACCACAAAATTTTTGTATCAACCAGGTAGCTTTTTTTTTTTACAACGGTATCAGGAAAAACTGCACCATAAAATGTATTGTGCAATTTTTCCTCAGTACGCAGATACCTCATATGTGGTGGAAAGTAATTGTTTGGGCGCACGGCGGGGCTCAGAAGAGAAGGAACGCCATTTAACTTTTCAAACACACAGACGCGGTGCACTGATCGGCCGCTGCAGGATGCACGGTCGGATGAGATACAAAAAGCGTTGGGGATACGGAAAAAAAAAAAGGTCACGCCAAAAATTGAGCAGGGATGCAGATCCGTTATGTGCATCCCTGATCAGCGCTTGGCGGGACGCACGGACGGATGCGATACAAAAAGCGTCGCAAATACGTAAAAAAGTCACGCCAAAAATTGAGCAGGGATGCCGATCCGTTATCTGCATCCCTGATCAGCACTCGGCGGGACGCACGGACGGATGCGATACAAAAAGCGTCGTGAATACGGAAAAAAGTCACGCCAAAAACTGACCACGGATGCAGATCCGTTATCTGCATCCCTGATCAGCGCTCGGCGGGACGCACAGACGGACGCGATACAAAAAGCATCGCAAATACGTAAAAAAGTCACGCCAAAAATTGAGCAGGGATGCCGATCCGTTATCTGCATCCCTGATCAGCGCTCGGCGGGACGCACGGACGGATGCGATACAAAAAGCGTCGTGAATACGGAAAAAAGTCACGCCAAAAACTGACCACGGATGCAGATCCGTTATCTGCATCCCTGATCAGCGCTCAGCGGGACGCACGGACGTATGTGATACAAAAAGCGTCGCAAATACGGAAAAAAGTCACGCCAAAAATTGAGCAGGGATGCCGATCCGTTATCTGCATCCCTGATCAGCGCTCGGCGGGACGCACGGACGGATGCGATACAAAAAGCGTCGTGAATACGGAAAAAAGTCACGCCAAAAACTGACTACGGATGCAGATCCGTTATCTGCATCCCTGATCAGCGCTCGGCGGGACGCACAGACGGATGCGATACAAAAAGCGTCGCAAATACGGAAAAAAGTCACGCCAAAAATTGAGCAGGGATGCCGATCCGTTATCTGCATCCGTGATCAGCGCTTGGCGGGACGCACGGACAGATGAGGTGTAAAAATGGACAGGATACAAGAAAAAAAAAAAAAAAAAAAGTTATACTCACAGTACCAAGAGGATCACTGACCAGAAGAGCTGGACAGGAACAAGAAGGCAGTGAGATGGACAGCTTTACAGGAGCAGCAGGCAGGACGTTGGACAGATCAGCAGAAGGATCCAGCGATAGAGGCAAATGTGATCGGGCCAGTGAAGACCTCGGACGACCCATGAAGGCAGGTAAGAGGACGTCGGGGGGGGCAGAAGGGGATGGGGGGGATGGGGAGAGGGGGGGCAGATGGGGTGGGGGGCAGAGGGAGAGCAGAGGGGGCGGAGAAGCAAAGGCAGAAGGAAGGAACCTTGGAAGCAGAATAGAGATGACAGAGGAGGCAGGAAGATCGCGTGGGGAGCAGATCGGGATGCCGGGGGGCAGATCGGGGCGTAGGGGGGCAGATCGGGGCGTAGGGGGGCAGATCGAGGGGGGCACGGGCAGGGGCCTTCACGGGAGCGCGCAGGGGCCTTCACGGGAGCGCGCAGGGGCCATCGCCGGAGCGCAATACTTACCATTGGAGCAGGCGCGGTGACAGCAGAGGCGGCGTTTGCGGCGGCAGCAGCGGTGGCGTGGTACCAAAAGTACCAGCCACTCCACGCTGCAGACATGTTGGGGGAGGGTCCCCAGACCAGGACAGGCCTGGGGAGGGCGGCCACCCGCAGATCAGACCGCCCCTCTGCACACTGATTGGAGCGATTGCGCGTCATAGCACGATCGCTCCAATCAGTGCTGCAGGGGCTGGGGGCGACATGTTTGAAGTCCACCTATGATATGCTGCAGCAGCTGCGGCATCTCATAGCTGGATCTCACAGTCTCGCACTAATTCCGGCATTATTTTTGCCGAAATTAGTGCGAACGATGTGGTTGGCGGTTCAGATTTGAACAGCCAATCACATCGATCGCCTATGGGGGGTGGCGATGCCACCCCCCCTGGGGTCAAGCAAAGGTCCCCTGCTGTAAGAAACAGCAGGGGACATCATTTGAAAGCCGTTGCTATGGTCACGGCAATCAAATGAAGTTTAGGCAGTAAAATTACGTCCATGGTCGTTAAGTCACGTTAAAATAGGACGTAATTTTGCTGCCCGCGGTCGTGAAGGGGTTAATTCTGATATTGTTCAAGATGCTGAGTTCTTGCTCAGTTTGAACGAACCGCATCAGATAACTGACACAGTGGATAATAATACCGTTCCAATTTTGGAGAGATTTACTAAAGGGGTTAAATCTGACTTCTATCCCCCCACTGTGCCAGGAAATTTGATAGATTTATATCAGGAGGCGGTCTTGAAAGACGTGGAATTTTTATTGTATGCCAAACCGACTCAGAATTTAAGTGAGAATGAGCAATCTGCGATACGTATCATGCAGAGCTGGGAGGACACGGTGTTCCGGGAGGCTGATAAGGGGGGCAACGTGGTCCTCTTAGCTAGGCATGATTATATCCAAGAGTGTAACAGACAGTTGGCGGACAGATCTACGTATGTTCCTCTTCTTTCTAATCCTATTCAGGATTTTAAGAAATCTTTGGTGCGGTTGTTGGACAGATATGTGGGACTGGGGTTTTTGTCTCGTTCACAGGCTGATAAATTGATTCCTCCCTTTCCCACTAAGCCCCACTGGTATTGCATACCGAAAATACATAAGAGTAGGGATAATCCACCGGGCCGTCCAATAGTGGGTGGCATTGGCTCTCTCACGGAGCCTTTGTCGCACTATCTGGATTGGCTCTTAAGACCAATTATGGGTCATATCCCCTCTTATGTAAAAGACAGCAGTGACTTTTTGACACTGCTAAAAGGTATGACGTGGCAGGAGGGCTTTTCTTTGACCTCAATTGATGTGGAGAGTCTGTATACCCGTATCCCCCAAAAACTAGGAATACAGACTGTTAGAGAGATGGTGGCACAGACGGGAAAAGATGCTCTTTTTTGTAATTTCGTTGAGGAAGCCCTTGATTTTGTTCTGTCTAAGAACGCTTTTATGTTTTTGGATCGTTGGTACTTGCAGTTCAGGGGTACCGCTATGGGTACCCCTGTCTCTTGTGCCATGGCCAATATATTTTTGGGCTCCTTCGAATGCAAATATGATTTTTCTGACACCAACCCTTTTTTGAGACATATTCGCCACTATTTGAGGTATGTGGACGACATATTCATTGTGTGGGCTGGCACTGAGGCTCTTTTCGTTGACTTCGTGGCATATCTTAACACCTGTAACACAATGAATATGTCTTTCACTTCCTCGTTTGGTGGCGATACCCTCAATTTTTTAGATATTGAGGTCTCCATCAGAGATGGTGACATCCATACTCGGTTGTTCAGAAAACCTACAGCATCTAATTCCCTTCTTCATTACCAAAGTGCTCACCCGCTCCACACTAAGACAGGTTTGCCCTATAGCCAATTCCTGAGAGTACGTAGGGCAAACAGTTCAGAGGAATCTTTTTTTCAACAATCTCAGGAGTTGAAAATTAGGTTACAACAAAGAGGTTATCCCAAAAAACTTGTAGATTCGGCCTGTGAGAGAGCCAATTCGTACAGTGCCACGTCTGTCCGTAGGAATCGCACCAAGAAAGATGTTGGTAACTTGAATAGGTTTGTTTTCAACTTTAAATTTGGACCTTTGGAACATGCCATCAGGAATGCGCTTTGTAAAAATTGGCACATCCTGGAGAAGGATTCTGCCTTATCTGAAAGGACAAATTCCAATCCTTTAGTATCATTCAGACGATGCGGTAATTTGCGAGACAAACTTGTGAGGAACAGACTTAATAGCCCAGTGACTTGGTTAGACAGATGTTGCCCACCGGGTAATTACCGGTGTGGCCACTGTCGTTTTTGCAACCTTCACTTGAGTGGCCGTTCCTTACAGGTGGGCTCGCATATGCACACGGTCCATCAGTTCATATCATGCAAGACGAAGTTTGTGGTCTATGTAGTTCTTTGTCCGTGCGGCAGGTTCTACATAGGCAAAACAATCAGATGCCTATATATACGGTTCAGGGAACATTACAATTCAGTAACATCAGGAAAAGGTTCTCCCAGATTAATTTCACATATTCAGGAGCAGCATGATAGTGACCCCGACGTCCTGCGTTTTGCCGGCCTAAAGAAGGTCTCTTTCCCTTCTAAGGGGGGTGACCTACACAAACTTTTACTGCAAGAAGAGGCCTAATTAATTATTAATTATGGGGCACAAGGTCCACAAGGATTGAACGATCGGGTTGATCTAACGGTGTTTCTGTAAAATCATGATTCCAAGTACATTGGTTGTCTGTTTTTATATTTATTTGATCATCATAAACATGTTTGTATTTTTATTATATGTATTGCATGTTTATATTTTATGATTATGTATATGCACAATCTCCCATTGTTTTTATGTGGGCCTGTGGCAATCTGTGAGCGCTCCTTTAAAAGGGGTGTAGCCGTAGCTCCACATGTGGACCTGTGGAAGCCCAATTTGTGGGCCAAACGGCCGTCGTCCATCTTAGAGGAGCCAGCTCACAGTGCGCCTCCAGCCCTCCACCCTGCACGTGTTTTGAATAAATGACATCCAGCACAGCGGACAGAGTGCGGTTTCTTTATACTCTCACCCTATCATCCATGTACAGGATAATATACCCAAAGCTCCCTTTATACAGTATGGGGCCTCCACAGCCCCCTATATAAAGTATAATGACCTCACAGCTCAATATATACCGTGTGAGTGTAGGAGGGGTCAAGGCTACACCACCTTGTAGAAGTGGCAGGCACCCAGAAAGGTTTATTATATGTATTCATTTGTATTGTGTATTTTGGTAAATGGCCACCAGGTGAATGGCGAGGTTGCCTATGGACTGCTTTCCTGACACCCTTATGTAGGAAGGGGTTAAGTAAAAGGAGGGGGTCAGGGTATAAATATGACAGGATGTAGGAGGAGAGCAGGAGAGTCCCCAGTAGAAAAAAAGAGAGAAGCCCAAAATATTCATTGATTGAAGATCCTAATGGGTACTTTGCACGCTGCGACATCGCTAGCCGATGCTAGCGATGCCGAGCGCGATAGTACCCGCCCCCGTCGCACATGCGATATCTTGTGATACACGCACTTACCTGCCCTGCGACGTCGCTCTGGCCGGCGACCCGCCTCCTTCCTAATGGGGCAGGTCGTGTGGCGTCACAGCAACGTCACACGGCAGGCGTCCAATAGAAGCGGAGGGGCGGAGATGAGCGGGGCGTAAACATCCCGCCCATCTCCTTACTTCCGCATAGCCGGTGGAGGCAGGTAAGGAGATGTTCCTCGCTTTTGTGGCTTCACACACAGCGAAGTGTGCTGCCGCAGGAACGAGGAACAACACCGTATCTCCTATTGGTGCGACATTATGAAAATGTCTGACGTTACACAGATCACCGATTTATGACGCTTTTGCGATCGTTTATCGGCGCATCTAGGCTTTACACGTTGCGACGTTGTTACTGGCAACGGATGTGCGTCACTTTCGATTTGACCCCGACGATATCGCAGTAGCGATGTCGCAGCGTGCAAAGTACCCCTAAGGGTCAACCCTTTGACAACTGACATGCGGGTTTCTGCCCATTAGAGGACTGTTGTAACTGCGCCCCTAGAAGAGGGGTTGAGTCTGTTCGGTCAGGGTGGTGTCCGTCTTTCTTGGATTGAAAAACCCAACTAATTTCCCTGCAAGACCGAGGGTCAGTGGGCTCTTAAAGGAGAAAAGTAGGTCCTGGCCTGAAGCATGGGCAGAGGAGTGCTGTAAACCCCTTCAATAGTGCAAGCTAATCCCTGTGGGTGGGCCGGAGAAACTAAAGGGCTTATTGAATCTGCTAGTGCACTGTGACATCAGACAGGAGAATGAGGGGCTAGAAGTATCCGAAGGAACTCAGGTGCCAGGAAAGTGATTGGCCCTTAAATTTAATTATGGAACTGAGTTTGGAGGCAAGCCTGTCGGGACCAGAAGGGGTGCCTGTGTTATGCAAATTGAAAATATCCCTGTAACAAAAGCAAGTAAAGTTCTGCTGTTTAAAAGAAGTACATCTGTGTCTGATTCATTGACTCAGTGGAAGAATGGACTGTGGCGAAAGTATCCTTGCAATGGAGTGGCGACCGGGACGCAAAGGGTTACCAAACAGCTGCTCTGCGTCCTGGCAATCTCTGTATGCACGACTACTACTACCTCCCCAAGCCGCCGTCCTACATGATGTCTCCTATATCGTCATATATACTGTACGATGACCCTAAAAGCTACTTATATACAGTGTAATGGCCCCACAGCCCATTATATATATGATGTGGCCCAAAGCTTCCTGTACATAGTATTATGTCGACTCAACTCCATGTATACAGTATGATGGCCTCCAGAGTCCCCTACAGAGGGATTAATACCCATCACACCTCACTGTATACAATATGGCACTGAACACAGCTCCGTGTACAAAGTATGATGGTTTCCACAGCAACCTATATACAGAATTATGCCCCCAACACAGGGCCGCCATCAGGGCATTACTACAGTGACTGGTGTACTGGGCTCGGTGAAGAGAGGGGGCCCGGCCAGGCCCAGAGTAATTACTTAGCTTTGTTAAGCCCCCTCTTCATCGGGCCCCAGTCACAGCCGCAGCAAATGGGCACCCGGCCGTGTAGTTTCAGTCACTGCACACATGGCTAAATTGCAAGCGAAGCCCTTCTAAGGCATCACATGCAAATTAGCCATGTGGCTGGAAGCAAGGCAGTGGAGCAGAGCAGGGAGGCAGCGCATCATCCCGCAGCCCAATGTGATGAGGTCATCACTCTGCACCTCATCACAGTGCTGTGGGCAACGTGAAGGTGACGAGGAGATGGCAACCAGCGGGGAAAGGTAGGCGCTTGGTGAGCTGAACATCGCTGTGGATGGTGGTGGGGGGTTGCCCCTGCCTTGCTTTAGCTCAGGGGTTGGAACTGTGGCCCTGCAATTACTTTTTCTGCAGCCCCCGGGCAGATTCCCGGGTACAGCAGTGCTCGGGTGCTTACACATACAAATGTGGTCAGGACTTACTGTTTGGGTGGGTTTAGCTGTGTGCCTGGAGTCCGCCCTCCGATGTTGTGTGCCCGCTCTTAAAGTGATGTCTAGCCCCCCCACAGGCTGTATGCAGCCCCCTCCAGTGTTGTTTATCACCCCCAGTATTGCGTTCCCTCTAATGTGGTGTACCATCTCCAGTGATGTTTGCCCCCCTAGTGATGTCTGTGCTCCGCAATTGCTGTCTGTGCCACCCAGTGCTGTCTGTGCCTCCCTAGTAATGGCTGTGATCCGCAATTGCTATCTGTGCCACCCAGTGCTGTCTGTGCCTCCCTAGTGATGGCTGTGCCCCCCCAGTGATGTTTGTGCACCCCCCAGTGATGTCTGTGAGTCCTCCCTAGTGATGTCTGTGTGCCCCTCTAGTGATGTCAGCGCGCCCCCCCAGTGATGTCTGCGCGCCCCCCTAGTGATGTCTGCGCGCCCCCCTAGTGATGTCTGCGCACCCCCCCTAGTGATGTCTGCGTGCCCCCCCCTAATTATGTCTGTAATGTATTTTGTCGAGGGAAATACTTCTTGAACAACTTCAAGGGTGCTAACACTTTTGGCCATGTGTGTTTGTGTGTGTACATATGTATATTTATGTATGTGTGTGTGTGTACAGTCATATGAAAAAGTTTGGGCACCCCTATTAATGTTAACCTTTTTTCTTTATAACAATTTGGGTTTTTGCAACAGCTATTTCAGTTTCATAGATCTAATAACTGATGGACTGAGTAATATTTCTGGATTGAAATGAGGTTTATTGTACTAACAAAAAATGTGCAATCCGCATTTAACCCCTTCACGACCGGCCGATTTTTCGCTTTCCGTTTTTTTTTTTCGCCATTCTTTTTCTGAGAGACGTAACTTTTTTATTTTTCAGTCAATATGGTCATGTGAGGGCTCATTTTTTGCGGAACGAGCTGTACTTTTAAATGAAACCATCAGTTTTACCATATTGTGTACTAGAAAATGGCAAAAAAATTCCAAATGCTGAAAAATTGCAAAAAAAGTGCGATAGCACTATGGTTTTTGAGATATTTTATTCACTGTGTTCACTATATGGTAAAACTGATGTGTGGGTGTGATGCCTCAGGTCAGTGCGAGTTCGTAGACACCAAACATGTATAGGTTTACTTTTATATGAGGGGTTAAAAAAAAATCGGAAGTTTGTCCGAAAAAAGTGGCGCACGTTTTACGCCATATTCCGTGACCTGTAGCGTTCTCATTTTTCGGGATCTTAGGCTCAATGACGGCTTATTTTTTGCGTCTCGAGCTGACGTTTTTAACGGTACCATTTTTGCGCAGATGCTACGTTTTGATCGCCTCTTATTGCATTTTGCGCAAAAGTGGTGGCGACAAAAAAATGTCGTTTTGGCGTTTGGAATTTTTTTGCCGCTACGCCGTTTACTGATCAGATTAATTGATTTTATATTTTGATAGATCGGGCGTTTCTGAACGCGGCGATACCAAATGTGTGTATATTTTTTATTTTTTTAACCCTTTAATTTTCAATGGGGCGAATGGGGGTGATTTGAACTTTTAGGTTTTTTTATTTTTTTTTAATTTTTTAAAACTTATTTTTTTACTTTTTTTTTTATTTTACTAGTCCCCCTAGGGGGCTATTGCGATCAGCATTCCGATCGCTCTGCAGTATCTGCTGATCACAGCTGGAAGGCTGTAAACAGCAGATACGCTTTCTTTCTCTTTTGCTGTGCCCCGGGCACAGCGAAAGTGAAACCAATTCATGTGTAGTACAGGAGTCATCACATGACCCTGTGCTACCATGACAACTATCGGGAGTCACGTGATCGCGTCACGTGACTTCCGGTTTCGGCGGTAAGTAAAACTTTACCGCGATCGCGCTTATAATGGCGCTGTCATGTATTGACAGCGCCATATAAGGGGTTAATCGGCACGAGCAGATAACGATTCTGCTCGTGCCTAGCAGGCACACATCTCAGCTGTGAAAATCAGCTGAGATGTGTGCCGTTCGCGGCATGCTGCCGCCGGAGTACCGCGGGCAGTAAGATTATGTCATTTAGGACGTAATTTTACGGCCCGCGGTCGTTAAGGGGTTAAACAAAATTTGACCGGTGCAAAAGTATGGGCACCCTTATCAATTTCTTGATTTGAACACTCCTAACTACTTCTTACTGACTTACTAAAGCACTAAATTGGTTTTGTAACCTCATTGAGCTTTGAACTTCATAGGCAGGTGTATCCAATCATGAGAAAAGGTATTTAAGGTGGCCACTTGCAAGTTGTTCTCCTATTTGAATCTCCTATGAAGAGTGGCATCATTGGCTCCTCAAAACAACTCTCAAATGATCTGAAAACAAAGATTATTCAACATAGTTGTTCAGGGGAAGGATACAAAAAGTTGTCTCAGAGATTTAAACTGTCAGTTTCCACTGTGAGGAACATAGTAAGGAAATGGAAGAACACAGGTACAGTTCTTGTTAAGCCCAGAAGTGTCAGGCCAAGAAAAATATCAGAAAGGCAGAGAAGAAGAATGGTGATAACAGTCAAGGACAATCCACAGACCACCTCCAAAGACCTGCAGCATCATCTTGCTGCAGATGGTGTCAATGTGCATCGGTCAACAAGTGATGCGAAAGAAGCCGTTTCTGCAAGCACGCCACAAACAGAGTCACCTGAGGTATGCAAAAGCACATTTGGACAAGCCAGGTACATTTTGGAAGAAGGTCCTGTGGACTGATGAAACAAAGATTGAGTTGTTTGGTCATACAAAAAGGTGTTATGCATGGAGGCAAAAAAACACAGCATTCCAAGAAAAGCACTTGCTACCCACAGTAAAATTTGGTGGAGGTTCCATCATGCTTTGGGGCTGTGTGGCCAATGCCGGCACAGGGAATCTTGTTAAAGTTGAGGGTCGCATGGATTCAACTCAGTATCAGCAGATTCTTGACAATAATGTGCAAGAATCAGTGACGAAGTTGAAGTTACGCAGGGGATGGATATTTCAGCAAGACAATGATCCAAAACACCGCTCCAAATCTACTCAGGCATTCATGCAGAGGAATAATTACAATGTTCTGGAATGGCCATCCCAGTCCCCAGACCTGAATATCATTGAAAATCTGTGGGATGATTTGAAGCGTGCTGTCCATGCTCAGCGACCATCAAATTTAACTGAACTGGAAACGTTTTGTAAACAGGAATGGTCAAATATACCTTCATCCAGGATCCAGGAACTCATTAAAAGCTACAGGAAGCGACTAGAGGCTGTTATTTTTGCAAAAGGAGGATCTACAAAATATTAATGTCACTTTTATGTTGAGGTGCCCATACTTTTGCACCGGTCAAATTTTGTTTAAATGCAGATTGCACATTTTCTGTTAGTACAATAAACCTCATTTCAATCCAGAAATATTACTGAGTCCATCAGTTATTAGATATATGAAACTGAAATAGCTGTTGCAAAAACCCAAATTGTTATAAAGAAAAAAGGTTAACATTAATAGGGGTGCCCAAACTTTTTCATATGACTGTATATATATATATTGTGAGACAGGGATTACAGCTCAGCTGGGATCTTTGCTTTGGTCCAAGCGAGTGGCTATGGATTCACAGATGACAGCGGCAGACTGGCAGGTTCCACACAAATACAGCCACTGCCGTGTTTATTGTGTACACTTATCTCTCAGTGTTACACATTCAAAAAAACAGGGAAATAAATGTCTAAGGCCGTCTGGCCACTAACTAACAACAGAATGCTAACTACAAAATAAACCTATGTAACAAACAAAACAGTATTCTCTTACTGTATCGGTTCCTCAGCACAGCAAGTGGAGGTATTGAGTCCCAGCACCAACAGCCATGAGCCTGTACTGCTCTCCTCAGCAGTCTCTTTGTACTGAATGCCTCCTGATTATTTCAGCTCATCCAATGAGCAATCAAAACCTGGATTGAATGTGGAGAAGGGAGCAACGAGTCCCACTGCCATTCCTACTGATTACTTCAGGAAAAACCGAGCCCAAATTACACTGAAATAAACAGGCTTCAGTGACTAACTTATTGCTGAGCCAGATATAACTTTCCCAGCTTTTCACAACCCATTTGCATGGGCTGACTGCTCCACAGTCAGTACATGGAGGCATATGAAATGAACCAAGGGGAAACATACCTGTTCTCTAGTACTTCTCCCCTCGGCATCTCACATACCCCCCACCTCTGTTCGAGCCCGTCGGGTCGGACACAATGACTCGCCAAGCAGTGCGTTCTAGACAACGCGTCTGCGTTCCCATGCGCCTTGCCTGCTCTGTGCTCCACTGAAAATTTAAAATTTTGTAACACCAAGAACCATCGTGTCACCTGCGCATTGCCCTCTTTTGCCTGGGACATCCATGTCAGGGGTGAATGGCCTGTCACGAGCCTAAATCGGCGTCCTAGTAAATAATAGCGCAGGGTTTCCAGGTTTTCACAGCTAAGGCTTCTCGCTCAACCACACTGTATTTTTGTTCTGCCTCCGTAAGTTTTCTGCTTAGATAGCCCACTGGGTGTTCCTCGCCGTTCACTTCTTGTGAAAACACCGTGCCGAGGCCAACACCAGAGGCATCTGTTTGAACAATAAACTCACATTTAAAGGTTGGGGTAACCAATAGAGTTGAGCGCGGTTCCTAGTTTTCCAGTTCACGGTTCGAGTGTTTTAGGGGGGTGTTCTAGATAGAACTAGAACTCGAGCTTTTTGCTAAAAGCTCGATAGTTCTAGTTACATTCGAGAACGGTTCTAGCAGCAAAAAGCCAAGCTAATTAGTAGCTGGCTTTTCGCTGTAATAGTGTAAGTCACTCTGTGACTCACACTGTTATGAAATTTCAGCGTATAGTGTGCGGGGACTGCGCGTTCAGATCACTGCTGCTGGGATAATGGCGATCGTCATTTTTTTTTTTTTCTTGTCTTCCTTCCCTAAGCGCGCGTGTAGTGGGATGGGCCAGCATGTCAGCCAATCCCAGACACACACACAGCTAAGTGGACTTTTTGCCAGAGAAGCAACGGCATGTGTGATAGGATTTCCATGTCACATGTCCCTGCATTATAAATACGGGCATCTGCCCGTTTGGACGCCATTATCTGCCTTCTGCGTCTGGGTGTTAGTCACCGCTGGCACAGCTCCTGTCTCCGATACTGCTGTGTACGCTCTATACACAGCGCTATACAGAATAGGGATAGAAGTTTCTTTCAGCCCTTGTAAGGGCTAATTTCAGCAGGCTCAGAGCCATAGGTGACAGTCAGTTCCATGGAAAGATATTAACAGCTACAGATAACAGCGACAGGGACTTCCTCGCTGCATTTCACCATTAGGAGGGATAGTGAGGCTTCCTTTCCTCTACACTAACCCACAACCCGGCCACTGTACCCTCCTGCCCTTTGCACACTCAAGCTCATTGTTACTAAGCCATTATACTAGCAAACACTGAGGAAACTTAGTGGCATCCTAAAAGTGGCTGTTGGACTTCATTAGTGTCCCACTGGTGCAAAGAGTTTTGCAGCACCTCTGCATTGCACACTCAAACTCAATTTTACTAAGCTATTATACTAGCAAACACTGAGGAAACTTAGTGGCATCCTAAAAGTGGCTGTTGGACTTCATTAGTGTCCCACTGGTGCAAAGATATTTGCAGCACCTCTGCATTGCACACTCAAACTCATTGTTACTAAGCCATTATACTAGCAAACACTGAGGAAACTTAGTGGCATCCTAAAAGTGGCTGTTGGACTTCATTAGTGTCCCACTGGTGCAAAGAGTTTTGCAGCACCTCTGCATTGCACACTCCAACTCAATTTTACTAAGCTATTATACTAGCAAACACTGAGGAAACTTAGTGGCATCCTAAAAGTGGCTGTTGGACTTCATTAGTGTCCCACTGGTGCAAAGATATTTGCAGCACCTCTGCATTGCACACTCAAACTCATTGTTACTAAGCCATTATACTAGCAAACACTGAGGAAACTTAGTGGCATCCTAAAAGTGGCTGTTGGACTTCATTAGTGTCCCACTGGTGCAAAGAGTTTTGCAGCACCTCTGCATTGCACACTCAAACTCAATTTTACTAAGCTATTATACTAGCAAACACTGAGGAAACTTAGTGGCATCCTAAAAGTGACTGTTGGACTTCATTAGTGTCCCACTTGTGCAAAAATATTTGCAGCACCTCTGCATTGCACACTCAAACTCATTGTTACAAAGCCATTATAATACCAAACACTGAGGAAACTTAGTGGCATCCTAAAAGTGGCTGTTGGACTTCATTAGTGTCCAACTGGTGCAAAGATATTTGCAGCACCTCTACATTGCACACTCAAACTCATTTTTACTAAGCTATTATACTAGAAAACACTGAGGAAACTTAGTGGCATCCTAAAAGTGGCTGTTGGACTTCATTAGTGTCCAACTGGTGCAAAGATATTTGCAGCACCTCTGCATTGCACACTCAAACTCATTGTTACTAAGCTATTATACTAGCAAACACTGAGGAAACTTAGTGGCATCCTAAAAGTGGCTGTTGGACTTCATTAGTGTCCCACTGGTGCAAAGATATTTGCAGCACCTCTGCATTGCACACTCAAACTCATTTTTACTAAGCTATTATACTAGCAAACACTGAGGAAAATTAATGGCATCTTAAAAGTGGCTGTTGGACTTCATTAGTGTCCCACTGGTGCAAAGATATTTGCAGCACCTCTGCATTGCACACTCAAACTCATTTTTACTAAGCTATTAGAATAGCAAACTGTGCTGCCAGTTTAAGAGCCATAGTTGCATTGTCTGGGATAGTTATTGTTGTTTATTCTGCTGTCAATAAAGGTAGACCAACGCTGCAATCTACACCGCCTCTCAATTTTTACTAACACATTTTAAGTGCGCAACCTTGTCGCAATATAAATGAGTGGCAAAATGACAGATGCTGGTGGAAAGGGGAACAGGCGTGTTGGAAAAGGAAAAAAAGTTTGTGTCTGTGGGGAAGGTGGCAAAGCTCCATTAACATCTGCTGAAGATAGGCCATCTTCCAGCAAAAGTAAGATGTCTACTACTTTCCGTGGACAATCAGATGTGCTCCCTTTTTTACGAACACGAACAACTGGAACAAAGATAGATGATGGCCAAAAAAAGAAAATGCTTGAATGGATTTCAAGAGGTCCAACAAGTGCCCTCTCCGCCACCTCAACTACCGCATCCAAAAAACACCAGTCCTCTGAGTTGTCATCCCAATCACACTTGCTTTCTCCCAGCTCTCAAGTCTTCATCCGCCCTGCACAGTATGGTGGAACAGAGATGGCTGAGTCTGCAGAGCTGTTCAGTCACACTATAGCCTGGGAATCAGAGGTCTGCTCCCAAGCTACAGTGAGTACAGACCAGGAAATGGTCTGCAATGATGCCCAGAACCTTTGTGACTCAGATTCAGGCCGTGATAACCAAGCTTCTGAGCATAATGTTGACCCTTATTCACAAACTGAAACACCTGTTGTAATAGACAATGAGGAACATACTGATGACGATGAGACACAGATACCAGATTGGGATGACAACTTAAATATTCGTTCAGGGCAATAGGAGGCTCGGTCTGAGGGTGAGGAGAGTGCAAACACAACACTTGATGAGGAACTTCTAGATCCCACCTACTGTCAACCCACAGTCAGGCACTCGAGGAGGTCAACAGAGGCGGTAGAGGAGGATGCTACTGATGACAAAGTTACCTTGCGCCTTCCTAGACAGAGGAGGAGTACTAGTAGCACATCTACAACTGCATCCTCAGCCACCACTCTGCCTCTGAGCACTAGTCGGGGTTGCTCAGCAGGTCGCATGCCCTCTAAGCCTTGCCTAGCCTGGTCCTTTTTTGACCTTGCAAAGGATCGCCCAAATCATGTGATCTGTAAAATTTGTCGGGAATCTGTTAGTAGAGGCAAAAACTTCAGCAGTTTGACAACTTCTTCCATGAATCGTCACATGAATAAATATCATATGTCCCGGTGGGAAGCTCACCGTGCTGCAATGCGGCCTAGCGGAGCGGACCATCCACCGCCTGCCCCTTCCAGTGCATCCGCGCGCTCTTCATCTTTTAGGACTGTGGGGACAGCTGTCACACCTGGTTTTCCACGCACAACTTCCACGACTGTAACCGCAACAGGCAGTTTGCGTGGTAGGTCTTTAGTTGGTTTCGAAGGGGAAACAAGTGCGTGTGTCCAGCTCTCTCAGACATCGATAGCATCAACGTTGGATGAAGGCAACATCATGTCTACGCCTGCACTTTCCTCACAAACCTGCATTTTTTCAGGGACACCCTACTCACCACCGTCTACACACAGCAGCCAGATCTCTGTCCCTCAGATGTGGACAAATAAAAGGCCATTTCCTGCAACCCATGACAAAGCTAAGAGGTTGACTTTATCCCTCTGTAAGCTCTTGGCTACCGAAATGCTGCCTTTCCGCCTGGTGGACACACAGGATTTTAGAGACCTTTTGTCTGTCACTGTGCCCCAGTACCAGATGCCCAGTCGCCACTACTTCTCTAAGAAAGGTGTGCCTGCGCTACACAAGCATGTCGCACACAACATCACCTTTCCTTGAGAAACTCTGTGTGTGAACGGGTGCATTTCACAACCGATACTTGGACCAGTAAGCATGGACAGGGACGTTACATGTCGCTGACTGGGCACTGGGTAACTATGGTGATAGATGGTGAAGGGTCTGCTGCACAAGTCTTGCCATCCCCACGAATTGGGCATCAATCCTCTGTCTGTCCAAGTTCCTCCACAGCTTCTGCGTCCTCAACCTCGTCTGGGTCCTCCACCTCCGCCCCAAGCCTGCCTGGTCAGGCCACCAGCGTTGGAGCTGTGCATAAGGAATCACGCACCCCTCATTACTATGCTGGCAGCAAAGCGCAACGGCATCAGGCGGTCTTTGTCTTGAAATGTCTTGGAACTAAGAGTCACACAGCGGCTGAGTTGTGGGCAGCTCTGGAGACTGACTTTGGTAAATGGTTGTCTCCACTCAACCTGCAGCCTGGTAAGGCTGTGTGAGACAATGCTGCAAACCTGGGTGCGGTCCTTCACCTGGGCAAGGTGAGACACGTGCCTTGTATGGCTCGCGTGTTGAACCTTGTTGTCCAGCAATTTTTAACACACTATCCTGGCCTAGATGGCCTTCTGAACAGGGCACAAAAACTGTCTGCTCACTTCCGCCGTTCAAGCGCCACAGCTGAGCGACTTGCATCGCTACAGAAGTCTTTCGGCCTGCCGGTTCATCGCTTGAAATGCGATGTGCCGACACGCTGGAATTCGACTCTCCACATGTTACAGCAACTGTGGCAGCACCGCCGAGCCCTGGTGCAATACGTCATGACGTATAGCCTGGGCCAACGAGATGCAGAGGTGGGGCAGATCACCCTGATGGAGTGGTCTCAGATCAAAGACCTATGCACCCTTCTGCACAGTTTCGACATGGCGACGAATATGTTTAGCGCTGACAATGCCATTATCAGCATGACAATTCCAGTCATTTACATGCTGGAGCACATGCTAAACACTATTTGTAGTCAGGGGGTGGGACAACAGGAAGGGGAGGAACTACAGGAGGATTCATATGTGCAAGGGACAACAACATTATCAAGGTCCAGACGTTCATCATCACCAAGGCGGCAGGCATGGGACCATGGGGGACAGGGATCAACAAGGGCGCATGGTAGCAGGCGAAGTGTTGAGGAAGGTGCAGGAGAACATGAAGAAATGGAGGGCGAACTGTCCATGGACATGGAAGACTCAGCGGATGAGGGAGACCTTGGTCAAATTTCAGTTGAAAGAGGTTGGGGGGAGATGTCAGAAGAAGATAGAACGGTTAGCACCTCTATGCCACAAACACAGCGTGGACTTAGTCCGCATGGCTGCGCAAGACACATGAGCGCCTTTTTGCTGCACTACCTCCAACATGACCCTCGTATTGTCAAAATTAGAAGTGATGATGACTACTGGCTTGCCACACTATTAGATCCCCAGTACAAGTCCAAATTTTGTGACATAATTCCAGCTATAGAAAGGGACGCACGTATGCAGGAGTATCAGCAAAAGCTGTTACTCGATCTTAACTCGGCTTTTCCACCAAACAACCGTAGTGCACGGAGTGAATCTCCCAGTTGTAACTTGACAAACATGGGACGGTCTCGTCATCTTCAACAGTTTACCCGTACCAGCAGCACCGTATCTGGTGCTGGTAACAGCAATTTTATTGAATGTTTTCATAATTTTTTTAGACCATCCTTTGCAAGGCCACCAGAGACAACAAGTCTGACACATAGTCAACGGCTGGAGAGGATGATACAGGAGTATCTCCAAATGAACATCGATGCCATGACTTTGCAAATGGAGCCTTGCTCATTTTGGGCTTCAAATCTTGAAAAATGGCCTGAGCTCTCCACTTACGCCTTGGAGATCTTGTCGTGTCCAGCTGCCAGCGTTGTCTCTGAACGTGTCTTCAGTGCTGCTGGGTGTGTGCTGACAGATAAGCGCACACATCTATCCAGTGACAATGTGGACAGACTAACGTTCATCAAAATGAACAAGTCATGGATCCACAAGGAATTTACTACCCCTGTGTCATCATGGGGAGAGTAAATGCTTGTGGATTTGGAATGTGCTCGATGCAAATCTACCTGTGAAGTGTACAACTGGGGCACAAGTGCTGCCACTGAAGGGGTGGGTGTCTGTCTGGCCCAATTTTTGGACAAAAGGGAGACTCCGCTTGGAGTAACCCTTGCTTGCAGTGTTTCTATAAATGATCCAAGATGAACAGATCTGAGATCAACAAAGACTTAGCTACCTACCCCGGTGTCATCCTGGGGACGGTTAAGGATGGCGTATTTTTAAATGTGCTTGATGCAAATCTACCTGTGAAGTGTACAACTGGGGCACAAGTGCTGCCACTGAAGGGATGGGTGTCTGTGTGGCCCAATTTTTGGAAAAAAGGGAGACTCCGCTTGAAGTAACCCTTGCTTGCAGTGTTTCTAAAAATGATCCAAGATGAACAAGTCATGGTTCAGCAAAGACTTAGCTACCTACCCCGGTGTCATCCTGGGGACGGTTAAGGATGGCGTATTTTTGAATGTGCTTGATGCAAATCTACTTGTGAAGTGTACAACTGGGGCACAAATGCTGCCACTGAAGGGGTGGGTGTCTGTGTGGCCCAATTTTTGGAAATAAGGGAGACTCTGCTTGGAGTCACCTTGAGGTGTTTTACATCATTTTAGAAGGGCATGCCATGCCTATATCTGTGTCTCCTCTTTTTCCTTGTCCAGCTCTTTTGTTTTCGCATGAGTATATGTCCTTGTCACTTTCCCATGTGTTTGTGTTGTGTTGTGAGTTGTTTGCCACCTTTTGGACACCTTTGAGGGTGTTTTCTAGGTGTTTTTATGTGTTTGTGATTGCCTCCCATTGTTTCCTATGTGGTTCGAGCGGTTTGCCGAACCGGTTCGCCGAACCAAAGGCGAACCGAGCTAGAGCCGAACTGTGACCGGTTCGCTCATCTTTAGTAACCAACACTGGTTGGTCACATAAAGCCTTTTTCAACCGTTGAAAGGCATCCTCTGCTTCTGCGTTCCACTTTATTGAGACAGAGGTTGACTCCTTGGTAAGGTCCGTGAGTGGGGCTGCGATGGTAGCAAAATTTTTGATGAACCGCCGGTAATAACCAACAATCCCCAAAAAGGCTCTGACCTGTCTTTTGGTGACCTGTTGTGGCCAATTTTGAATGGCGTCCACTTTTTTAGCCTGAGGTTTTATAACTCCCCTACCAATGATGTATCCCAGATAGCGAGCTTTTTCCAACCCCAATGTACACTTCTTGGAATTTGTAGTCAACCCGGCAGCCCTTAGAGAGTCCAAGACAGCTTGCACCTTTGGCAAATGAGTTTCCCAGTTATCACTGAAGATAATGATATCGTCCAAATATGCGGATGCATACTGGACATGGGGCTTTAGGACAATATCCATTAGTCGTTGGAAGGTAGCTGGGGCTCCATGCAAACCAAATGGCATATCTCGGTACTGGAACAATCCCTGTGGCGTAACAAAGGCAGTTTTCTCTTTGGCCGAGTCAGTAAGGGGAATCTGCCAATAACCTTTTGTTAAGACAATAGTGGATATGTATCTGGCTGAACCTAGTCTCTCTATAAGTTCATCAACTCTTGGCATGGGGTAGGCATCGAATTTCGATACCTCATTTAACGTGCGAAAATCATTACAAAACTGTATAGTCCCATCGGGCTTGGGCACCAGCACAATAGGACTAGCCCACTCACTCCGGGACTCCTCAATAACCTTGAGCACCAGCATTTTCTTTACTTCCTGGGCAATGGCTTGTCTCCAAGCCTCAGGAATTCGATACGGTTTTAACCATACTCGTGTCTGACGGTCGGTGACAATGTCGTGTTTAATTAGGTGAGTACGGCCAGGTAGTTCTGAAAAAATGTCTGCATTTCTCTGTCCGAACTCCTTGGTTTCTTGTATTTGGGTCTTGGATAGCGTGTCTGCAATACCCACCTCTGGTGGTACTATCTGGGGGTCACTTACCTCAGATGTTGGTGCCACTCGAGGCCCACTATCAAGGGTAGTTTCCACTACCAGACTCTCTCTCTCCCGCCAGGACTTAAGCAAGTTTATGTGCTAGATTTGTTGGGGTTTTCTCTTGTCTGGTTGGTGTACCTTATAATTCACTTCATCTATTCTTTCCAGTACCTTGTATGGTCCCTGCCATTTTGCAAGAAATCTATGTTCTACAGTAGGTACCAAGACTAACACTCGATCCCCGGGTTGAAAAACTCGTGTTTTAGCCGCCCGGTTGTACACCCTGCTTTGGGCGTGTTGTGCGCGCTCCAAACATTCTTTGACTATGGGCATAACTGCCACAATTCTGTCCTGCATGAGTGTTATATGTTCAACTACACTGCGGCAAGTAGTCACCTCTTTCTCCCAAGTCTCCTTGGCAATATCCAACAGGCCTCTGGGACACCGCCCATAGACCAATTCAAAAGGTGAAAAGTCCATGGAGGATTGGGGTACCTCTCGTATGGCGAACAAGAGATATGGCAGGAGAGCATCCCAATCCCTCCCGTCCTTATCCACCTTCCTTTTTAACATCCCCTTTAGGGTTTTATTAAAGCACTCAACCAGACCGTCAGTCTGAGGGTGATACACTGAGGTACGCAGGTGGGAGATTTTTAGTAATTTACATAGATCTTTGAGTATATGAGACATAAAGGGGTTCCCCTGATCCGTAAGTATCTCTTTCAGAATGTCTGTGCGAGAAAACATGTTAAAAAGCTCCTTTGAAATTGCTTTTGCATTGGCATTCCGTAAGGGTACAGCCTCCAGATAACGGGTGGCGTAATCCAGTACCACCAAAATGTATTGATGACCTCTGGCAGATTTAACTAATGGACCGACTATATCCATTGCTATCCTCTCAAAGGGCACCTCTATTATTGGCAAGGGTACCAAGGGGCTTCTAAAATGTGTCATAGGCGCAGTCAATTGGCATGTAGGACAGGACTGACAGTACTGAGTTACATCTCCCACCAGACCCGGCCAATAGAAACGTTGCAGGATACGGTCTTTTGTCTTTTCTCTAGCCAAGTGGCCCCCAAGGGATGTTTATGTGCCAGGTCTAAAACCACCTGACGAAAGGATTTGGGTACCACTAGCTGTTCCACCACCACTCCTTGCATCTTGTCAATGTGGTACAGCATGCCCTGTTGCACTGCCACATGTGGAAACTCATTTTGAGCCCCTGGGTACACTGGGTTTCCCTCAGAGACCTTCACATTTTCCCATGCACTTGTTAAAGTAGGATCTTGGTGTTGAGCGGTCCCGAAATTATCACGGGCCACCTCAAGACCTGGCATCTCTATAACATCCTCTAGCGTGTCCGCCTCGCCTGCAAACACAGCCAGAGGAGAGTCTACAGATTCTGGAGCTACCCCTCTGGTGCGTCCCCCATCATCTTGCTCCAGTGGCTCAGGGGCTAACCCCAGGGTATCGTTCACCAGTTTTTCTTCAACCGGGGTGTTCACGCCATTTTTAACGTTCCACAAGTCCCAGAATAAGGGAAAGTCTCTCCCCAGGATTACACTATGCAACATACAGTCATATGAAAAAGTTTGGGCACCCCTATTAATATTAACCTATTTTCTTTATAACAATTTGGGATTTTGCAACAGCTATTTCAGTTTCATATATCTAATAACTGATGGACTGAGTAATATTTCCGGATTGAAATGAGGTTTATTGTACTAACAGAAAATGTGCAATTCGCATTTAAACAAAATTTGACCGGTGCAAAAGTATGGGCACCTCAACATAAAAGTGACATTAATATTTTGTAGATCCTCCTTTTGCAAAAATAACAGCCTCTAGTCGCTTCCTGTAGCTTTTAATGAGTTCCTGGATCCTGGATGAAGGTATATTTGACCATTCCTGTTTACAAAACATTTCCAATTCAGTTAAATTAATTAATTAATTAAGTATGGGCGCCGGCTGCGTCTGGTCCCCCACGGTTCGGTGGTCTTTGCCTTTCTCCTGCACCGTGTAGTGTATGTGTAGACTGCCTGCGCTTCAGCGACGGGAGTCCGCTCCCCGGCTTTGTATATGTCGGAGGAGCCCATTTGCCCGCAGACGCAGGCCCGTGGGATCTCTCTGCCTGTGCGGTGGCTTTCTATCCCCCTCAGTGGGCTGTTGTCTTCAGTCGGGACTTGGGTGGAAAAGGACCTATAGTCCAGACCGCAATCAGTGAATTAACTCAGTCCAGTGGATTATGGACCTCGTTTCAGGGTCTGAGTACCCCCTGTGTGCTCCGGTTTCCAGTCGGTTCCCCGGGTCAGTAGCGGCAGGCCACTACCCTGTCCCGGTCCACCACAGTTCCACCAAGCCGTCTTCCCGGCTCCTGAAGGCTAGGCCACCATATGCCTCCTAGCCAAGGTACCAGGGCTCCGATCCCAGCACCTGTCAGTCTCCTTCACTCCTCACTCACTGACACTGATCTCTGAACTCTCTGTGTTTCCTGCCTCAGACCCTCTGAACTCCTCGGTGGGCGTGGCCAACCGCCTGGTTTCGCCCCCCTGGTGTGTCCATCAAGCTCTGAGCGAGGTGAGTAGGGTTTATGGTTTGGCTGGTGTTACCTTGTGTGGGACTGGTGTTGTGCGGGGCGCTATCTGTGACTACCTGGCTAGTCCAGGGCGTCACACGAATATTGCGTGCATCTTAATAGTCATGTTTTATGAAACGTCTGTTCAAGTGTTGCTTTTGCTGGAGAATACGTGCTGGCCGTGTAGCAGAGCCGGAGCAGTGTAGCGGTCAACGCCATCTAGCGGCCGAGAGATTAAACGGTTTAATTAAAGATTGCATTTTATTATAATGTGTATTTTATAGTAACGTAAAGTATCCATTATGTGTGATTAATGTATTAACTGTGTAATGTAGAGTATAAGATTGTTTGCTAGATAAGGATTATAGTAAGTGAAGTGTAGCCGTCTGAGGCAGCTTTTGGAAGTGAGCAACAGCAGAGACAAGAACGGGGTCAAGTAGAGGCGTAGGCTCAGCAGATGGAAGGCTAATGCCAGTGGCACAGGCTAGGCAGACGAAGTACCCCAGGGAACAGTGTCAGCAGAATGAAATAGGAGTATCAATGTCTGTCAAAAAGATTGAAGAACAAATAAACCGTTCCATTTTGTTTTGCGCTGCCCTGCCACGTCAACGACGATGGGGAGGTGGACGTTCCTTGGAAGACCGAAGTAAGTGTTGCACCTGTGATGCCCTGGCGCCGCCAGGTGGTCACAGAAGTGTACGACACCCTACATAACACCTTCCCACACCAGGTTCCATCAGCCACAAAATCCTAGCCACCCCCCTCAGGGTAGGAAGGACACACCAGTGGGCAGGACCAGGCAGATTGGGAGCGCCCACCTAGGGGTCTTGAGGATCCGGGGGAGGGAACAAGTCAGTTTTCTAGTTGGAGTTTGAAGTTGGAGGTCAAGTGGAGAGGAGTGACAGTGACAGACTGTCCAGAGGAAAGCTGAGCCTAGTGGAAGGTAGACAGGGTAGTGGCCCTGGTCTACTGGCTAGGTAGCAAGCAGTGGACCATGTCCAAAGGTGACGGGAGTCCAGTCGCGGGAAATCCAAAGTGGACCGGGGCAGGGTTGGAGCCTGCCGGTACCGACAGCGGAGATCCAGTCTGGAAATCGTGCACAGGCGGGGTACCTGGACACTAGTTAGAAGACGGTTGCAAGCCCCTTCTCTAATTCACCAGGCCGGGATTACAGCAAGGTTACAGGCCTTGCTCCAGAAGTGTTAGCCCAGATACAGCGAAACGGCAGCCCACCGCAGGGGATAGGGTATCCGCAAACACCCACTGAAATCCCAAGGGTCAGTTTTCACGGGCACATCTCCCAACCAGAAGATACCGGGAGTGGACTTCCCCGTTCCATACGAAGTTGTCCAGAAGTGAGAAAAAGTTCAAAGTGCCGGAGGAAGGGATATCGGTACCCCAGCCGGGTGTGGGACCCGAGTACACCCGAACGCGGCAGCCGGCCACTGACACCTTGGTTTACTAATAGACTCGAGTACAATTATTCAACAGTGAGTACACCAACATCCCCCGGTCCGGCCCGGCGCCACCTCCGGCCCAAATCGCTCCCCGTATCCTGGACATTGAGCCCCGGGGCATCCACCCCTACCCACGGAGGGGTTAACATCCAGCTGCCATCTCATCATCCCCGGGTGCTCCCCAACAGCAGTGGTGGTACACCAAATTACCACACACTGTGGGTGGCATCACGAAGTATCTACAGCAATCCCTGTACATATACATCCTTTTTTATTTGAGTGTCCGCACGACTCCCGGGTCCGGAAACCCCTCGAGCCACTGCGGATCCGGATCCGAGCAGCAAGCCCGACTGCTGACGTGGGGGCGGCACACACCCACTCTCTGGGTCAGATCACAGACAAAGGTTCAATTTGGTGAAGTAGAGCGGAGCCAAATCAGCCTGGCATTTGCTTCCCTCTTCAACAGCTCTCATAGCTTCCTATATACAATGCAGGTCACCAAAATCTCCCTATTCAAAGTGTAATGGCCCTACATGCCCTATACATAGAATAATGGTCCACACAGCTTCCCTATGAACAGTATGATAGCCAACACAGCTTCCCATATACAGCATAATGGACCCCACAGCTCCTTTTAAACAGTATGATGGCCCCAACAGCCCCCTATATACAGTATGGTTGTCCTACATGTTGTTATATACAATAGAATGGTTCCCACAGTCACCTATATATAATATGTACATATTGATAGCTGGAGATTGGTGTGGAGACTATGCCATGAAAAGACCTTCAAGGAGAAATGGCCCACCAGTCCTATTCTCATGATTATAGAGTGAGGCGGGATAATGTACGGCAGCCTCACCACTCTAGTCTCATTCCGACTATACTAGCAGCTTGGTAATTAATTGATTAATTAATGTGTCAATATAATGCCAGACTGCAAGTTGCTTGTTACTGCGAGCTGCCTGCATTGTTATGCTACCATACCCTGAATCATCAAGGACTTGTCTGCCATCGACCACATCTTTGTTGTTCTTATTTGATAATTTCTTAGGGAATTACCAGCAATAGATCTTGATAATTTGCTTGTCTAATTACATTCAGCATGACTGAACATTCCTCAGACAACCATTAATAACCATTGATAGCAGCTAAGGTGTGTGCACATGGCTCTCATACTAGATAATGAATAAATTAAGTTGTTTTGAAAATGTTGTTTCCATTTTTTTCATTATTTGCATATTGTTAACATGTCTATCTGTGACGCCTTGGACTAGTCAGGTCATCCCAGGTAGTCCCATGCACACACTCCCCCTCCCTAAAAAGGTGACAGCAGCCAAACTTAAAAACCTTGTCACCACCCTCCAGGTTTGATGTCCACACCAGGGGGGTGGAGCCAGGTGGTTGGCTCCACCAACTGAGGAGTTCACAGGCCTGGAGGCGGGAAGAAGACACAAGTTCTAGTTCAAGAGAGTAGTTGACAGTGAAGGCGAGAGGTCGAGTTCAAGGGCAGACCTGTGACCAGGCCTGCCAATAGTCAGGTGGCTGGGTTGGAGCCCAGTCACCTCTGGCAAGGAGGCAGACGGTGGTGGCCGCCTGCAGGAGCTGGGATTACAGCCGGTGGAACCGTAGGGACCAGGGTCGGGCGGTAGCCCGCTGGTACCGAACCGGGGAACCGATTACAAACCGGATCAACAGGAGGGGTACTCAGACCCAGACGAAGCCCCGAACCGACAGGGCCGAGTCAAATCAATTGATTGAGGACTGGACTTAAGGACCTTTCCCACACAAAACCCGTTAGAAGACAACAGCCCAATACAAAATTGTTGGTAGCCTCTACTTTATACTTGGTTACACGCCCTTTGGAATAAATAACTGCAATCAATCATTTTCTATAACCATCAACAAGCTTCTTACTTCTCACAACTGAAATTTTGGACAACTCTTCCTTTGCAAACTGGTCTAGGTCTCCCAACCACAATTTAAAAATCTCTTTACAGGTGTTGAATGAGATTTAGATCTGAATTCGTTGCTGCCATTTCAGAACTCCAAAGTGCTTTGTTCCGTCTATTTCTGGGGGCTTCTTGAAGTATGTTTGGGGTCATTGTCCTGCTGAAAGACCCATGACCTAGAACACAAAACCAGCTTTCTGACACTGAACACTACATTGCCTCCAAATCCTTTGGTAATCTTCAGATTTCATGATGCCTTGCACACAGTGAAGGCACCTAGTGCCAGAAGCAGCAAAACAACCCCAAAACTTCTTTGAGCCTCCACCATATTTGACTATAGGTACTATGTTCTTTTCTTTGTAGGCCTCATTTTATTTTTGGTAAACAGTAGAACGATGTGCTTTACCACAAAGCTCTATCTTGGTCTCATCTGTCCACAAGACACTTTCCCAGAAGGATTTTGGCATTCTCACTGTCATGATTCCTATGTGCAGAACATTCTGTATTGTTCTGCTATGCTCTCCTGTAGAGCCAGCATATTTTTGCTTATGGTACAGAGCATTTTGCAGGATGAATGCTCTGCTGGTTGTTTCACAGCACTGGGTTTCATGCTGGTCCTGGGAGGTGCTCTTGCAGATGCTTCTTGTTCCTAGTTCTGCTTCAATAAGGAGCGTGTTAGCTCAGGATGCCACCAGTTGTACTTCCTGTTTACAGTTGTGCTGTTGGCTCCCATGGTGGTCAGTGTTCTGGTCTTGGTCTCTCGTCTCCGGACTGTTGTTTATCCATCTCTGCCTGTCCTCCCGTTTCTGTTATGAATTCCCAGCTTCTGACCTCGGACTTCCTCCTGACCACGTCCCCACCTGCTCCCTTTATTTTGTATGTGCTCTCCTGGAACCCTGGCCTTCGGCTTGTATCTTGACCTCATCTCTGTCTGCCCCCATGTACTGTCATGCCCTCCTGGTTTGTGATCTCGGCCTGTCTTACTACCTCTAAATTTACTGTATACAAGTGTGTCTAGCACCAATTTGTGACAGTCATCACACTCACGTATATTTTGGCAAACTATAGCCTAGCTTTTTTATGTATCTGTGTCAGCAGTGGGGTCCTCCTGGGTATCCTGCCATAGTGTTTTGTTTCCTTCAAATGTTGCTGACACTGAGACACCCTGAGCCAGCAGGACATCTTGAATTTCTTTGGAACTTAATTGGGGCTGCATATCCATCATCCAGGCTATCCTACGTTGCAACCTTTCATCATTTTTTCTCTGTCCCCCACATCCAGGGAGATTAGTGACTATGCCATAGGTTGTAAACATCTTGATTATGTTGCACATCATGGACAAAAGAACATCAAGATCTCTGGAGAAGGACTTGAAAATTTGAGATTGTTGATATTTTTCAACAATTTTGGTTCTTAAGTCCTCCTTTTGTTTTCCATGTTTAGTGTGGTACACACAATTGCAAAGCTTGAGTCAACTTCTCTCTTTTTTATCTAATGTCAGGTGTGATTGTCATATTGCCCACACCTCTAATTTGCTACAGGTGAGTTTGAACGAGCATTGCATGCTTGAAGCAAGGTTGTTTACCCACAATTTTTGGAAAGGTGCATCAATTTAGTCAGCCCATTTTGGGGGTTTTGTGTGAAATCATTATGTCCAATTTGTCTTTTTTCCATGTTTTTTCCTTTTGTGTTGTTCCAATACACACAAAGGAATTATACATATGTATCACAAAACGTGTGTAACTGCAGTCATTCCTGGGATGAATACTTAATTTTCTGGAAAACTATCAATGTTGCCAACACTTTCGGCCATGACTGTGCAATATTGTATGTTATATACTCCATCATATAATGACCTGATATTTTTACAATGCTTCTAGTTCTGGTAAAGACGTATTGTAGCTAGACTGAACTTTTGTACATCTTCATATATGTATATATAACTGTGTTATTATTTACTTATTAATTGTATTACTTCTTTATTCCTTCTTTTACAATAGTCAAATATCTAAAAATAAGGTCTGAGAGAATTTAGTTTTCAGTTACTAAAATACTGTTAACATTCTAATAGAGAATTTATTCTTATGCACACACTGTACAGATGTGATTTAAAATTGACATTTAATGCATAATATTACATTAAGATGAATAACGTAATGTATTAATTGTCAATGTAATGATTGCTACATCTGAATAAGTGACATGAATTGATTCTGTAGACCAGTTCTTGTCATGCTTTCCTGTTTTCCACTTCTTTTTTCAATTTCTTGATGTTTATTCGAATGTCATTTTTAATGATATCCAGCCAAGGCCTCTGGTCCAATCCCAGTAGCATCTATTTTTCTAATGATTTTCCCCCATCACATGTTCAAAATAAACCAAATAAAAAATAAATCAAAATAGATGGTAGTCTGGTGATCTTGCCCTTCCAGGGACAATTTTGTGTTAATATTATGAACACCATCTTTATTGATGACCCCAACTGTCCATGGGATCAATTTTTCTGTCTGCTTTTGTTAGTATCTACATCTTATATTCATAAATCGCAATAAGTGACATAAACACATATGTAAAAAGATGGTTTGGTGTTACTGCATGCATACTCTATTCCTACCACTAGATGTCACTGTAGCCCTTCTATAGATTTGAAGACTTACACGGAACTTGTCTGATCATGCTACAAATGAAGTTCAGAGAACAATTGCAATCATCCAATACACTGCATTAATATTACAAATTAGAGAACATTTTATTGTATTAAATTGTATTATATAACAACCATTGTATAACAAGTGCTGACTGGAAGCAAAGATGATATAATTCAGCTATTTCATCCTTATTTTTAAAACTTAACATGGACAAAACTGAATTCATTGTCTTTCCTCCTCCTCTCTCAGCCATCCCAACAAGCAAATCTATCAAAGTTGATGGCTGCTCCCTTTCCCCAGTCTCACAAGCTCATTGCCTTGGAGTAACCCTCGACTTTGCTCTATCCTTCAGGCCACACATCCAAGCCTTCTTCACCTCCTACCGACTACAACTCAAAAAAATCTACCGGAATCATGCATTCCTTAACTAAGAATCAGCAAAAACACTTGTTCACGCCCTCATCATCTTTTGCCTCGACTACTGCAACCTCCTGCTCTATGGCCTCCCTTCAAACACTCTTGCACCCCTCCAATCTATCTAAACTTTGTGGCCTGATTAATCCACCTCTCCCCTCGCTACTCCCCAGCCTCGCCACTCTGCCAATCCCTTCACTGGCTTCCCATCGCCCAACGACTCCAGTTCAAAACATTAACAATGACATACAAAGCCATGCACAACCTGTCTCCCCCCTACATCTGTGACCTAGTCTCCTGATACCTACCTGCACGCAACCTCAGATCCTCACAAGATTTCCTTATCTACTCCTCTATTATCTCCTCTTCCCACAATCACATACAAGATTTCTCCCGTGCCTCCCCCATACTCTGGAGCTCTCTACGCCAGCATATCAGATTCTCACCTACCGTGGAAAGCTTCAAAAGGAACCTACCTCTTCCGACAAGCCTATGACCTGCAATAACCCTCAGTCCACTATAGCACCGTACCAACTGCTCTACCCTCACCCACTGTATCCTCACCCATCCTCTGCAGACTGTGAGCGCTCGCGGGCAGGGACCTCTCTCCTCCTGTAACAGTCTGTTCATGATTGTTCAGGATTATTGTACTTGTTTTTATGTATACACTTTTCACATGGAATAAATGGCGCTATAATACTATACTACATGCAATATTTCATATTACATTATATTTATTCATAGAGGGTGTGTGTATTTTATTTCAAATAAAGAATTTTTTGGTATACAGAATGTCTTTTATTTCTTTTAACTTACAGGATTAGTAATTGGGGGTCTCATAGATGCCTTCCATTACTAATCTAGGGCTTGATGGCAGCTGGCAAATCACAACTGTCATTAGCTCTTTATATTACCCTGATTCCCTTCACGCAATCGGGATGAGCTGGATAAAGCCATCTAATGGATGTGACAATTCTGGGCAGCTGTTGGTTGGTACTTTTAGGCTTGGGGGGCCAGTATTCATGGCATCTCCCATCCTGATAATACTAGCCCTCACCTGTCTGCTTTACAGTGCCTGGAGATCAAAGGTTGGGTTGACACAATGTCTTTTTTTTCCCCTCTATTTTGATATCCAGCCACGAAAAAGCTCATAGGTGGGGGCTGCGGCCTGCTGCTGATATTTATCCACGCTGGTGGGAGGCTAAGTCAAAATATGTCGGGAGCCTACGTATTTTCTTTTATTATTTATTTATTTATTTTTACACTACCATACAGCACAATGAGTGCAATCAGTCACAGATGTGAACACAGGGTGGGAGGTGGGGAGGCATGTATAGGAGTCTGCAACCAATCACAGACACTGGAGTGGGTGGGGAAGCAGTTAATATTTATGAATCTTAATTAGCGGGCCTGGAAGAGAGTCAAACTGCAGGGTGAACCTCTGGGAAACACCGGAAAACATGTATATGTATAACTATCATGCTCTTACTACCATTTAACTTCCATTTGGAGCTCCCTAGCGCTTTCTACGGCCATTTCACAGCCCCGAAGGTCTTGTCTCCATTGACTTGTATGGGGTTTGTTGTCCGGAGTTAAGTTTGGCATCAAGTTCGCTCACCGATTCTGATTTATTTTTTTTCCAGTGCTGGTTTGGCAATTATCCAATTATCCATGGATTCACTCATCACTAGTAAGTACAATTAGAGTGATGTAAAACTTGCATTGATTTTTTTTTTTTTAAGTGGAGTTATAAACATTCAGAAGTAGCATGGAAAGCTGGTAATTTTGTAAATTTAAGACATACTGTACATATAGAAAATGTATTCTGAGCCCTAATAGGGACAGTCATGATGATTACTTTAATGTGAATTCATGAGGCTATGTGGGTGAGTAAAATAAAATAAAAATAGTATATACAAGGAGGTTAGATACAACAGTTTTTTTTTTTATTGCATTTTTTGGGGAGGTGTGCTGAATGAAAAAGCACATTTCTTGCATTTTGAATATTTTTCTCTTTGCAGTGTACTAGAGATGGGTGAATAGTCATATTCGGGTTTGTATTCCTTGTGATAAATAATTTCTATTATTTGTGTATTTGTACTAATAAGAACCTAATGCAAGTTAATGGGGAATTTGAATAATTTTCTGGAGGACCTTGGAAGTATGTCTGGGAGGAATGTAAAAATATTGCAATGGATGGAAAAGTGCCGAAACTAAATGGGAACAGCACAAGGAAACTGCCTCAATGCATTTCTCACATACTTTGTTTCTGGGAATAATGTTGTCAGAGTATTACGGGGGTTAAAGCAGGAGAATTATACTTACAGTTCCCCGCAGCTGTCACACTGCTTCCTGGTTCGAGCATTAAAGTTCATGAATATGCGCTGCTTCCCCAGCCCATCTGCTGTGACAGTGTCTTTGTGTGATGGTGGAATATGGGGTGTTGTGTATAATTTTATGTAGGTTTGTTTTTTAGGGGTGGTGCTCTGTCCATTCTGTGTATTCCTTGTGTATACATTGTACTGTTTGCAGGTTAATCACCCCCTGCCCGGCTTTTGTCCCTAAGTCTGAGGGAGGAGGGCCTGGAATCCAACCAAACTCTCTGTTTACCTGGGGATTATTCAGTCTGTCTGACAACTTCAAGAGAGAAACAGGAAGATTCATCCTCTGTGGGAGAAGCTGAGGCTCCCCAGAGAGATCTGGATATTTATCGCTTACTAGACTATATCCGTGTTTCTGGACTATTTTACCCTCTGTATGGTGGATTATTTGATGGACATTCTGGATTGCATGGAATAAATATTCTTTGGATTGTTTAATCATCTCTTGCTCTGTTGATTGTGTGATAATGGAGAAGGACCCCATGACAATTGGTGGCAGAAGTAGGATCAACAGAGTGCAGCCCAATGGAGATCCACTCACAGAATGATTACAGAAACTGGACCGCATCCAGTCTACAGGAGAGAGAGAGAGATCTGGGCCTGAGCTAACAGGGACTGAGTAAAGAGACCTTAATTGATCTACTGGTGGGTGTGAGCCAGACCCCCTCCTCCCAGATGTCTAACGGACAAGCACTGGAGATGGAGATCTCTGCCCCAAAAAGCCAGTAGTTGGTGTGGTATGAAGAAGAGATGGCGGTTCTGGACCCAGGTGTATCTCAGGAGTAGCACAGTGGAGATAAGAAGCAATGGAGTTTGGCAGAGGGAGTACTATGAGTTGGAGTGTAAACCCAGCGATCCGGGAGCCTGTACGAATCTCCCGGGTGGACTTCAAGCCATTTGATGAGGCTTCCGGAGATGTGGAGGGGTTCTTCAAGGACTTTAAGCAGCAGTGTGTACCTGGCTAGATGCTTTTGTTAGTGGGAGTCCTGAATGGAAGCCTGGCAGAGGCTTATTGCACCATTGACCCACAGCAGGACCGGGATTACAATATTGTAAAACAGACTATCCTGGATCATCATGCGATCACCCCAGACACACATAGAGCACAGTTCCGAGACCTCCCATGTATCATGGGGGGATGATTTAGGATGTATGCCCATAAGATGTCCCAGGCATGTCGGAGATGGCTGGAAGCGGAAAATGCCTTCACTGTGGAATACATTATACAGGTATTTCTTATAGAACGATTTCTTTACTAGTGTCCCTCAGAAATACGGGAATGGGTCAGAGCATGCATGCCATGCACCTTGGATAGAGCTGCAGCCCTGACTGATGAGACCCTTACTATATGACCGCAATGGATGAGGCTTCTGGGCAATAATCCACATCCTGCTCCTGCGCCCCGGCCCCCTCCAGTTATAGCTGCCCCAACCCCAGCTGCAAACCGATGACAACCACGTCTCACAATCCTAGGCTGCAACAGTTCCGACCATACCCTGGGGAATCACAGAGGAGATTTTATGGGTGCGGTCAATCTGGGCAACTGCAATCCAGTTGTCCTGCAAGGACTCAGAGGGACCCCCACGCACCTCCACCTTGTCTGGTGCATTTTTGTGCATTCCGACTAGCCTGAGGAAGAGGTACCACCACCTCCACTGGAATGCACCACTGAGCCCTGCCCCTGTTGGAGTGTATGGGCTCAGGCCTGTGTCCAGAGGTTCTCCTACTGGCTTTTCCAGAATGCACATTGGAAGAAGTACGACGCAGCGCATATGTTATTGTACCGCCCTGAGAGGGGCCTGGCCACTTCTTCCGCTTGCTCGGGCCGAGCCGCTCGAGGTCTGGGCTCGGATTGTCGGTGGCACGAGCGCCTCCGGACCGGGGGCCACGTCGCTCTGTTGAGGGGGGGAGGCAGAAAGGTGGTGGTGGTGCGGGCCGAGGCGCGCAACCGGGCGGGCCGCGCTGTTGTCCTACGGGTCGTGACGCCACCCACGGGTCGTGGTGATGGGATGCACCACCGCTGCGGCTGGAGTGAAGTCGGGCTCATCCGGGATCGGTGTTGCGGCCGCAGCCTAGATGTTAGCACCTCTGTGGGTAGGGGCGGTGTGTCCCGGGGCCCGGTGGTGAGGGGGGCGCTGGCGACGGTGTTGTTGTCGGGGTGCAGGGTGCCGTGCTGCGGTGCAGTGTCATGCCCGGATGGCACTGGTGTACTCACGATTAATTCACACTCAGAGTCACTGGTAAACCAAAGTTCGGGTATGGTCGGGTCCCACAGCCGGTTGCTTGTGTCCCCTGTGAGGTTGATGGTGGTCCCTTTCCCTTGCACCTCTAATGTGGTTTTTCGGCTCCCCTGCCTGGACAGTGGTAGCCCGCTCCCCAGCGTTGAGCTGCCGGAGGAGCGCTCGGTTGCCCGCAGGCGCTGGCCCGTCGGGTGTTTGGCCCTTGGCGGTGGCACTCACGTGGAATCGGTGGGCTTTTGCCTTCTTTCGGGACTTTGGGTGTGGATGAACCCATGAGGTCCAGCCAGCAATCAGTCAATTTGCCTAGACTCAGTGGTTTCTATGCTAGGATGGGGTCTGAGTACCCGGTTTCTGGTGCTCCGGTAAACACAGTTGACTCCCCGGTTCAGGGCCGGCGGGCTCCAACCCAGGCCCGGACCCTATGGTTCCGCCGGTTGCTGTACCGGTACTCCTGCAGACAGCCGCCACCGTCTGCCTGCCTGACGTTTCCAAGGGGCCCAGGCTCCTACCCGGGTCCCTGACAGCTTCTCTCCTTTTCACCTCCTGTCACTGTCACTCCCTACAACTGTTCTCCTTCAACTCTAAACTTAACTCAACTCATTTCCTGCCTCAGGCCAGTAGTCTCCTCGGTGGGCATGCCTTTCCGCCTGACTCCACCCACCTGGTGTGCCCTACTGGCCCTGAGGGAGGCATCAGGTCTCCCTTTTGGGTGACGGGTGTGTCCTCACAGGGGATGGGAGTGTGTGTAATGTGGTAGGTGTTGTTACCTGTGACCCCTGGGGTCCAGGGTGTCACATTATCAATGTGGGCAGCCTAGGCATTTGAAAAACACTTGCCCTGCTGGTCGATTGAAGAATGACCTTGCACCAAATCGACCTGTTCATTCTCTACAGTCAAATACAATGGGGGAAGAGTTCTCACTCCTTCAAGTTGACTTGCCGAATGACTCAGACACTCATAGTCGGCCACTAGGGGTTTATGGGGTGCGAGTCCCAGCCCCGAGTTCCTCTTATCATCAAAGTCAGCACTTACAGGAGGTTGTGCTGTATAAACAGAAAGTCATTGGATTTTGTGACTCTGGGGCATTTATCACATTAGCTGATCCCCAGGTGGTTCGGCCAGAGGCGATACATCATGGACCAGGGATTGTCATTGAATTGGCTGGAGGACAAAGGAGGAATATCCCAAAGGTAACTGTAGGTCTGGACTTTGGCTTTGGGGTCAAGCAATATATTGTTGGGGTCATCATAAGCGGCCTACCTGCAGATATTCTCATAGGAAATTATGTGGGAGATCTACAATGCCGATTTGTGGGTGCATGAAACACAGTTTAAGTGAAGGAGGACACAAAGGGAAGCTTGTCCTTCCAACCTTACCGCTGTATATAATATCAGCCTGAAGTCACCCAGAATTGTAGCATCCATTAGATGCGCCAATTTCGGCACGTTACCCAGCTCATCCTGATTATCCTGGTGTGGTGGCAATCAGGGTAATATAAAGGGATTAATGACAGCTGTGAATTGTCAAAAAATGACAGCTGTCATCAAGCCGTAAGTTATTAATGGGGAGGGGTCTATGAGGCCCTCCTATTACTAACATTATAAGTAAAAATAAACACAAAACAAAGAGAAAAGTCCTTTATTTAAAAAAACAAAAACACCCTTTTTTCCAATTTATTTACCCAAAAAACACCCCTGCAGGTCTGAAGTAATCCACAGACATGACATCCCACAATGATCCCGCCTCTGCCACATCTGAGGTTGCAGTGCATGATCACATTATGAAACACAACTGAGCACTGCTTCATTAGAGATAAACTGACAGAGCCGCAGCTGTGAGAGCTGACATCACAGCTGGGATTCCCATGGCACCTAACAGGGTTAGTAATAGGCGGTCTCATAGACAATCCCCATTACTAACCTTGGCCTTGCTGACAGCTGTCATTTTTTAAAAAATTCACAGCTGTCATTAGCCCTTTAAATGACCCCGATTACCACCACCCCAAGGCAATCGGGATGAGCTGTGGGGTTCCGGGAGTAAGGATGTGACCTTGTATTTTGGGTCCGTCGGGGAACCTGGAGGTATCTTCCAAGGGTCTAGACCTTGTAGCTCACCTCGGGACGGGCTTTCAGGAGTCCGGGGATTAGACGGCTATCGAAGTAGTGTACCTGAACGAACCAAGGGAAGTTGAGTGACTAGAAGCCGTCCGAGGCAGCGAAAGGACCACAGTTAGCTAGAAAGAAAGAAAGGGGAATCTGGAGGACTAGGTCCCAGATAGCAGGATAGGCCAAGATTGAGTTCCCCGAAAGAAAGTGATAGTAGAACTGTATAAGGGTGGCTATGTCTGTCATGAAGGTGGACCATCTAATAAACCGTTTACTGTTGTTTTGCCAAGAGTTCTCTAGTGTACTATGTCTCTCTGCTATGTCTATAACAGCGACCATCTGCAGGACAAAGGGCGTTGCCCTGAAGTAGACAGTAAGGGTACTTTGCACGTTGCGACATCGCTACTGCGATATTGTTGCCACATGTAAAGCCTAGATGCGCCGATAAACGATCACAAAAGCGTCGTAAATCGGTGATCTGTGTAGCGTCAGTCATTTTCATAATGTCGTACCAATAGGAGATACGATGTTGTTCCTCGTTCCTGCGGCAGCACACATTGCTGTGTGTGAAGCCGCAGGAGCGAGGAACATCTCCTTACCTGCGTCCACCGGCTATGCGTAAGGAAGGAGGTGGGCGGGATGTTTACGTCTCGCTCATCTCCGCCCCTCCGCTTCTATGGGCCGCCTGCCGTGGGACATTGCAGTGACGCCGCACGACCCGCCCCCTTAGGAAGGAGGCGGGTTGCCAGCCAGAGCGACGTCGCAGGGCAGGTAAGTGTGTGTGAAGCTGCCATAGCGATAATGTTCGCTACGGCAGCTATCACAAGATTTCGCATGTGCGACGGGGGCGGGTACTATCGCGCTCGGCATCGCTAGCATCGGCTACCAATGTCGCAGCGTGCAAAGTACCCCTAAGTGTTGCACACCCTGCCCAAAACCGTTTACTAGCACTGGTTCTCTCCAGCGAAGGAGTGCGGAGCCCTCAAGGCATGACGTCCACACTTTCCTTCATATTCCTGTACTAACAGTGGTACTGATCTTGTAGTAATCCATAACGTGCTTCATGTTAAAACTGAAAAATTCTCAAAATTTAGTTTTGAGATTATGAGAAGGATTGAGTTGAATTTCTGCTTCAAAAACTCAGTGTAAATTGGGTGTGTTCACACATTATTTTTTATTAAATTTTTTAGTAGAAACTGAGCCCAAATTCTCTAAGGTCTTCTCAAATACTCAAAATATGGTTCTACTGATGAATTAAAGAGATTGTCCACTACTTTTACATTGATGGCCTATCATTAGGATAAGCTAATAATTTGTGGGAGGCAGTCTGGGCATCTATAAGCATGGTAAACAGGGACAGATGTGGACCGTCCTTGTAAGGGTGGGAGTTTATGGGAACTAGGGCAAGGTGATCGGAATCCAAGACCTTGATGCCCACCTTTAACTCCGCCTGATGACTGTGCTGTAAAGTACAGGAAAAATCCCTGGATGGGTGAGATACTGTCACGCTCCCCGGTCCCCGTGCTGCGCTCCCCGGTCCCCGTGCTGTGCCCTCCGGTTCCTGTGGCATGCTCCCCGGTTCCCGATGACGCGCTCCGCTCACCACTCCCGCTCCCGGTTCTCCTGCTCCTTCTCCCTCGCCAGGATCATCCAGGCGGTCCCGCTCCAGGCGCCCCTCTGCATCGCAGGACACCCTGCCCGGCACTCCTGCTTCCTTGGCGCCGCTTCCTTCCCTGGTATCTGGCACTCAGGCCTCGCGCATGCGCATTAGGGCGCGCGCGCGGTCATTGACCCTTTCTTAAAGGGCCAGCGTCCAGAAACAGGATATTGGCTTGCAGGTACTGGGTATAAGAGGACTCTTATTCCAGGTGGGCGGGGCCTGTTCTACGTGTTTAGTAAGCTAGGAGTTCAGGTCCCCCTTTGCCTTATCTGGTATTAACCCTTGTTTGTCTCGTAGAGCCCGTCCTGTCACGCCATCCGGTCCTAACCACGACTGCTGCGTAATTCCTGTCGGGGATTGTTGGCTGAGGACTCCACCATCATCTTCAGTCCAGACCCGGTTCCGATCCCCAATGCCACGTGGTGACCTCCGTCCTCTCGTCCAGTTGGATCCGGTTCCACCTGTCATCTCCACCCGGCACAGGAACCAAAGCCTTGTTGTTGGGACTACCATCTGGACCCTTGTGACCTCAGGGACATCTGCCTTCCTCCTTCCAGAACGGACTGTGCCCACACAGCTAGTGCTTCGGCTACCGTGCATCAAGGCCCTCTGACGGGGTGACCGGACAGTCCCTGTATAGGGGTTAGCTCCGGGTTGCTCCGCTGGAGGAGTCCGGTGCACGGCCCAGCGGTTCCACCACCAGAACCTTTCAGATACTTCCCATTCTATATTTTTTGTCTTTAATTAATATTTTTGAGGGACACTTATGATGGCCTAAGTGATTTGGACCACTGTCTATTCAAATGTTATTTATTCCCTCTATGATGTAGACAAAAATATAGTTTTTTCATGTATGAATAATTGATCACATACCTTTGAGGATGGCAATTAATGTATATGGGGTGTAACTGCCACTCAAGATAGGTGGTTATTGCACACACTTTTTAGAGCTCTGTGTTTCTGTGAGGTTTTTTTACATGTTTGGGTTTTTCAAAAAAATTTTTAAACAAATTATTAAGAGTTAAGTTTTATCCTATTGCTCACCTTGGTGCTATAGCTTGTTATAATTGTAATAGGTAATAGTCTAGTGTGACACCCTAGCAAAACCAGGTAGTCACAGTTAGGCCCCCAAATTGCACCGTTCCCTCATTAGGCAACACAGAGCCAACCAGAAAACCCTAGTCACCCCCCTTAGGGAAAGATAGACACACCAATGGGCGTGACCAGGCGGTTGGAACACGCCCACCCAGGGGTCTAGACAGCCCGGGGCGGGAAAACAGTGAGTCAAGTGGAGTTGAGTGTTGAAGTTCAGTTTGGAGAGGAGTGTGGGCTGGAGCTAAGGGTAGCTCCAGCAGAGAGTTCAAGTTGAACGGTACCAGGGTAGGAGCCCTGGTGCCACTGGCTTGGAGGCAGACGGTGGTCTCCGTCAGCAGGAGATGGGAAGACGGCTCGGCAGAACCGAGGTGGACCGGGACAGGGTTGTAGCCCACTGGTACCGACACGGGGAACTGACCCAGAAACCGTAGCACAAAGGGGGGTACTCTGACCCTGAAGCCAGAAACTGGAAACAAGCGGACTGGTTAATTAACCGATTGAGGCCCGGACTATAGATCCTGTCCCACCCAAAGTCCCTCATAGAAGCCAACAGCCCACTGATTAGGGATAAGAGGTCACCGCCAGGGCCGATAGATCCCACAGACCAGCGTCTGCGGGCACGGCTCCTTAGGCCACATCCAGCCGGAAACGGACTCCTGTGTTTCACACCAGGAAAGTCCACCTTACACAAAGAAGTGCAGGAACAGGATAGAGACCACCAGCTGGGTGGGAGACCTGAACGCAACCGGCCACGGCACTGGCCACCATCACCTTGGTTTACCAGAGACTTGTGTGTTTTACTAACAGTGAGTACACCAGCACCTCCTGTGGTCGCCATCCCCTGCACCGAGCAACCGGGTCCCGGGGCCACCATCCCTGCCCACGTAGGGATTAACAACTTGCTGCACAACATCTCCCCCGGGTGCCCCATAACTGCAGCGGTGGTGTCCCACCTCACCACACACCGTGGGTGGCGTCACAAACTTATTACGGCCCAGCCCGTATATCAACGTCCCCCCATTTATTCGGCATGTCCGAGAGACCCCCGGGTCTGGAGACCCTCAAGCCACCACCCCTGAAGGCCCGGACCCGAGCAGCGTTGGCTACTGGCATGGGGCGGCACACTAGGAGCATCAAATTGGTGTACCATTGCTCCATTAGCCTATTATTAGGATAGATCAACAATGTCTGATTGGTCGTGGTCCAACACCCGGCACCCCCAGTTATCAGCTACTCGCACTGCCGGCGGTGGCAGCAGGTGGCTGGTCATGCTCAGTCAATTGATAGTGGTCATGGCGGGGTACTGAAAATCCACCTCTTATTGATTTGAATAGGAGGCGGATGTGCACTACCCGGCCGTGGCTGCTATCAGAAGATGGAGCAGATCTGGAATTGAGCATTTCTGGCCCCCTGCTGCCGCCACCGGCATAAAAAAAAACAACTGATTGCCAGGGGTGTAGGACCTCGGCCGATCAGACATTAATGACCTATCCTAAGGATAGACCATGAATGTTAAAGTAGTGGATAACCTCGTTAATGTAAGTACCCTTTACATTTTTTTACAGCCCTTCGGATTGGTTCAGTATAACAATGTGGCTCTTGTGCTAAACAATGTTGTGCACCCCTGCATTAGAGGACTAATCTAACCTGCTGCCATATTGTTCTCTGTGTTTATTAACTACTAGATCTGTAGCAGGTAAACCAGGGATTTTTATCAATTGTTGAGCAAGCAGCCCATTAATGGATACATCACTGGAATAATGGTCTCTGATCCTACAAGTCGCTCTCAGATGAGGTAGCAGATTTCCTTAAATAATGTATACAGAGTGTATTCTGAAATTTAGTGATCTGTCTTAAAGCTTATTCATACAAGATAAGGCCTCCGACACACTCACGTGAAAATCATGCACGTGCCGCGAGACGTATTTCCCCTGCGTGTTGCGTGTAGGTAAGTACGTGTCTCTGGTACGTGCGCGCCACGTGTGTTCTCCGTGTGCTATCTGCGATAACACACGGAGAACCGGTAATTTGCATACTCACGTGGTCCTTCCTGCTGTCCGCGCTGCTGTCTGTGGTGCTGATCTTCGGCTCCAGCCCTGCCATCCCCCCACTGCTGCTGCTGCCGGCCGCAGTGAAGTGAATATTAAATGAGTATAATTAGCAGTGGTCGGCAGCAAGTGACAGCAGCGGCAAAGACAGGAGGGCTGGAGAAGGTGAGTAAAGATTTTTTTTTTTTTACTCTGACATGTGTGTTTTCTCCGGCGCGTGTCACGTGGGACCGCATCCACACTACATCCGTGTGGTACGGGTGCGGGCCGTGTGACACCCGTGCTGCCGGAGCAACACAGCCATGTCTGTGTTTTTAACACACGGAGACATGTAAATACGGAACGGACACACGTTCCGTTCCAAAATACTAACGTGTCTCTTAACCATAGGGATTACCTAGGTCCCTGTGTGCACGTGTCTCCAGTCCGTGTAAAAAAATGACACACATGGACCGGCGGACACGTGAGTGTGTCGGAGGCCTAAGGTTTGATAGAGTCATAAGTCAGTTTGTAAATCATGTACAAATATAACCCATGACACCAGTATAAAAAAGCTTTATTGACACAAACCTGAGGATTCATATTTCTACAAATGCCGCTACTGCTGCTGATGTGAGAGCCATTTAGTGGTTGCTATAAAAACTCTATATTAATATATGCATACTATACATCAATGCATTTGCAAAACAACAACCAGTATTTACACAAATCAAGACCTAGATATAATTCAGTTTTCTTGCTGTTAAGTTATTAAGAATGCAATATACAGTAGGAAGATTTATACTATTGTAATGTATATTCATTAACCTTTTTTTTAGTATTTCCTCTATAAAGAATCTGATTCTGTCTACAGTGGCAGACAGCAGGGAGTGTTATGGAATTTTACCTTTACATACCGCAACATTAAGAACAGAAGGATAGATGAGGAAGCCAGGAAGACGAATCCAGCGTTGAGCTGATACTTTGGATGTAACATATTTTCACTGATGCGTGTTTACTAATTCTAAGTCTGTAAGGCTACGTTCCCACGATCAGTATTGAGATTTTGACGCTGAAGAATTTTTGCACCAAGTCTGCAATTTTTATTGGCTTGCATTTTTGCCTTGCCCTTTTTGTGCATTTTTTGTTACATGAGTTTGTGATGCATTTTTGTCTCAATAAAGTTGGTTGAAACACAGGCAGCAGAACAAACAGAAAATTGTCCAAAGCAAAGAGTCCAACATCACAATACACAAGCAATCATAAAAATATAGCTAGAGAGATACTAGAAATATATTATACTAGCTGTACTACCCGGCTTCGCCCGGGTTAATAACTGCTGTTAACAAAATAGAATGTATTAACAAAAATGTATTCTGCACCCAAAAACCACAAAACAAATAGATAGAAATGTAATTATAAAAAGGCAAAAACTAAGCTAATGGAAGCATTTCACAACATATATTTCAACACCACAGATATTCCACACAGATTTAACTAAATTGGCCAAGTAATGTGCGCCGTCTGTCTCTTTCCAGATCTGTCTCTTTCCACGTCTGTCTCTGTCTGTCTCTTTCCCCATCTGTCTCTTTCCAGGTCTGTCTCTTTCCAGGTCTGTCTCTTTCCAGGTCTGCCTCTTTCCTCGTCTGCCTCTTTCCTCGTCTGCCTCTTTCCCCGTCTGTCTCTTTCCCCGTCTGTCTCTTTCCCCATCTATCTCTTTCCCTGTATGTCTCTGTCTGTCTCTTTCCCCATCTGTTTCTTTCCCCATCTGTTTCTTTCCCCATCTGTTTCTTTCCCCGTCTGTCTCTTTTCCCGTCTGTCTCTTTCTCCGTCTGTCTCTTTTTCTGTCTGCCTGTCTCTGTCTGTCTCTTTCTTTGTCTGTCTCTATCTCTCTGTTTCTTTCCCATCTGTCTCTTTCCAGGTCTGTCTCTTTCCCAGGTCTGTCTCTTTCCCCATCTGTCTCCCCATCTCTTTGTCTGTGTCTTTTCCTGTCTGTCTCTTTCCCTGTCTGCCAGTCTTTGTCTGTCTCTATTTCTCTGTCTCTTTCCCCATCTGTCTCTATCAAGGTCTGTGTCTTTCCCCATCTATCTTTGTCTGTCTCTCTGGCTGTCTCCTCCTTCCCTGTCTCTGTCCCTGTCTGCATGTCTGTCTGTCTCTTTCCCCATCTGTCTCTTTCCAGTTCTGTCTCTTTCCAGGTCTGTCTCTGTCTGTCTCTTTCCCCGTCTGTCTCTGTCTGTCTTTTTCACCATCTGTCTCTTTCTGTCTCTTTCATTGTTTGTCTCTGTCTGTCTCTTTCCCTGTCTGTCTCTATCTCTCTGTCTCTTTCCCTGTCTGTCTCTGTCTGTCTCTCTCTCTGTCTGTCTCTCTCTGTCTCTCTCTATCCGTCTCCCCACTGACATCTTATTACCTCACATATAAGCTTCTTATACTATGAATGTCTTTTGTTCCTATAGCAACCAATCACAGTTCCTACTAATAACCTGTAGTTCCAGGCTCCATTTACTTTAATCAAGGCATGTTTTTAGGATAGTAACTGTAAAGCGCAGGGTTAAATTTTCCTGTCAAAACATAGTCTACGGTGTTCCCTGGGTCACATGAGGTGTCTGTGCAAAATTTTGTGATTGTAAATGCGACGGTGCGGATACACTTTTCGTATCACTTTTTCCCATTATGTAGATAGGGGCAAAATTGATTGGTAAATTGGAACGCGCGGGGTTAACATTTCGCCTCACAACATAGCCTATTACACTCTTGGGGTCCAGACGTGTGAGTGTGCAAAATTTTGTGGCTGTAGCTGTGACGGTGAAGATGGCAATCCCGGACATACACACATACACACACACATTCAGCTTTATATATTAGATAGAATAGATAGACAGATAATTATCCTGCAGCTATATAATGTCACAACCCTCTACATATTACACATGTGCACCCTTTAGTGCCTTTCATGTGGAAATAAATGGTGTTTAGCCTGGTTTAACCTAATAAATAAATAATTAGACAAACAGCATGGAGTCCCCCTAGTTCTCGTAACCAGCAAAGGTAAAGCAGAGAGCTGGGAGCTCATATTATCAGGTTGGGAAAGTCCATGGATATTGGACCCTTCCCAGCCTAAAAATACGAGCGCACAGCCACCCTAGAAGTGGCACATCACATTGGATGCTCTAATTTTCGTCCTTTGCTGTGGCTTTTCCCAATTGCCCTGGTGCGGTGGCAATTCTGGTAATGGCTTATGGGATTGATGTCAGCTCTGTAGTGTCAGCTGTAATCAAGCCCTGGTGTTAGTAATGGAGAGGCATCTTTCAGACACCCCCATTACTAACCCAGTAAGTAGGTAAAAAGAGGAAAAACACACACAAATAAATATTTTATTTGAAAAAACACTCCCCAACTGTTTCCCTGGTTTACCAATTTATTTAAAAAAAAACCCATGCAGATTCCACGTAGTCCAGGGATTCTAACTTAATCCAGGGAATCTGATATAGTCCTCAAATGGAAACCTATAATACATAAAAAGAGAGAACTAAAAACAAGAGACTGTCCCTCGTTCACCAATTTATTAGAAAGCAAAGTTCTCAGGCCTGATGTAGTCCAGCAGTTCCCATGGCATCCTTCGATTACTTAGATCAAAGGCTATGGAGCCTCAGAACAAGGCTCAGAATGAGGCTCAAAAGCCTTTGAGCAGCCGCCAGTCACAGCTCACGCCGCGCACTGCACTGATGAACGGTGACGTTGGGAACATCAGTGTCCTGGGTCTAGCTATATAGTTATATATTTGTTTGTATCTATATATGTGTGTTTATTGTATTGGGCTGTTGCACTCTTTGCTTTGGTCAACTTTCTTTTGTTTTTCTATGTTTCAACCAATATTACTGATACTTCATCTGTTTTGTTTAGATGAATTTTTTTGGTGCATTTACGCTACATAAACGCACAAAAAACACACATGATTTTCCGCATCTAATGCAAGTCTATGGGGAATTTCCTCCCTGAAAATTCAGCGTACCTGCAAGATAAATGGATAAGCTGAGTCTCGAGAACCCGCACAGCAGATGAGTTTACGCAGCATAGAAAAGAAGCACAGTAGACATAAGATTTCTATTAATTCCCTCCACTTTGCTTGTACTGGAAAACGCCGCGTTTTTTACTCCACAAAAACACACAGGGTCCAAAACGCGAGTAACACTGATCGTGGGCACGTACCCTAAGTTTAAGTAAACAAAATTTTTAGCACAAAATATTACTTTGTTATACTAAGTTGGACAGTGCATAATAGCTTTTTTTTACTACAATGTTCAATATTATCCCATTTATCATTTCCTAATAACTTAAATTCAGCTAAACTAAAACTATGCAGTCTCAGAAATCGTTTTTAGCAACAATTTAGAAATTATACAGTTGTCACATCCTTTGATTTCTCAATCTTAGAGGCTTGGATCGAGCAGACAGACCCTCTGCCGCCATGCTGTTGTTAATGGTAATTAAAAGAAAAATAGTAGAAAGCCTCCTTCTAAAACCTCCTGTGATTTTAATAAACATTGGTAATCATCATTATAACTTCAGACCAGGAATTCTCTGCTTCATGTGCTGCTTCGACCCACAACATTCCTTCCAGAAAGCTGCAAAATCGTAGCTAATTATTACTTGTGCGATACGTGTAGATACAATACTGAGTGTGAACCTCTCCGAGCCAAAGTTAAAACACTGTCAGACAAAATAATTGCACCATTTGAAATGAGAAAACATTAATCTCTCACTGTCTATAGCTACATACACATGATACATACATTGCTAAAAATAATAGTGCGATGGAGTATTGCGAAGGCAATGAATCATATCTGCTCCTATTCTATTAAGGCTTCCAATACATACAGGCATATAAACAGTATTTCTCGACTTTGCGAAAATCAGGGCATCTGAGAAACCACATAAGTATAAGGAGCACCAAAAACAAAACGCGATTCAATTATAATTTAAAAATACAGAAAATATTGGTAAAATTTAGGTTTCTGACACTTATTTTTTAAATAACTGCCTAAAGAAACAGGAAAATAATCAAAAATTTGAAGCATCAGAATGGAATAAATTATCACGTTTCATCACATTCGAGAATGTTGTTTCAATCACCGCTAAAGATATATCTTTGTAAAAGAAAGCATGTAGAAAAATATATTGAATTCTGTTCTACATTTTATTGTGCCTATGACTAGAAATGGCCAGACATGGCCAGCGAATTGGCACTTCTCCTTGGGATATCATCTGGATGTCAGAATTGATACAATATTGATACAATATTGCATTATGCAAAACGTATATTTGTTTTCATGGTGCCTTAAAATATAAGCTTGTTGTTTTAACTGGAAATACATGTTATGTCTTTTAACAACTTTTGGACTGCTCATAAACGTCCAGGTGGTCCACATTCTACTCGAATGTGATGTCCTGCAAGGTAGAGCAACTGCACACAAATCGTTCAGCTGTGGTAGCAGAGAGTCGGCTGTCAGACATAGCCAAGCCCCCCCCCCAAAGAGAAGATATATATGATCTATGACAAAGGAAAAAATGTCCAGCTCACCGTTGGTATCACTAGGAGGCAGTTTGGAGCACGGAGACACTCCAGCCAGGACTTCCACAATAATCCACAAACACTCCAGCTTTACAAATATTATTCATTAACATTCTTCCAATAACAGCATTGTCCAAGTATCAGTAGGTAATTATCCACGCATTTCAGATGTCGCAGTATCTTTAGTCATGACTAAGGATGCTGTGACATCTGAAATGCGTGGGTAGTTAAGTTCTGATACTTGGACAATACTGTTATTGGAAGAATTTTAATGATAGATGATTTATTACTGTCTCTACCTTCCCTATTGATATACACACAGATCTGAACAAGTGCTGTATGTAATAGGAAGTGCTAATGACGCTTCCTGCTCCTGACCTAGCGGTCATGTGATTGATGGATGTAGGTAGGGAGCAGGAGCTAATGGGTCATAGGAGACCTAGTCAGCTCAGCTGTGCACCTAGGACGCTGGACCTCCACTGTAACTGGGAAAAGTATACTAGCCCCAGTTGTGGGGAAAATCAGATAAAATAAAGTATTAAAATGCTGAAATGCAACCTATAGGTCTTTTATAATCTTATGGGAAGCACAACAATATATGAATTAAATGGGGATAAAAAAATATCTATTTATCTATCTGTAAATCAATAACTAGTAGGTAAAAAAAATAAAAAGCCACTGTCAATCCAAGTTGTTACTAGTCCTGCCCCATTGTAAAAAAATATATTGTATGCAATATATACAAAGATTTGTTATAGAAAGGGAAACACATTTTTAAATGTCTGTATTTTAAATGTATTTTAATAGTTCTTTGTGGACATAAAAAAGAAGAGGAAAATAAAAGAAAAAAAAAGTGAAAAGCAACACAGATTTCCTTCATTTTTTCACCAATATCACCCAATATTAGCAAAAATAATTAAAAAGTTAGTTTAAAAAGAACATTAAAATGATGCCACATGTATCACAAAAAAAGGGTGCAAAATTAATTTGGATATCAAAAATTTTTTTTACAGCAGCTCTCTAAACCACATATATGAAAAAACATTAAAATGTGCCTGGTCAAGAACGTGGGTAAATGTCTCGGTCCAGAACTAGATAATAATAATAATAATAGCAGTAATTTGTTCTTTAGTTATGAATTATCAATTATGAATTGATAAAAATGTTAATAATATTGCACTTTCTATCTGGTACTATCTTTTGTTATATTTGTACGAATCCACTACAGATTTGTGCGATATTTTATCAGACACCATACGACAGAAAAATTCTTCCTTGAATGTCTCTGAAGTATAAAGTTTTATTCCTGTTCTGTCTGTGTTGTTGTCGGATAATAGTGAGTGTAATGATCCAGTCTGTCAATCCATAAGATGAATTAAAATAATCCTATTTATGACATCTATATACCATGCTAGTATGTTATATAATATCAAAATGATTAACTATCAACAATCCTCTGTCTCTTAACAGTCTTCCTAAGAAATGAATGTCAGATGTTATGTATTAATATTGTACAATTATTTTTAAACGACAAAGTTCAGGAAGACTGTATGTGCTTAAATATGCAACCTTTTGTGATGTATTTTTATTAGGAATTTTATGTATTTTTATTAGGAATCTAAAATTAAGTTTTTTGCTTTTTTTACACTCTTGTAAATGTTTTTACACATAGACTTATACTTTATATATATATATATATATATATATATATATATATATATATATATATATATATATCCATATCTATATCTATATATATATATTTATATATATTTATAATATTGGTGTTTTCTAATTTAGAAGAAGACTCTCTAGATCTCTGACTTCTACCTCTGCACCTCTTGTACTACAAGTATGTATATACTTATTTATAAAATTAAAAAAAATAAATTAATTCTACATTCTGCTTACGTGTCATTTGCTCATTATAGTTGTTAATTTATTTACTGTATACTGACATCATTTGTTTACATTTTTTTCAATTCCCCTTAATAATAGGTGCACTGTACACTGTATGATGAAAAGTAATAATTGTATAAACCCATAAAGGAAAGAGAACATGCCAAAAATGTAGACAAAATAAAAACTTGCAGAAATTCTAGAACAGGACCGCAATGGAAAGAGTTGAATAAAACTTCACATCATCTTTTTCATTAAAAATAGTATGAATGAGGCATAGGCAAAATGCGTTGGTTGTCTTCTTCTCCAGTATGGCTTCCATTTTTTCTAATTGTCTGGCTGCACAATTATTTTTAATGAAGAAATAAATGTGACGTTTAATTCTATTCCTTCTCCCATTGTTTTTTAATCCCTGGAAGTTTTTATTTTGTCTACACTCCATATACCCCACCAAGGTTCTCTCAAAGCGATCTACAAGGATCCGGATTTTGGTCAATAAGGTGAGCTGACACTGACTTCTGATTTTTGTCTATGCCAAAAATGTATTTATATTTGTCGTGTGTGACATGCATTGAAGACTATAGCAAATGTGTGTCATACGACCAGTTACATTCTGTACATATGGAAACATATTCGATGTGTTGCAGTCTCAGTATGTTGCAGGTTGCAATGTTACTTTTATAGGAAATGATTACATCCATTATTCCAATGTGTCACTTTAATTTCAGTGTTACGCTACCCATATCCCAATGTAGCCTTAGGCGCGCTTCACATCAGCAGTATTCTACCGCAATGCCGGATCTGGCACAAATGCGTTTCACTTCATTGCATTTCCTATGGACTTGCGGCAAGTTCCGGTCACATGCGATTGTGTGCGTCATACACAACCGCATGTGACCAGAACTTACCGCGAGTCCATAGGAAATGCATTGAAGTGAAACGCATTTGTGCCGGATCCGGCATTGCGGCAGAATACCGCTGATGTGAAGCCCGCCTTAGACTATCACAAAGTTACCAAAGTGCAGTTAGTGGAAAATCGTCATTGATTTTGATTTCCTCAAGGGTAAAACAAAAGGTGTGCACATGTGTATCAGGCATACACTTTCCAAAAGGATGCAGTGTGAACTGTGTACTGATATGCCCAGTTCATATTTTGTCCAACCTGTGAAATAATTTTAAGCCCCTCTCTCCTTCCCAATTGGAAATCAAACTGCAGGACCGCATACACATGAGATGAGTGTTGCCCGAAAGATGCTACATCAGCCGTCTCTCCCATACACAGGAACACTTGTTCGGCTCCTGTTCTCTATATTCATTTTTTTGTCTTGTTTTTTGTAACAAATAGGAGGTTCATGAATTTTGCACACAATAAAAAAAATCCTCTTTATTTTTTGTCCTTATCCTTTTTGTTCTGACTTTTTAATGCGAAGAGGTGTGTTCCGCTAAAATGTAAAATTTGCACAAAATTTCAGATGTATACAAAATCACTCCAGGAAGGATCTGGAGTTCAGATGCACAAAAATATTGTAAAATTCTGAAAACCCCAATCCATGATTACAATGATAAACATAAAAAAACCCAGATAAACACATATAAAATAACATCACTATTTCACTCCGTATGGATTTCTTAAAAAAACCCTAAAATAACAGCTACTATTTAATAATATAAAAACGAATGAGAAATAGCAGCGCTCAAAACTCCGAGTGGAATTTGGTCTTTTATCAATCCGAACTGGTGTTTGTTTATTTGTAAATAAAAACACTTTTTATTTACTTTAAAGGGGTTACGCATCTCATTCATTTATGGAATTACTAAGGAGAAAAGTTTTCCCCTGAGACCCCAGTAGAGCTTTTCACAGGAGAAAAATGTTTCCCCTGAGACCCCAGTAGAGCTTCTCACAGGAGAAATGTTTTCCCCTGAGACTCCAGTAGAGCTTCTCACAGGAGAAATTTTTGCCCTGAGACCCCAGTAGAGCTTCTCACAGGAGAAAAGTTTTCCCCTGAGACTCCAGTAGAGCTTCTCACAGGAGAAATTTTTGCCCTGAGACCCCAGTAGAGCTTCTCACAGGAGAAAAGTTTTCCCCTGAGACCCCAGTAGAGCTTCTCACAGGAGAATTTTTTTCCCTGAGACCCCAGTAGAGCTTCTCACAGGAGAAGCGTTTTCCCCTGAGACCCCAGTAGAGCTTCTCACAGGAGAAAAGTTTTCCCCTGAGACCCCAGTAGAGCTTCTCATAATTTGAATATTTCCCAGAGGAGCATTGCAGCTGTAAGACTCCTCACCACTGACAGCCAGATTGGTTTGTCAGTCTCCGCAAGGAGAAACGTTTTCCCCTTAGACCCCAGTAGAGCTTCTCATTCAGCCAGATCAGATCTTGTACTTTGCACTGACAAGGGACAATCATCTCGAAAAACTGTGTCTGCAAATTGAGAATCTGATCTGGCATAAATCCTAGATCATATGAAAAGGCTCGTTGGAGAGTCACTTTTGTCTTTTAGGATTGCTACTTCCAATAGGTGGAAGGTGGTGCTAGAGTTTGTCTCCTTCCTCCCTGAAGAGACAATTTGGAATTACTAAAAGATAATCATGGTTCCCTAATGCCTGCACCCAGTTAATGATTATAAATGGTTCCTTTATCAATCTATCTATCCAAAAAGAAAGGCAGCACTACAGCTTCATAAAACTCCAGACTGTATGGACTTAAACATTATTCCCATATAGTCCCCAACTTTTGCATTGCTTCCTTTGTTTCTCTTAAACTGTAAAACCGGGATCTTGAGCCTTGAATCCATGTCAGAAATCACACAACGCTACTCCATTTTTTATTTTATCATCAATCAATGTAAAAATACAAAAACAAATATTAAAAGTGAAATAATGCATCAATGTGGATAATGGCACTAGTACTAGCCTCAAGGAACTGGTGTCATGATCCACTTAAAGAGTAACCATTGTTTTAGTTTTCCTTTTGTTCCAGAAATCAATACAACACATGAAAATATGAAACTTTGCAATATATCTTATTGGAGAAATTCGATTCTTTCCGTGAACTGATCATTCAGTCTACAAATTATGAATTCACTGGTAAAACCTGTCTTCAATGAACACTGATTTTCCCATTGGCAAACTGAAATAGATGACAGCTGGTGCTCAGAGAATTCTATTGTTTTAGGAGAACTTGCAGCAGAATATCTGTGTCTGCCTCTATCTCCTCCCTCAAGAGATTTTTAAAAGCACCAACTGTCAAAATAGTAAGGAGAAAATCTGTCTTTACTGAATTCAAATTTTACTCATGATTTAAGAGAAAGGAACAGTACAGGAAGAGAAAGGAGCCTATTTTTCTGATAAGATACATGCAAAAATGTTCTTCTTTTCATGTGTGCTATATATTTCTGAAATAAAAACTAAAATACTAGCTAGTCTTTAATAATATAAAAATAAATAAAAAATAGCTGCACTCCGAACTCAAAGTGGAATTCTGTCTATCTATCTATCTATCTATCTCTCTGATGTGTTGGAGCAATTAAAATTTATTTTTTGCACACGGATTCAAATTGTCATACAACTATATAAATGAAATTGTAATATTATTATAATGCTATTTTGTAAGTATTTCTTTTAAACAAGTGTTGTAAGTAATTATCACAATTATATATCATTCAGTGCGCTGTTTAATTTGATAGAACACTATAAATATAAAGAATACTCCATGATAAATGTTTCATTTTGTTTTACAACTAGGTATTAAAAAATAGCAGAAATTATCTTTTTTTTATTATTCAAAAGTGCAGCTGCTTTTCTATTTAATTATAGGTATCCGACAGGCGCATTTCTACCTTAATACGTTTATCTCTGAAGTCTGAAAATTGCTCCTTTTTAAAACTGACAATAGCACGGTGTGTTTCCACAAGAGAAAGACAAATTATACAAAATCATTGCTTTAAATATATTTAAATGGCCAGGAAGAAGTCCAAATTGCAAAGTTTCATGATGTATTTTTTTCTTAACTTTCATAACATTTTGTGTAATTTCCTAAGGTAAGGAGATCTATGGGCTACAGAAATTAACGATTGTAAGGTCTAAGAAGTTCTCAAGATAGGGGCCACCTGTTTCTTGATAACCAATATCAGTGATAAAATAAAATAAAGCCTGTATTAGAGAATCCATTTGGCCAATATCTGAACAGTGCAATATATTTTAAAAAAAAATAGAAATATATAACTTTTAAGATTTAACTTTTTGGAATATTTACTAAATATATTTTTTAAACGCCTTGTGGAATCCATGGTTTACAACTACTATAGTTACTCCTGCTCTTTAACAGTAAGGCCATGTGCCCACGGGAGCTTTTTTGCTGCGGAGTTTGCCGCAGAAAACCTGCGTATTTATCTGGATTTTCCAGATAAATCCGCAGGTTCTAGCATGTACAGGCACTCCCCATGTTACCCTATGGGACATGGGGAGTGTCTGTGTCCACGCTGCGGAAAGTGCGGCTGTGGAATCTCCTGCGGAGATCCCTCAGCCGCACCTAACTGCATGTCAATTATTCATGCGGATTTACTTGCGGAGATCCCGGCCCTCCGCTATGGAGATAGAGGCCAGGACGTCCGCAGGTAAATCGCGTGAATCTCCGCATGTTTCCCCGCAGCTATTCCGCTGGAAACTCGCAGCTAAAAATAGCTGCGGATGCCGGCGGGCAGCTGCGGGAAACATGCGGCCGTACCTGCGAATGTACCCGCAGGTACGAGCGTCCCGTAGGCACATGGCCTTAATCTGAAAAAAAATTAAATGGGTTGTCTGAGACTTTAACTTTGATGGCCTATCCTTAGGAAAAGAGAGTTCAGTTCCTTTAAACTAAGGGGTACTTTACATGCTGCGACATCGCTAGCATTTGCTAGCGATGTCGAGCGCGATTGTACCCACCCCCGTCGCATGGCCAATATGTGGTGATCGCTGCCGTAGCGAACATTATCGCTACGGCAGCATCACACGCACATACCTGCTCTGCGACGTCGCTGTGACTGGCGAACTGCCTCCTTTCTAAGGGGGCGGTTCGTTCAGCATCACAGCGAAGTCACAGCAGCGGCACTGAACCGCAGCCCAATAGAAAAGGAGGGGAGGAGATGAGCAGCGGAACATGCTGCCCACCTCCTTCCTTCCTCCTTTTTCGGATGATGGAGGTAAGGAGATGTTTGTCGTTCCAGCGGCATCACATATAGCGATGTGTGCTGCCACAAGACCGACAAACAACATCGTACCTTCAGCAGCACCGATATTGTGGAAACGTGTCAACGTGGAAACGTGTCAACGAGCAACGATTTTGCACATTTTTGTGCTCGTTGATCGTCGCTCATTTGTGTTACACGCTGCGATGTTGCTACCGGCGGCGGATGTGCGTCACTAACGACGTGACCCCGACGATATATCGGCAGCGATGTCGCAGCGTGTAAAGTACTCCTAAGTGCTTGTGTCACGCTAAGTATGAGGAAGTACCAAGCGAACAGTGAAAGGGAAGGCAAACCCTGTGTCTAGGGAAAGGGGAAATGTTGACAAGAGGGACACACAGGGGGAAAATGTATGAATTCCTTATCCACAGATAACACAGGTAGAAGCTCAGCAAAGTTTTCAGCAATGACACCACAGAGGAGTACAAGCCACCTGCTTTGCAACCAAGGCTTGAATGAACTGAAAAATATCACCAGCACCAGTCAAAGGAAGGAAGGGGTATTTAAGCACCAATAGAATACTGATGGTCAGCAGCTGGGTAGAAGGCTAGCTCCTGCTGGATTAAAAAGGGGAGAGATGATTCCAGCAGAAAATGTACCTATACCAATTGTGAGGGAAATCCTGAGATATGATGAGAATTATGACATTTAGTCATGTCAGTCAGCTACTCCATGATGTCACCCCCTCCCTTCCTGCTGCTTGGAGACCTAGCAAATGTAAAACTCAGCAACTGGGAAGGTGTCAAATCCAATTACACTGCCAAGCCAGAGGAAGACCTTCCTGGGGGGATATGTCCATTCATCAAGGGAGTGGGTGGGAAACTGGAAAACCTTGAGAAGCTTCAAAGGGATCCAGGACCCTCTTTCCCAGCAGGAGTTCATATTTCTGACTCCGCAACATCATACACAGTTATGATATTACTGTGCATCTGAGCCATACACCCACTACATCGTTAAAATTGGGACTCCAAGCTGCATCTCTGCATACCCTCGAATTCTTTGTCGCTCCCTGGGGCAGCGAGATACAGAGAACTGCGAGTAGGAGTCCGGTAGAGGAGTCATGCTTGGACTCAATAGGCAGAGGGGACACAGATGGATCTGATGACACCAGAACCGTCCCGATCAGACCTCCAGTACGGAGTTGCGGATCATATTCACTTTGGGATATTATTTTAGACTCAGGACAGGGGTGGGGCAGTACACCCCTGCGAGGTCACCAGGTGGGAGGGGACATGGATTGTAGTCAGTTTGATAAAGACAATGTGGACATTCTTGGCTTGTCTTAACTCAGGGGTCATGCGTACTATACACATGTGAGGAAGTCCATGAAACCCTGGTCAAACGGCGCCCCCTGTGGTCAGACGCATAAGGTAACTGCTTGATCTGACTCTTTTTGTGACCACGTCTTATCTGTAAATGTACTCTGACATATATATATCCCCTTAACAACCGCGGGTAGTAAAATTACGTCCTAAATGTCATAATGTTACTGCCCGCGGTCCTCCGGCGGCAGCATGCTGCGATCGGCGCACATCTCAGCTGATTTTCACAGCTGAGATGTGTGCTTGCTAGGCACGAGCAGAATCGTTATCTGCTCATGCCGATTAACCCCTTAAATGGCGCTGTCAATACGTGACAGCGCCATTATAAGCGCGATCGAGGTAAATTTTTACTTACCGCCCGATACCGGAAGTCACGTGATGCGATCACGTGACTTCCGATAGTTGTCATGGTAGCACAGGGTCATGTGATGACTCCTGTACTACACATGACTTGCTTTCACTTTCGCTGTACCAGCGGCACAGCAAAAGAGAAAGAGAGCGTATCTGCTGTGATCAGCAGATAGTGCAGAGCGATCGGAATGCTAATCACAATAGCCCCCTAGGGGGACTAGTAAAATAAAAAAAAAAAGTTAAAAAAGTTTTAAAAAATTAAAAAAAAAACAAAAAAACCTAAAAGTTCAAATCACCCCCCATTCGCCCCATTGAAAATGAAAGGGTTAAAAAAATAAAAAACATACACACTTTTGGTATCGCCGCGTTCAGAAACGCCCGATCTATCAAAATATAAAATCAGTTAATCTGGTGTAGCGGCAAAAAAATTCCAAACGTCAAAACGACGTTTTTTTGTCGCCACAACTTTTGCGCAAAATGCAATAAGAGGCGATCAAAACGTAGCATCTGCGCAAAAATGGTACCGTTAAAAACGTCAGCTCGAGACGCAAAAATAAGCCATCACTGAGCCATAGATCCCGAAAAATGAGAACACTACGGGTCACGGAATATGGCGTAAAATGTGCGCCACTTTTTTCGGACAAACTTCCGATTTTTTTTAACCCCTTATATAAAAGTAAACCTATACATGTTTGGTGTCTACGAACTCGCACTGACCTGAGGCATCACACCCACACATCAGTTTTACCATATAGTGAACACAGTGAATAAAATATCTCAAAAACCATAGTGCTATCGCACTTTTTTTGCAATTTTTCTGCATTTGGAATTTTTTTGCCGTTTTCCAGTACACTATATGGTAAAACTGATGGTTTCATTTAAAAGTATAGCAAGTTCCACAAAAAATGAGCCCTCACATGACCATATTGACTAAAAAATAAAAACGTTACGTCTCACAGAAAAAGAATGGCGAAAAAAAAAACGGAAAGCAAAAAATCGGCCATTCGTGAAGGGGATATATATATTCTGTAAATTCCATATTGTATATATTGTAGTATCTAGTGTGCTCTTATGGCGATTACAGATATATAATTTAATCTTGGGCTGTTCTGTTATCTCGATACTGAATTCCACGTCTGTGAGCTCGGCATAAAAGTTATCGTAATCGATTGGTGGCAGCGAGTTTATGCCAAGGATCATTGTGGGGCAACCAGTGAGATCTGGGGAGGATTAGATATATTCCACTCGCAGAAGTATATATATTCCTTACTCTCACGGGGAACCCTTCAATCATCGGCATAGTAGAATAGCGGCCTCCTTGCTTATTGTCAGGCAATTCCATAATTGACCTGACTATAAGAGGGGCGCTAGAGAGCGAGTCACGTGCTCTTCCTCCTCTCTTTTCCTGACACCAATGAATACTGACAGCAGGAACAATGGAAAGTCAGGGAGCATTCTGCACAGTCAAACATTGTGACCTTCTATGGTCAGAAACCACATGACTGTCTGTCGCCCGTGACCCACCTGTGACAGCCTGTAGGCCAATAGGAGACCAGAGTCCACAGGTGCTCACACGCGGAAATCCTTTTCCTGAATCGGGCAACACAAACTAACGGGGAGATCAAATCACTTCTGAGTCCTTTACTCAGGCATTTGACTTTATTGATCCCATAATGCATCACGGGGAGCTTAGGTTTTGTTTAACCCCTTTCTTGGGCACAGACTTTCAAATATGCAACAGGTTGGGCAGATGGAGAATTGTGGAGAGGAGAGGGGAATGTTTGGACGAACTGATGTGCCTGCCAGATAAAAAGGTTTTTGTAACATTTGTTTGAGTCCTTTCTTTGGGCACAGTCTTTCAAATGTTACAAAACCCTTTTGACCCAGCAGGCACATTGGGTTATCCGAACGATCCCCCCTCCCCTCCACAACACTCCATCTGCCTGACCTTTCGGATGCTTTCAAGTCTTCATGTCGCTCCCCTGCTCCAACAAAGGTCATCCGTGGTAAGTTCCAGTCCATTAGGGGCAGAGTCCATAAAGGGGCTGTTAGAATCCATGTGCATTAGACCACAATCTATGGATGAGGGAGAGTCCAATGCAAAGAGTGTAGTATCCACTTGCAGGTTACTGTCACTCAGTTCAACAGGGGAGTGTACAACAGTGCGTAAAACAAATGGGGAGGGGAAAACACAACCTCTTTGGCTGTTTGCAGCCACCACAGAAAGCCCTCGGTAAGATCCATTGGGGATTTGTGCAACTATCCACGCAGACACTTTGATTCAGCACAACAGGAACAGCTCCTGCAGTTAACAGACATCTGTTTTCCCTCAATCTTCTTTTGGCTTTCACAAGTCTTCTGCAAGCCGTTTGGAACCAACAGCCCTTTCCCATAGCATGCCAGGACCGTAGAAGGAGTTTGGGGTGTCAGCATAGATCAATTCTTTCCACAGGACACTAATCACTGACCATTAAAGAGGACTACTCCGCTTGAGAAAACCCCATGTATGCCCTTTTCATATCAACCTTCAGGGAGAGACAGATGTCCCTGTGCTGCCGCACCGCATTCCATATACACCCAGTGGTGAGTCCTAAATTCCCAGATGTAATCATGGCCCCGATGTGGTTTGTCCTGGATGTATGTCGCCTGGGGACCAGGGGGTACTCAGATCCGGGCCATGAGGTCACTTCTGTGGGAATCACGGTGGCGTGACCCGGTCTGTGATCCCAGGCTCCACAGTAAAAAGGGGTTAGATAAGGGAGATTGTCCGTGACGCCACCCACGGTTGTGGTGAGGTTGTGACACCACCGCTGCTCTGGACGGGGATCCCGGGAGCGATGACAGGAAGCAGCGTAGCTGTTATGTCCCCTCCGTGGGTAGGGGGGTTGGTGGTCCCGGGGCCCGTGGAGGGTTTTGGAGCTGGCAGGCGGGTTACGGGGCCTGGAGAGGTGCAGGGTCGCGGGGGCAGCGCTGTGCCACACGGCACGGTGGTACTCACTCAGCCAGTAATGATGACACAGTTCTCGGTAAAACACACGGCTGGATGGACGGGTCCCACAGGCGGCTGCAGTGTTTTTCCCCTGACCCCAGGTTGGTAATGTAAGTCCTCTCTTTCACCTCCGAGCACGCTCCTCCTGCAATCCGGTTTCCAGCTGGCTCCCCGATTCAGTACCGGTGGGCCACCGCCCAGCCCCGGCTACCTACAGTTCCACCAACTGTCTTCCCGGCTCTCGCAGACGGCCACTACCGTCTGCCTCACTCTCTGCACGGGGGCCTTAGGCTCCAACCTAGGCCCCTGTCTGCTTCTGTCTCCCTGCAGACCTTCTCTTTCCTGCTCTCCCTGGACTTGACTGCCCCTGTTTCCTGCCTCAGACCAGCCAAACTCCTGGGTGGGCGTCTCCATCTCCTGACTCCACCCACCTCGTGTGTCTGTCTGAGCCCGAGGAAGATCTCACTGGAGATGTCTGCTGTGAACTGCTGGGGGTGGGGGTGGGGGTGTGTTGTTACCTGTGGCCCCTGGCTTGTCCAGGGCGCCACAGATGACCACCCACTTATGGCTGTCACGCTCCCTGGGTCCCGGCGCCGCCTGTCACTCACCGCTCCGGTCCCCGGTCCTCCTGCCCACGACTGTGCTTCTCGCTCCCCCTCCTGTGCGTCCTCCGTGCCTCCCGTCCGCCAGTCACGGCGTCCTGCTGCGACCCGGAATTCTCTGCCTGGCTCCCCTGCATCTCCTTCACCCTCCTCTCTGCTTCCTGCACTGGTCTTCAGCACTCGGGCCTCGCGCATGCACATTAGGGCGCACGCGCTCACTCACCTCTTCTTAAAGGGCCAGCGTCCCGGGAACAGGATATGGATGATTTCAGGTACAGGGTATATAAGACTTCCTTTTTCATGTGGGCGGTGCCTGTTCAACATTTTTCCATAGCTAGGTATTCAGGTCCCTCTGTGCCTTGTCTCCCGAATAACACTGTCTCTTCCGCAGAGCCCGTCTTCCGTCCTGACCTGGTCCAGATTGCTGATTCCCCAGGAAGTGTCCTGGTGACTGTCTGCTGTGGATCCCGCCATCTTCCGTCAGCCTGATCCCGTCACCGGTCCCTGATTCCACCTGGTAACTTCAGCCTGCACATCTCCCTGGATCCGGACCCCGTCTGCTGTTCCTACTCGGCACCTGAACCCGTTTCCAGACATCCGTTCTGTCTACGGTTCCCTGTGGACTAATAGACTTTTCCTGTGCAGACTTCTGAAGGACTCAGACTCCGTACCCCTAGTGTTCCGGCTACCGTGTATCTAGGCCCTCTGGAGGGGTGATCGGACAGTCCCTGTATAGGGGTTAGCTCCGGGTTGCCTCTCTGGGGGAGTCCAGTGCACGGCCCCGTGAATCCACCTCCAGGACATTACCATGGCCAAGTTCAGGATTTTGACATAGGCGACGTAGCTAGTTTTCCTTCCATCTGGGCTTGAACTCATTTTGTTTCAGGTTCTTCTAGACTCAGGCCTCCAGCTCATGTATGAATTACTGAACTTGGACTCAATAGTCCTCCACTCTTAGCAATGCAGCAGAATAAGGCAGTATCTCCATGCATTATCCCAAGGCAAGTGTGCAGAGGTTCCCTGCCGAGCAACCAGCTTCTTCCTGGTACTCCCTTTCTTGCTGCTCACCTTTAGGCTTTCTGCATTGCAGTTCCACCCTTTACAAGGTGTGGTCTCTTGTGGTTCTCCATCCCATTTCTTTGCAGTCTCCACCCATTCTCTGCTGTCAATCTTTAATGAATGGCCTTCTTCCTCCAACCTGCCCTTGGGGGTTGGGCACATGGACAAACGTAGGCTTGGACTCTCCTCTTAATGGCGGAACATTTGGGGGCTAGACAGGCTTTTGTGATATTGCACTCCTTCGATGCCCATGAAGGGCAGCGCTTCTTTTTCATACTGTGTCACTGTCCATCATTCCACTCTTCACATGCTTTGCCTCCTCAAATTGCAGAACGGTCACTGTCTTCACTGCAGCTCAAGCTTCCTCTGCTTCTTGCTGTTCTCTTGAAGCAAAGCCCAATCCTGCAGACTACCCAAGTTGTGAGGGTGGTCTGGGGTGGTAGTCATGGTCAAGGCTCAGTTGTTGGATACCCATCCACCCCCACAGGATGGGGATATTGTGTTTGGTGGTTGTGTGACCTGGCTGGGTGCGAGGGTCTGTGTTGTGCAGGTCATGCATCTTGAGTGGCTGCATGTCGCCAAAGACTCGGGTGACCTATGTCCTTCCCACAGTAAAGAGAGAGAATGAGCCACAAAGCTATCTTTTAATGTATCTTTTAGTTCAAACCAAATGAATTTACAAGTGTGGCAGCAAGCACATATCTTTAGTACAGCTTCTTCATTGTACATCTTAAAATAAATAACAATAAAGTTTTGCAAATAAAGTTCTTTACCTATCAAACTACCTTCACTTTCCTTTTCTTTAGAGGATCTCCAAGGGGTCTATGAACTATGGTAATGAATGAGCCATATGTTCTTAGGCTCTCTGTAGAGGGAGGCTTTCATCGCCGGAAGAGGCAAAGGCTATAGTTCCAGCAAAGATCCTTCGCATACTGGCAAAATTTTGGGTCCCCTTGAGACTTTGCCCAAGCTCCACCCCATCCCCACCTCATCTTAGCTCCGCCTCCACTCCTCAAACCTTCTACAGTCCCACAGTCCACTCTGGAAAAACTCCTTCTGTATGTCACTCCCTCCCCTAAAGTGGTCTGAGTAGTAATCATGTGAACAATCATTCAGATGCGATTTTTATACATAGGGTCATGTGATGAAGAACTGCTCTTCCTAATTCTCTCAATTGTCAGATGACCGTAAGTATGAAAACCACATATGAGTGAAGTGGTCATGTGATGACTGCTGGAACCAGCAAGTAGAGCCAAATCCTGACAGTGAGTATATTACACCCTGTTAGGATTAGGCATGCTACACAGCTTAATTTTATAATTAAAGGGCTTGTCCAGGTTTGAGATAAATGTCTGCAGTCACTTTAGATGACTGCAGGCTTCTGAATTCTCACAGTGCCTGCACTGCACACTTTTAGGATTCTCTAGTGCAAATGATGAGATTGGACGGTCATATCAGTGATTTATATACTTCTGGCCATATTCTGACTAGACGTGTCCCGCCTCACTCAATTCATTTTGATTGATCAAGGCCATGCATCTCTAGTCGGCATGTGATTGCATGTATCTAAATAGCATACTTGTGTTTTTTTTACCTCTCACTCTTACCACCGGCACCAGAGAATCCTGACAGTGTGCATGGTGTGAGAACTCAGATGTCTGCAGTCACACAGAGTGACACAGAGTGACTACAGACTCATCACAAACTTGGGATAGCCCCTTTAATGCTCCTAACTTTAAAAAAACATAGTAACCCTTAAATTGGCAGATGGCACAATGCTTTATCAACATAGCCCTGTATAATGTAATCTTACAAGTTCTGAACTAGTACATTTGTACAGGATCAGGACTTTTACCCACACAGGAATGCATCAACCGAGAGCCACCAGAGATACAGAAATACATCACTAAAGCCCCCATCAGTACTGAAAACACAGAATCAAAACGCTCTTCAGTGCAGAAACAGAGCATCACAACTCTCATCAGTACAGAGATACATCACCAGAACCACCAAAGGTACAGAAATATATCACCAGAACCCCCATAGGTACAGAAATACATCACCAGAACCATCATAGGTACAGAAACAAAGCATTAAGATGCCCATCAGTAAAAAAAATACATCACTAGAACCATCATAGGTACAGAAACAAAGCATTAGAACTCTCATCAGTACAGAAATACATCACTAGAACCACCATAGGTACAGAAATACATCACAGAAACACGATAGGTACAGAAATACATCACCAGAACCACCATAGGTACAGAAACAAAGCCTCAAAATGCTCATCAGTACAGAAATTCATCATCAGAACCATTATAGGTACAGAAATACATCCATGTAACCTCTATCAATACAGAAACAGCATCAAAACTCTCATCAGAACAGGAATACATCACAAGAATTGATACAAGGGCCATCAATTGTAATGTCAGGTCAGCCCTATATATATATATATATATATATATATATATATATATATATATGTATTACATGACCCTAAACTTCCGGTATGTCCTTAACAATGGTAAGAAGATACTAGGAGTTGTAGTTAGCAATCATTGTCAGACCATACAGGAACCACAGTACTGTTGAGAATTAGTCAGTATCACAGATAAATATTTACATACAGGTACCTTATACATGACATTGTCTCTGAAGAGTCGTTCTTTTTCTTTCTTTATCTTGTCCAGTTGCCACAGTGACTTTTCATGATCACAGCTTGTCTCTGCAGACTTTCATCTTCTCCACTTATCTGCAGCGCATTCTGACACAATGCCTGAAAAATAAGAGTGTCATTATAATGTTCCTGAATAAAATGATCTGCTCTATACTGTACTCCTGAATAAATAATTTCCCCTCACTGTGTTCCCTGCACAAAATAGGACGCACACATAGTCCCTCTTATAGTACGTGACCCTCACACTGCCCTCTCCTTTCCATACTGTGCCCTCTCTTCACACTCCTCTACACTGTGTTCTCCTATATTGCTCAGTCTCTATACTGTTCCCTCTCATCAAACTCCCCCCTTCTCGCCATACTGTCCCCTCTTTGCTGTGGCCTCACACTATCCCCAATGAAGTCCTTTCTACAATCCACCCCCACCCACAAAACCCAGTCGTGTCTGCATCCATCTCACCCCCTCCCTACTCTGTCTTTATTGTGTGCCATTTTTCTCATCCCATATTGTTTCATAATGACCTCCATAGTCATCACCTACTTGCTTCCCATACTATGTCTGCACCCATCCCCCTCCTCATACTGTGTCCGTACCCATCCCCCTCATTCATTCTGTGTCCACACTCATGACTCTTACTCCTCATACTGCGTCCAAACCCAACCCCCCCTCTTATATTATGTCTACACTCATCTCCCCACTCCTAATACTGTGTCTGCACCCATCCCCCCTCTTCTCATACTGGGTCTGCACACATCCCCCCTCCCTCCTCATACTGTGTCTGCACCCTTTCCCCCTCTCATGCTTTGTCTGTACCCATCCCTCCCTCATTCCTCATACTGTGTCCATACCCATCCGCCTCTCACTCCTCATACTATCTGCACCCATCTCCTCTTACTTCCCATACTGTGTCCGCATCCATCTCCCCTCACTCCTCAGTGTCTCCGCACCCATCCCCCCTCTCTCCCCATAGTGTGTCCGCACCCATTCCCTTCCCTCCTCAGTGTGTCCGCACCCATCCCTCCTCACTTCCCATACTATGTCTGCACCCATCCCAACTCTCCTCATGATTTGTCTGCACCCATCCCTCACAACTTTCATACTGTTTTCACACCCATTTCCCCTCACTTCCTTCCCATACTATGTCCGCAGCTAACCCCACACTTTCCATACGGTGTCCGCACCTATCCCCCTCACTTTTCATACTGTATCTACACCCATCCTTCCCTCATGCTCCCCATATTGTGTCTTTAAATTAAACCCATAGCTCCCCATACTCCCCCCTCCATTCAATCCCCATACTGTTTCTACACTTATTACCCCCTTGCTCCCCATTCTGGGTTCCACATACGCACCCCCTCCCCTAATTACAATCAATCTTAGGTGTTTTCAGCTCCATTGAAGCATTTTCCACCAGCTTTGTGAGTGCTTTTGCCTTTGGAGTGACGTCAGCAGAGTGATCAGCTGACTGGATCACACTGCTGACGTCGCCAGGTCAGGGCTTGTACTGGTGTCTAACAGACGCTAGTACAGCTAATCCCTGGGAGCTGACGCTGCAGATTCTGTGAGCCGCGGTCAGCTTGACAGCAGGTCACAGAATGTCCCACTCTCGGTCAGCCGCTGGGGAGACACCGCCGACCCCCGCATCAGGCGCCTCGTGACAGACGCGCCTGCCTGCCTCCTCTATGTATGGCTCTGGCCCTGCCCCCCTGACCCTGGGGTCCGGTGAGTACAAGAATGAAAGAGAAGGGTCCTGGGATGCCAGCGTGTCAAGGGCCCCCGAGTGCTTCTTCTCACCAGGTGCGACCTCCGACGCTTATCAAGCTGAAGAAAGGCAGGGGCTCTGGTCGGCAGCCCCCCCTCCATCGCTCTGCACCACGGACTCGGTCTGCAGTTTAGCACATGGTTAATTTGCATGCTCGCCTTCGCATGCAAATTAACCATGTATAGTAGCCGAAGCGACACTACCGGAACATTCTGCTGCGGCTGTGACTGGGGCACGGTGAAGAGGGGGGCTCGGCCGGCCCTGGGCTTAGTAAAGCTAAGTAATTACCCCAGACCCGGCCAGGCCCCCTTCTTCCCAAGGCCCCCTACACCAGTCACGGTTGTAATGTCCTGATGGCGGCCCTGTGAACACCTTTGCTTCAGACCCGAGTGGTTCCGTTCCTCCTTAGACCCCTCTATCTTCAGGATAAGGACACCAGATGAGTTGGTATAAACAGAGCATGCTTTACTAAGCATACAACTTTGGTACATGAGACACACGGCAGCACACTTTGTCTTAAATTCTGTACAGCACAGAGGCACATTCTTAGCGGTTTCCAGGTATGGCATTCTACTTGTGTACATTCAATGGATGGGACAAATGGGGTCAATATAGATGCCAGCAATAGATGTGAAATATGCTGCTAAATAAAATCCATATAGATCAGCCAAGGTAGAAAAGATAAATTAAAACATGACCTTTACCAGTGGCGGCTGCTGCGTCACCTGTCCAGTTGTGCCTCCTAAACACACGGACAGCATACCTGCTGCGTCACCTGTCCGAGAGTGCCCTCTACGCACATGGACAACGCACCTGTTGCGCCACCTGTCTGGTTGTGCCTCCTACGCGCACGGACAGCATATACCCCAGGACCCCTGTGGAGTTAACAGGGTGTTCCAGGATTGGGTGTGTTAACCTATTATCCTCCTTGGCTTCCCAGTCTATGCTACTGGTGTGATCCCTTGGCCTGACGTGTCCTCTACACACGTGGCCATTCGAGTAGTGACCAGAAATGCTAATCAAAGGACCGCTCGGCCTGTCGTGTCTGACACACGTGGCCAACAGGGCGCTGTCGCAGCGGTCTTCTCGGTCAGCGCTACCTGGTCACCATCTGGTCTGACGTGTTCCCTGCACACGTGGTCGGGGTTGCACCAATTCCACCGACACGCTAACTGGGTTGTCATCCGGTCTGACGTGTCACTACACACGTGACCGGTTCCCAGGTCTCCTGGGTTATCTCTGAGTCATCAGCTCTATAGTCTCCGCCTAACCCACAGGATGCCAGCAGCTCCATTACCATCTGGAGCACGGTGGGCCCCGACTGGCGATTGGGATATATACCCCCTGGTCCTAATCTGCCGGTTCCCCCGTAACAGTTGGTGCCTCAGGATTGGAGGATTGCTGATATGTTACCGATATTTAAGAAAGGTAAGATGGTAAATCCAGGCAACTACCGCCCAGTAAGCCTGACATCAGTAGTATGCAAAGTTTTTGAGGGCATTTTAAGGGATGACATGCAAAAATATATTGCAGAAAATAATATAATAACTGACAAACAGCATGGATTCATGAAAGATAAGTCGTGTCTAACCAACCTGTTGGAGTTCTATGAGGAGGTAAGTACAAATCTGGATATTGGTAATGCAGCTGATGTGATTTATTTGGACTTTGCAAAGGCATTTGATACTGTACCACATAATAGCCTTATACTAAAGCTCCAGAAGCAAATGTGCCACCCCCGTGCCAGCAGCCTGCCGCTGCTTGGGTCTGGACCTTCCGGTGGGTGGCTCGAGGGTCTCCAGACCCGCGGGATCCCGCGGACACTCCGAATGAAAAGAGTCGGGAGGTGGTGGACGTATATGTACAGGCCATGCTAGGTTCTGACGCCACCCACGGTATGTGGTGATATTGGACACCACCGCTGCAGTTACGGGGCACCCGGGGGAGATGTTGTGCAGCAAGTTGTTAACCCCTCTGTGGGCAGGGATGGTGACCCCGGGACCCGTTGGGGTTGGTGGTGCAGGGAGATGGGCAACCGCAGGGTACTGGTGTACTCACTATTAAGAAAACACATGAGTCTCTGGTAAACCAAGGTGATGGTGGTCGGTGTCCGCAGCCGGCTGCGTTCTGGTTCCCCCACCCGGCTGGTGGTCTCTTTATTTCTCTTGCACCTTTTTTAGAATGGTGGACTGCCTGTGCTTGCAACTTCAGGAGTCCGCTCCCGGCTGAATGTGGCCTAAGGAGCCCTTGCCCACAGATGCTGGCCCGTGGGATCTCTGAGCCCTGGAGGTGGCCTGTTATCCCCCTCGGTGGGCTGTTGCCTTCAATTGGGACTTTGGGTTGGACAGGACCTTTAGTCCTGGCCGCAATCAATTAATTAACCAGTTCCAGTAGCTTCTGGACCTAGCTTCAGGGTCTGAGTATCCCCCTGTGTGCTTCGGTTTCTGAGTCTGTTCCCCGGGTCGGTCCCGGCGGGCTACAACCCTGTTCTGGTCCACCTCAGTTGCACCGAGCCGTCTTCCAGGCTCCTGCAGACGGAGACCGGCGTCTGCCTCCTTGCCAAAGGCACCAGGGCTGCTACCCTGGTACCTGTCAGTTTTCCTTCAGGCCTCATACACAGGCCTAACCTCCATTTGAACTCTACAAATCATCTGACTTTTCCCCGCCCCGAGTTGTCTAAAACTCCTAGGTGTGCGTCTTCCAACCACCTGGTTCCGCAACCTGGTGTGTCTATCAAGCCCTAAGGGGGTGACTAGGGTTTTAAGGTTGGCTGATGTCACCTGTGAGGGACGGGTGTTGTGTGGGGCCCTATTTGTGACTACCTGGCCCGGTCAGGACGTCACACAAGGACTAGGAGAAACTATATGCTACTGGGTAAGGAGTTGGCTAAAAGATAGGAAACAAAGAGTAGTCATAAATGGTACATTCTCTAAATGGGCTATAGTCAGCAGTGGGGACCGCAAGGATCTGTGCTAGGACCGATTCTCTTTATTAATGACCTTGTGGATGGGATTGATAGTAAAGTGTCAAGCGGGCTTTACACGCTACGACATCGCTAGCAATTGCTAGCGATATCGAGCGTGTAAGCACCCGCCCTTGTCGTGGATGCGATATCGTGTGATCGCTGCTGCAGGGAACATTATCGCTACGGCAGCATCACACGCACTTACCTGGTCGTCGTCATTGCTGTGATTGTTGAAAAATTCCTCCCTCAAGGGGGAGGGCCGTTCGGCATCACAGCGACGTCACCGCGACGTCACTAAGCGGCCGGCCAATCAAAGCGGAGGGGCGGAGATGAGCGAGACGTAACATCCCACCCACCTCCTTCTTTCCGCATTGTGGCCGGTGGCAGGTAAGGAGACGTTCCTCGCTCCTGCGGTGTCACACACAGCGATGTGTGCTGCCGCAGGAGCGATGAACCACATCGATAATCAACCATTACCGATTTTTGGTTTTGGGACGACCTCTCCATGGTGAACGATTTTCACCATTTTTGAGGTCGCTTAAGGTCGCTGGTAAGTATCACACGCTGCGATATCGTTAATGACGCCGGATGTGCGTCACTAACAACGTGACCATGACGATAAAACATTAACGATATCGTAGCGTGTAAAGTCTCCTTTAGTCTTTGAAGACACCAAACTATGTAGGATATTAAAAACTGACCTTGGATAGTACAATATTACAAAAAGATCTGGATAAGATGTCAGAATAGGCAGATACTTGGCAATTGAAATTGAATGTTGATAAATGTAAAGTAATACACCTAGGACGGATTAATCCTATAGCTGCGTATACATTAAATGGAAGTAAATTCAGGACTACAGAACAGGAGAAAGACTTGAGTATTCTCATTACAAATAAGCTGAGCAGCAGCACTCAATGTCAGCAGCTGCTAAAGCAGACAAGATTTTAGGGTGTATAAAAAGAGAGATTAGATCCCGTGATCCCAACGTATTGTTACCCCTCTATAAATCACTTGTAAGGCCACATCTGGAATATGGGATCCAGTTTTGGGCTCCACATTTTAAAAAGGACATTCAGAAGTTAGTTCAAAGGCGGGCAACTAGACTACTACAAGGAATGGAAGGCCTCCCATATGATGACAGGTTGAAAAAATTAGATATGTTTAGCTTAGAAAAAAAGACGTCTCAGAGGAGATCTCATTTATATGTATAAATACATGTGTGGTCAATATAAAGGACTGGCACATGACTTATTTCTTCCAAAGACAATACTAAGGACCAGGGGGCACTCACTGCGAGTGGAAGAAAAGCGATCCCGACAGCTAAATAGGAAATGGTTCCTTACAGTTAGAGCAGTCAGACTGTGGAATGTTCTACCACAAGAGGTTATAATGGCAGATACTATAACAGCTTTTAAAAAAGGGCTGGACGATTTACTCAGTACACACAACATTGTTGGTTATAACTGACTTAGTGACCAAATGTAGAATTGGTGGAGGAAGGTTGAACTAAATGGACCTAGGTCTTTTTTTCAATCTAAGTAACTATGTAACTATGTAGCTATGTACCCGTTGTGATGTGTTTCCAGAGGATGATAAGGTTGATACCGTACCAATTAAAAGTCCTTTTATATAAAAATTATTATTATTTATTATTATTGTAGCACCATTTATTCCATGGCGCTTTACATGTGAAAAGGGTTAAACATAGTAGGGACACGTACAATAATCATAAACAAAACAAGGCACAAACTGGTACAGTAGGAGGGAGGACCCTGCCTGTGAGGGCTCACAGTCTACAAGGTATTGGTGAGGATACAGTAGGTGAGGGTAGAGATGGTCGTGCGGCGCTATATCAGACTGAGGGTTACTGCAGGTTGTAGACTTGTCGGAAGAGGTGGGTCTTCAGGTTCCTTTTGAAGCTTGTCAAGGTAGGGAAGAGTCTGATATGTTGTGGCAGAGCATTTCAGAGCATGGGGAATGCACGGGAGAAATCTTGGATGCGATGGTGAGAAGAGGAGATGAGAGGGGAGTAAAAGAGGAGATCTTGTGAGGATTATGGGTAAGTACCGGGAGACTAGGTCACAGATGTAGGAAGGAGACAGGTTGTGGATGGCTTTGTAGGTCATGGTTAGGGTTTTGAACTTGAGTCATTCGGCAATGTCGGGGAGTAGCGGGGGAAACAGGTGGATTAGTCAGGCAGCATAATTTAGAATAGATTGTAGGGGTGCCAGACTGTTAGTAGGGAGGCCACAGAGCAGGAGGTTGCAATAGTCCAGGCTGCAGATAATAAGGGCATGCACTAAGGTTTTTGCAACTTCGTGGGAAGGGAAAGTACGAATCTGGGAAATATTGTTGAGTTGGAGGTGGCAGGAGGTGAAGAGGGCTTGGATGTGTGGCTTGAAAGAGAGATCAGAGTCTAGAGTTACTCCAGGCAGCAAGCACGTGGGACTTGGGAATGTGAGCAGCCATTGACATTGATGGATAGGTCAGTTGGGGGCATTGAGTGAGGAGGAGGAAAGAAAATAAATTCTGTTTTGTCCATGTTCAGTTTTAGAAATCGAGCAGAGGAAAAGGATGATATAGCAGACAGACACTGTGGAATTCTGGTTAGTAAGGAGGTGAAGTCAGGTCCAAAGAGATAGATCTGTGTATCATCAGCGTAGAGGTGATACTGAAAGGGACTCTATGAGCTGTCCAAGGCCGAAGGTGTAGATGGAGAACAGCAGGGGTCCTAAAACTGAACCTTGGGGGACACCGACTGATAGGAGGTGAGATGAGGAAATGGTGTGAGTGTGGGAGACGTTGAAAGTTCGGTCAGTTAGGTATGAGACGATCCAAGATAGAGACAAGTCTGTGATGCCCATAGACGAGAAAATTTGTAGTGGAAGTGAGTGGTCTACTGTCTCAAAGGCAGAGGACAGGTTCAGGAGAAGGAGGACAGAGTAGTGTCTCTTGGCTTTGATGGTTAGTAGGCACTGGTGGCTTTAGTTAGGGCAGTTTCAGTAGAATGATGTGGTCAGAAACCAGATTGTAACCAGTCAAAGAGGGAGCAGGAAGAGAGGTTTGAGGACAGTTCAGGTTGGACATGCTGTTCCAGTAGTTTTGAGGCATCGGGGAGAAGTGGTATGGGGTGAAAGTTTGACACAAAGAAAGGGTCAAGGGAGGACATTTTGAGGATGAGTGTGATGGAGGCATGTTTAAAGCATGAAGGGAATACACCAGTTGTTAGTGATAGGTTGAAGAGATGGTTTAGAGCTGGGATGAAGACTGTGGTGAGATTGGGGATGAGGTGGCATGGGAGTGGGTCAAGCAGACAGGTGGTGAGCTGTGATCTTTAGAGTAGAGTGGAAAGATGATCTTTTGTCATGGTGTAGAAGCTGGATTTAGTAGTTGTGAGGAGGGGCTGTGGTGATTGTTGCTCTGATGTTGTCAATCTTCTGCTTAAAGAAAGAGGCAAAGTCTTCAGCTGAGATGAGAGGGGAAGGAGGTGGCGCTGGAGGATGGAGGATAGAGTTGAAGGTGTTGAATAGCTATTTAGGGTTGTGAGTTAGAGAGAATATGAGGGATGAGAAGGTTTGTTTTGCAGTAGTGAATGCAGATTTGAAAGTAGTGAGGGACTGTTTGTATGTGACGAAGTGCTCAGTGGAATGAGACCTCTTCCATCTGCACTCAGCAATTCTGGAAGCCCATCTCAATTCTTTAGTCTGTCTTGTGTGCCAGGGTTGCCTGTTGTTTGTGCGGGTTTTGATATGTGTGAGGGGGGCGGCCAATTCGAGAGCTGCAGAGATGGTGGTGTTATATAAAGTGGCAGCAGCATCTGCATCATGTAAAGAAGCAATGTCTGCAAGGGGGAGAACAGACTCAGAAAGTGATTGTAAATCAAGGTGTTTGATATTTCTGCAAGGGTGTGAAAGTTTGAGGAGAGGAAGTTGGGTACTTGGAGAAGAGAGGGAAGAGAATGTTAGTAGGTTGTGGTCAAACAGCGGGAGTGGTGAGTTTCTGAGGTCGGATAGGGAGCAGAGGTGAGTGAAGATGAGGTCAAGCGTCTGGCCATCTTTGTGAGTAGCTGCAGAGGACCATTGGGTGAGTCTGAGGAGGAAGTGAGTGTTAGAAGTTTGGAGACAGATGAGTGGGAAGTGTCAATGGGGATGATAAAGTCACCCATGATGTGATGGTGGGGATGTCGGTGGAAAGGAAGTGAAGTACTCTGGTGGTGAAGTGGTCGAGAAAGCTGGTGGCTGGCCCAGGGAGGGCCATAAATGACAGCCAGTTGGAGGTTTGAGGGGGAGTAGATGCGGATGGAGTGCACTTTAAAAGAGGGGAGAGTAACGGAGGTTAGCAGTGGCAGTAGGGTGAAGAAGCATTTGTCTGACAGGAGAAAACCAACTCCTCCACCATGTTTGTTACAGAGGCGGGGGGTGTGAGACAGATAGAAACCACCATAAGAAAGTGCAGCAGGAGAAGCTGTGTCAGAGGGGGTGACCCAGGGTTCAGTGATGCCGAGGAAGGAGTTTATTAGTGATGAAAAGATCATGAATGTAGGAAGGTTTATTGCAGACAGAGCGAGCGTTCCATAGAGCTCCTGTTAAAGGGACTGGAGGAGCAGGGGCTGGGTGAATGGGTATAAGGTTAGAAGGGTTTCAATAATTTGTCATAGATTGTGGATGGCAGTTAGAAGAGACTGTGGGGATGTGATGTGATGAGGAGGACCAGGATTTGGAGAGGTATCATCAGCAGTGAGGAGAAGTAGTGAGCGTGTTAGCAAGTGGGAGCAGGAGCAGCTATGAGGTGATCGTGTGTGTCTGGAGTCACAGAGTGTTATATGGAGAAAAAGATCTGAGGAGATGGTGAGATGAGTGGGAAGGATGGAGGGAGAAATGACCAGGTCATTACTGGGTTTAGGGATCAGACTGATAAGTAGAAAGTAAAGTATTTTTGGGGTGGAAAGTAAGAGAAACACAAACATTATTTAAAGTGACTATGTATCCAGTTACCTTCCGGTCCAATTCTGGCCTCATTCATTATTGCACACTTATAGATCCACACTTAGGGATACACACACCGACAATGTCTCAGCTGACAATGTGGGCAAAATATATAGTGTTAGAAAAGGACTCAGGTGGATCACAGAAGGGAGGAGCTGGTACTCATCCTGATTACTTATATCAAAGCTGGGCCAGATGTAGGATAGTATATGCAGAGTTAACAAGGAGGTCATAAAGAAAAGTGAGAAGCGGGGGTCATGGAGTAGTCAGTTAGACATACCAGATAGAGCAAAATGCAGGACACACAAGGGAAGGCAGATCATGGGAAAGATGAGTAGTTGTCACACATACCAGATATAGGAAAATGAAACCAAGTGTCACCTGATTTGCATGTGGTCGGCCTCCTGAGATGGAGGAATCTGACTGCAGCAGTGAACAAGTGAGTACCACGCTTCATACACAATTATTGGGGACACCACTTTTTCTGTATCATACCAAAACATGATACTGCAGTGAAAACTTGCCCACGAATACCACTCTCTGGCACCCTAGAAATGTGTTTCACTGGGCCCCGCCCACTACCACAGACAGTGATTCCATACAAAGGCTGCTCCTTGAGCAGTAACTTTCTTCCCATGTTTATGGCTAGGCAGATCCTTTCTCTCTTGCAAGATCCCGTTCCACTCCCTGTTAATTCTGGCTTCACTTCCTTTGAAGACTACTCGCCAATGGGTTGCGCCCACTTGCTCCTGCTTTCACTTCTGTCGCAAACTACATTTTCTCATGGTTTTGATTCTGTTTCAGTGCAGTTTTCTGCCAGCAGCTGCAAATTTGGTGCTGAAATGTCTGCACCAGATTTCAGCATCAAATTTGCATCTCCTGGCAGAAAACTGCACTGTAATAGCGTCAAAACCGTTTTGATGAATTTTCTGACCAAGAGATTCAGATTTGGTGCTGAAATTTTTACACCATATTCCTGCACCCAATCTACACCACCTGGCAAAAAAAAATAAAAAATCGCATCACTATCACATTAAAACCGCATGGAGTTTTGATGCGTTTTTTTTGCCAGGAAGTGTAGATTGGATGCATGTATAAAGAATAAAAAAAATTTCAGCACCAAATCTGCATCTCTTGGCAAAAAATGCGGGTTTCTGTCTGGAGATGCTGGTCTGTGAACTCAGTGACCTCACCTGAGGTCAGGTTACCTGTGGTCACAGGTGAAGGATTGTGGGAACCTCCAGCTGTGACCGCAAATAACCTGAGTGACATTACCGCTCATTGAGCGGCTCAGTCTCTGCCTGAAGCCTAAAGCAGGTGATCATGTTCTGTGCCCGCACACTGTTACTTTAGATGTAGCAGAGTTGGAATCATCGTGCGACCTCATGTGGCTTACGTCAGACCTGGGTGTTTTGGGGGCTAATAAAGGGTTGGAAGAGGGTGTTTTTTGTATTTTATTTCAAATAAAGGATTTTTTCGATGTTTGTGTTTATATCTTTTTATTCATAGACGCCTCCCATTATTATTCTAGAGCTTAGTGGATTATTAAACTCTTATTACCCCAATTGCCACCATACCAGTGCAATTAGTCGGGCATAAATGCAACAATCCTGGGTGGCTACAGGGTGCTATTTTTAGGCTGGGGGGTCAAAAAGGATTAGTCTCCTCAGCCTGAGAATACCAGCCCCAACTGTCAGCTTTATCGTGGCTGGGTATCAAAATGGGGGACTGCACGCTGTTTTTTTTTAAATATTTAAGTAATTTTAAAAAAGCCACATGCGGTCCTTCTTAATTCGATACACAGCCAAGATAAGTACACGGGTGGGTGCAGCCTGTAGCCATAAGGCTTTACCTGTGCTGGGTATCATAATATGGGGGGACCCTCTGCCAGTTTTGTTATTTATTTATGTATTTATTTTTACAGCAATAAAGATGCACACACACATCGACTCTGATAGAAAGCAGTTAGACACACTGTCACACTGCAACCAATCAAAGATGCAGGGGCTACCGGTGGGCAGGGAAAGCAGTGGATATGTATGAGGTTATTTACAAGGCAGATGGTGAATGGGGAATATGCCACGCTGCCATGCAGAAAAAACAATCTAGATGAAGATCAAAGTGATGTTATTTTCAACGTATTTCAGCGAAACATATCACCTTCATCAAGGAAAAAAAATCACAGATTATGTGTGATTTTTTTTCTGATGAAAGCGAGAGGTTTCACTGAAACGTGTTGAAAATAGAATCACTTTCATCTGCATCTGGATCATTTTTTCTGCGCTTCAGAGCGGCCTATTGCCCATTCACCACCAGCATTGTACATTGTCCAGGGGTGTTGCAGCAACTGCTTGATGCTTATCAAGTAGTTGTTACTCACAGAACTACCGCAGATAAGCCTATTATCTTTCTTTCCCATCTACCTTTAACATAGATAAGACCCTATTGCATTCCTATTTTTTTCCAGATTTTATCTGCTATACAGTATATGAGGTTAATGAGTGGCCCCGGAAGTAACGTTAGAGCTGTGCTGGAGGCAATCCCCCTATCCCTTCTACCACCATTTTTAAGCTCCTCTTTTGTCTCACCATAGACTTATATGGGGACAGGTGTCCGGCGAGATATCCAGGATCATTTCTGGGCCCGAACCGTTTTTTTTTTTTTAAAAACCCGGTTGGACCCGCTGTTCCCGGTATCTGCGAGTCAACCCATCACTAGTTAAAACACTCTTCAGTTGTTCCATTTCACATTACAGCAAACTTCAATGGTTCTATTTCATGTTACAACACACTTCTATGGTTCCATATCCCTCACTGGGCTCGTACAACCTTCAGAGTCCATTCTCTCACACACCTGCAGCTCCATATCCTGTACTTCTGCACTAGGAATAGGTTCAGGTACCTCACTGACTACTGTATTCAAGCCTCTTGCCCCAAAAATTTCAGGAGTTTCTGCGGTAGAAAACTGGACTGACTCTGTATTTCTTGGAATGTAGTGTCTTCATTAGCACTACTAGCAGCCTTTGCTCTCTCGGTTTTGGGCTAACTGACTCTTACTTCCAGTGATTCCTTGTCTCCTACCCTATATAGAAGGAGTCTTTCTGGTACCATCTTAACCCTAATCAGGGTTGACAAAAATGCATATGATGCGAGGGTCATGAGAAAGGCAGCGGGACATAAAGTCAGCCATGTGTGCCAGACCCTCAACAGGCAAGACTTTCCTGTCCACACCAATAGGATGACCCTCCATCGCCTCTTCCTCCTCTTCCTTTTCAGCCCATCCATGCTGAATAGACAGGATGAATCTGATGTGGGTATTACCCTCTGTAGCACAGGCAACCATCTCCTGTTCCTCATCCTCCTCAGCCTCCTGCTAGTCATTATCACCCAATCCGCACTGATGAGGCTGGGTTGGGTAGTATCACCCTGTGCTATTTCTTCCTCCATCTCCACCTGGTCCGCATGCAAAGCCTCCTCTTTATTTGTGAGCAGCGAGCATTTGAATAGACACAGAAGAGAGATGGTTACTCTGATTATGGCATCATCGCCGCTCAACATCTTGATTAATTCCTCAACGTTTTGTAGAATCTCACAGATATCAGATATCCATACCCACTTGTTAGTTCCTAGGTGCGCCAGCTGGGCGTAATACCAACAGACCGTTGTAGCTGGTGTTCAACTACTTTCATCTGCTGCTCACAAAGCCTTGCCAACATGTGCAATGTGGAGTTCCAGCACATGGGCATGTTGCACACCAGTTGGTGAGCTGGCACTTGCAAGCCCTGCTGCAGGACTGCCAGATCAGCGGCTGCTGTAGTTGATTTGCGAAAATGAGTGCACACATGGCATACCTTCACAAGTAGCTCAGGGAAATCTGGGTATGTTTGTAGTAACTGCTGAATCACTACGTTGAGCATATAGACCATATATAGTTACACTGCACACTCAAATGTCAATAAATGATGATTTTATTCAGAATCAAAAAAGCCAAGCAAAGGAATAGAACTTCTTTGGGGTAAACAAGTAATCTCTGACGTTTCGGCCTATGGCCTTATTCACAGAGTTAACTATCCCCAATGGTTTATAGTTCCAAAGAATATAGCTGTAGCTATAGGTTTGGGTGGAACAATTAGACAATAGGGTCATGTATGCCAATGGCATGTAGTCAGAGCCTATGTGGATGCTGGCACTCCCGTGCCTTAGCTGTGTGTGAAGGCCTTGTGTGGGACCTTCCCCATCACTAGCACCTCATCCCCCTATTAGTGTGCACGCCTTTCTTTCTATCATTGAGCATATAGACCACACATGGTACATGTGTGAGCTTGCCAAGCTTTAGAGCTGCCGCCAGGTTACAGTTATTATTTGTCAAGGGTGTGTCACACTTGACAGTCAGTCCTGTGGTGTTTGGCTGTAGAAGGTTACAGCGTTTGGCTACACAAACTGCTCCATCATATTCTCTTCTTCTCTGCTGGGGGTTAATCCCTTTCCCTTTAGGAACCTGCGGATTTCCTCACCTTTCAGCTGTTAATTATCAGCACGTCCCTTGGTGTCCTTAAATACTCTCATTCCCCCTTGGTCTTTGCTGGTGATAGAGTTAAAAACCTACGCAGGCCTTGAATGCAAGCAGTCGGCTTGTACCCATCTGAAGAAACATTGTTGTTCGTTGCTGTACCTCTCCCTGAGTCATCCTGAAGATAAGTTGTTCATGTGCCGGTGTCTTTGATTGGCTGCTCTCACAGCAGCAGTTTTGTCCCCTAATGGAGTGTAAAAATAAATAAATAAATAAATGAATGAACGGTACCCCATATATAGATACCCAATACAGATAAAGCATACGGCTTAAAGCTGAAGCCCTCAGCCATGTATGTTGTCTTGGCTGTGTGGCAAAATAATAGGGACCCCATATGGCTTTTTTTTAAAACATTTATATAATTTTTATTTTAAAAAGCATTCTATCCCCCAAATTTTGATACCCAAGCATGATACAGCCAACAGTTTGGGGCTGGTATTATAAGGCTGGAGAGGCATATAGTTATAGCCCCCCCCCCCGCCCACAGCCACCCAGAGTTATCGCATCCATTAGATGCAACAATCTAGGTGCTTTACCAGGCTCATCCTGATTGCCCTGGTGTATGGCAATCAGGGTAATATATGAGTTTTTATGACAGCTCACAGCTGCCACTAAGCCCTAGATTAGTAATGGGGGAGAGGGAATCTATGAGACCCCCATTACTAATTATGCAATTAAAAAGAAATAAACACAAAAGACTAGAGATGAGCCACCCCCCTAGTGTTTGAGTTCGGTTCGTCGAACGGCAGGTGTGTTCGTCGAACGTTCAACGAACGTTTTATGAACACCTTTGAACCCCATTGAAAACAATGGCAGGCAAACACAAATACATACAAATGTGATGCCCCGTGCTCTGCAGCAGTCAAGCCGCTCAGGTCCGGACCTTCAGTGGGTGGCTCGAGGGTCTCCGGACCCGGGGGGGGATCCTACGGTCACTCCGATCAAAAAGGGGTTGGCGGTTTGGGGACGTAGGTGTACGGCCAGAGCCAAGTTTAAGTTCGTGACACCACCCACGGGATGTGGTGAAGGTGGACACCACCACTGCAGTTACGGGGCACCCGGGGGAGATGTTGCGCAGCAAGTTGTTAACCCCTCCGTGGGTAGGGATGGTGGCCCTGGGACCCGTTGGGGGAGTTGGGCGGTGCAGGGAGTTGGGCGGTGCAGGGAGATGGGCGGCCGGAGGGCACTGATGTACTCAATATTAGTAAACACACGAGTCTCTGGTAAACCAAGTTGATGGTGGTGGGTGCCCGCAGACGGCTGCAGTCTGGTCCCCCACCCGTTGGTGGTCTCTGCCTTTCTCCTGCACCTGTTTTGTGATGGTGGACTACCTGAACTTGCAACTTCAGAAGTCTGCTCCCCGGCTTGTGGTTGCCTGAGGAGCCCTTTGCACGCAGATGCTGGCCCATGGGATCTCTCTGCCGTGGCGGTGGCTTTCTATCTCCCTCGTTGGGCTGTTGCCTTCAGTCGGGACTTTGGGTGGGACAAAACCTATAGTCCTGGCCGCAATCAGTTAATTAGCTAGCCCACAGTAGCTTCTGGACCTAGCTTCAGGGTCTGAGTACCCTCCTTTGTGCTCCGGTTTCTGAATCGGTTCCTCGGGTCGGTACCAGTGGGCCACTACCCTGTCCCAGTCCACCTTGGTTCCACTGAGCCGTCTTCCTGGCTCCTGCAGACAGAGGCCTCCATCTGCCTCCTAGCCAGCTGTACCAGGGATCCTACAATGGAACCTGTCAGTCTGCTACAGGCCTGTCACACAGGCCTGACCTCCTCCACTGAACTCTCAAAATGATCTGCTGTCTTTTCCCGCCTCAGGCCATCCGAACTCCTTGGGCGTGGGCTTTAAATGTTTGGCTGCTGTCACCTTGTTAGGGGACAGGTGTAGTGCGCGGCCCTAACTGTGACTACCTGGCTGGCCAGGGCGTCACACAGACACATAGAAAACACAAAAAAAAAGGTTCAGCTTACCAGCGTAGAAGCCGCAGCACAAATCAGGAGGTGCACGGATCGTTCCAGATGAGCCAGTTCTGGTATGAAGTACGTATACACAAAGTAAACTTCTTCTACAGTGTCCAAAAGTGAAACTACTCAGAAGTCCTTATAGGGCAAGGACATGTGACATACACAGCCAATGACACATGCCCTTGCTTGTGTGCAAAAAATGCACTTTGCTGTGTGTGTGTGTGTGTGTATGTGTGTGATTGGATGACAGCCTGCACCGCCCCACTGTACGGTTAGGAAAAAAAATGGAGATCGCCATTATTTCAGGAACCCCGGCCCCCCCCCCCCCGCACACTATACACTGAATTTGGATATTGTTATTAACATTATGCACATTGCGTAGTGTCCATGCGTATAATTCTGCAGCGATTTGGCAGCACATGTGAATGTATTGTGACTGCAGAATTGATGCAGAATGTATGCGCGCTGGATGCTTGCTCTGCCATTCAGCTCGGCTCCATGCCCGCTGACAGCAGACACAGACAGTCGTGCGATGAGAATGAACTCGGATGAACTTCACCCGACTTCATTGTCATTCTGCGGCTCTGTCTGTGTCGCAGCCTGATTTGCGGTCACCGGTGAAGGACGTACCGGTGACCGCAAATTCCCTGAGTGACTGAAGTGAGCCGCGTACATTGGTGCCGTCACTGCAGTTACCAGCCTCCTACTCCCCACACACACCGGCCTCCATCATCCCCGCACACACTGCTCCCCGTCATTCCCACCCACACCGGCCTCCATCATCCCCGCACACAACGCCCCCGTCATCCTCACACACACCGGCCTCCATCATCCCCGCACACAACGGCCCCATCATCCCCGCACACACTGGCCTCCATCAGCTATAAGCTGCCATTTAACTCCTTATTACCTCGATTGCCACCACACCGGGGCACTTCGGGATGAGCCGGGTAGAGTCCCGGGACTGTCGCATCTAATGGGCTCCCCATAACGTGGCGCTCCCCATCCTGACAATACCAGCCTCCAGCCGTGTGGCTTTATCTTGGCTGGTATCAAAATTGGGGTACCACAGTTTTTTTTTCTAGTTATTTATTTATTTATTTTACTGCACGATATAGACCCGCCCACCGGCAGCTGTGATTAGTTGCAGTGAGACAGCTGTCACTCAGCGTGGGGGCGTGTCTGACTGCAACCAATCATGAGCGATGGTGGACGGGGAAAGCAGGGAATACAAGATTGATTAATGAGCGGCAGCCATTTTCAAAAAATCCGTTCATCGCATGCACATCGTTCATTTCTCAAAGATTGAACGTGCGATTGTGCAATGTTCCCAAGGCAGCACACATCGCAGTGTGTGACACCCCGGGAACATTGAACGACCGCTTACCTCCATCCGCAGCTCCCGCCGACAATGCGGAAGGAGGAGGTGGGCGGGATGTTTACGTCCCGCTAATCTCCGCTCCTCTGCTTCTATTGGCCGGCTGCCGCGTGACGTCGCTGTGACGCCGAACGCCCCTCCCACTCCAGGAAGTGGATGTTCGCCGCCCACAGCGAGGTCGTATGGACGGGTAAGTACGTGTGACAGCTTTTAATCGATTGTGCGGCACGGTCAAAAAATTGAACGTGCCGCACATACGATGGGGGCGGGTCACATTGCATACGATATCGTATGCGAAATTGAAAGGTGTAAAGCAGGCTTTAGTTTCTGGGATTTTCTGATAATATCCAGCAACTTTGTCCAGCCATTGAAGAGAAGTGAACTAAAATTCTATAGACCACAATCAAAAACCTGATCAACTCTATGCTAAGGAGATGAGTTGCACTGTAAGAGGCGAATGGTGGTTACAGTAGACACTGTCTGGTTTACTGACCCCCATGGATCCCCCAATACTCTAAAACTCCACATTTTAGAGTCCCCTTTTATTGTGGAAAGACTAAGGCACATATGCAATAAGCATGGTGTCTAATTAGCATCTTGATATGCCACACCTGTAAGTTGGATGGACTATCTCCGCAAAGGGAAAGTGCTCACTTCACTAACACAGATTTATACAAAATTTGAACAAATGTGTTGCGTTTATATTTTTGTTCAGTGTGGCTCTAGCCTAGTGAGGTTGGATGGAGAGCATCTGTGAGCAGCAATTTTAAGTCTTGACACAAACTCTAAATGGAATTTAGGTCTGGACTGTGACTGTGCATTCAAACATATGATCGTGCTTTGATGTGAACCATTCCAATGTAATTCTTTTGCAGCCTCTAAAGGGATTTCCTCCAAGATTGCCCTGTAATTAGCTTCATATATCTTCTCATCAACACTGACCAGCTTCCCTGTCTCTGCTGAAGAAAAGTATATCTGTGCAGCCCCCACAACAGCCGACGGGCTGCTCGGATCCGGATCCGCAGTGGCTTGAGGGGTCTCCGGACCCGAGGCGGGGTCGCGCGGCCACTCAAAATTAAAAAGGGGGGACGTATTTACAAGAGGTCAAAAATATAGTTTGTGACGCCACCCACGGGTTGTGGTAATGTGGGATACCACCACTGCTGTGTTTGGGGGAGCGCCCGGGAGCGATGGGATAGCAGCTTGTGATGTTAACCCCTCCGTGGGCAGGGGGAAGGTATCCCGGGGCTCGGTAGTGGAAAGATGGGGACCCGTCGGGAGGAGAGGGGCACCACGTACTCACACAGTCCAGAGATTCTGACACCGACAACGGGTAAACCAAAGTCCTGAATGCCGTGCAGATGTTGTTGGAGCACGCTGGGTCCGTGCCCTTTTGGCATTGCTGGTTGGTCTGAAGCCTTGTCCCTTGGCACTGTGTTTTCTCTTTGTGGATCCCTTTTGCCTGAAACTACTCGGGTCCCGCTTACCCGTGTGGCTGACGGAGTGAGCTTGCTCTCAGGGTTCACGCTTGGATTTTCTGCACGGTTTTGGGAAGTCCTGTACCCCTCGTTGCGCTAGTACCCCGATTTTGGAGCGGGTGGAGAACGGCTCATAAAGACTCCATCCTCGTCGGGTAAATTACTGGGCTGCGTGAAGCTACTTCCCAGCCTAGGGTCCGTGTACCCTGTCATGCCCTGGCCCCTGCCCGGTTGAAGCACAAGGCCGCCGAATTGCCCTCCGTGGCAGTACTGTGCCCCTTGCCACTACCCCCTGCGACCGGGGTTCCAGCTCCTTCCAGGCTAGGCCAACATCTGGCACCTGGGGTGGGTACAGGAGCCCAGCTCCGTAGTGTGACCTTTCACTGTCACTGCTGCACTCGAACTCTCTCTACACACTGACACTTCTGGCCCTCCTTCTACCTTCCCTCCATCTGGGCGGCCCTATTCCCCTCAGGCTTCCCAATGGGTGTCTGGTGGGTGTGGTGCAGAGGGTTCCTCAGGATTTGTATATACCTGTTTTTAGCAACACCAAAGGGAAAGGACCCGTAACCAAGGAGGAGCAGGTACCATGCAGAAGGGCAGATTGCACAGCACCCTTGTGACGACCTAATAGGCCAGGGTGTCATATATCCACAGCATGATGCTGCCACCACCATGTGTGATGGTGGAGATGGTGTTTTTTGGGTGATGTGAAGTGTTAGCTTTCTACCATATGTAGCGTCTTGCACTTAGCCCAAACTGTTCCACTTTGATTAGGTATGACCACAGCACCTTCTTCCACATAGCAGCTGTGTCCCCCACTAAGATTTTTTTTTTTTTAAACTACAAACAAGACTTGTATAAAGGCAAGTGTTGTAGAGTATACCATTAATAGTTGTCCTGTGGACAGATTCTCCCACCTGAGCTGTGGATCTCTGCAGCTCCTTCAGACTGACCATTGGCCTTTTGGCTGTTTCTCTAATTGTTGTTCTCCTTGTTTGGGATGTCTACTTAGGTGGATGGTCATGTCTTGGTAGATTTAGGCTATGTGCGCACTAGTGCGTTTTACCCGCGGAATTACCCGCGGATTTTCCGCGGAAATTTCTTGAGAAATGTCTGCAATCTTTGTGCAGACATTTCCCAGCAAATCCTACGTGAAAAGAAAATAGCTGTGCGCACACTGCGGATTTTTCTCAAGAAATTTCCTTGAGAAGAATTTCTTGAAAAAATTTCTTGAGAAAATGAGCATGTCAATTCTTTTCCGCAGGTACCCTGCGGATTTCGGCAGTACAGCCTGCAAAATCCGCAGGGAACAACCTGTGGGAAAATCGCGGCAAATTCGCGGCTAATCCGCGGCAAATCCGCATGCGGATTTGGTGCAGATTTTTTCCGGAGGTCCAGAAATCTTCCACTCCCAGAAGTTTCTCAAGAAATTTTCTTGAGAAACTTCACAGTTCTAGTGCGCACATAGCCTTACAGTTGTGCAACACTCCTTTCATTTTTGGATGATCGATGGAACACTGCTCTGTGAGATGTTCAGAGCGTGGGCTATTTTTGTTATAACCTAACTCTGCTTTACTCTTCAACTTTATCTTTCACCTGTCTGATGTATTCACTGGTTTTCATGATGCTGTTTGATTGCTAATGTTCTCAAACAAACTTCTGAGGTCTTCAGAGAACAGCTGTAGATACACTAAAGATAAATTACACATTTGTCACTAAAGATTTTAGACTACAGGGGGCTAAATACAAATGTACAGCACGATTTTTAGATTAATATTTTTAAAATATTTAGAAAACTATCAATAATTTACTTTACACATCAAAAATACTTTCTACTTTGTGTTGCGATATTATATAAAACCCCAATAAAAAGATTTAAGTTTGTGGATGTAACATGTAATAATGTGGAAAAATTAATGGGGTATGAATACTTTTTCAAGGCACTGTAAATACATGAAAGATGTGGCTATATTTCTGTAATGGAAAAATAGCGAAGCCAATCAACAAGCTTTATTGCATAAGCAGGATGACTGTACTCTACTGTGAGCAATAATGAAAAAAAAGGAAAAATAATGTGGGTTCCCACCTATTTTTAATAAGCAGCACAGGTAAAAGAGACAGCTGTGGGCTATAACCCTCAGCTATTTGCTTTACCTTGGCTAGTTTCAAATATAGAGGGAATTCCATGACATTTTTTTTTAATTATTTATTTAAATAATTAAAATAAACAATATGGGCTTCCACCTATTTTTCATAACCAGCCTTGGTTAAGCAGACAGCTGGGGGCTGGTAGTATCAGGCTAGTAAGAGCCATGGTTACTTGGCCCTTACCTGCCTAAAAAGAGCAGTCCGCAGCTGCCCCAGTAGTGGTGCATACATTAGATGAACGTCATAGGGCATTACACTTCAGATTATATCAGAACTTCCAGGATTTCTTTTGAATTACTAAATTGATGGATGAGGGAGTATGGGGGAGTATTTATTCAAATAACAGTCACAAAAAGGAAATAGGTTTGGCACTACTTATATGCAGTTACATCTCAAAAGAGTCAACATGGAAACACACTGGTGGATGTACGTGGTGCTTATACTTCATGCCGTTTTCAAAATAGTTAATAAATAAAAAGATAAAAAACAAAGAAGCACTCACCATCCATATGACCAGAATTTATTGATCAGTCTTTAAAACAAATCACAGGAGGAGCAGGAGCCTAGCAGATGGACAACAGCTGTTTCAAGTACAGCACACACTCTAACAGGTCCCTTCAACCTGTTGAAGTGTGTGCTGTACACAAAATAGCTCTTGTCCTTTGCTATGCTCCTGCTCCTCCCATTAAATCCTGGATTTATGGATGGTGAGTGCTACTTCATTTTTCATCTTTTTATTAATTTATTCACATACACTCTTTCAAAGTGTCTGTGACAAATGTAACTCTACACTTGCTGGGTTAGTTATTTGGGTGTCTGATAGACGCCTCTCCATTACTAAACTCTGAGCTTGATGCCCGCTGTCAATTCACAGCTGACATCAGCCTCAAAAGTATTATCCCGATTGCCATTGCAACAGGGCAATCAGGAAGAACCAGGAAAAACGCCAATATTGGCACATCTAATGGATGTGGCACTTCTTAGATGGCTGCAGGCTGCTATTTTTAGACTGTGAAGGGCCAAATAACCATGGACTTTCCCAGACTGATAGTACCAGCCCCCAGCTGTCTGCTTTACCTTGGCTGGTTATGAAAAATAGGGGGGACCCTACACCATTTTTTTTAAAATATTTAAATAAATAATTTTTAAAAAATGTACTGGGATCCCCTCTATTTTTGATAGCCAACCAAGGTAAAGTAGACACTTGAGGGTTGCAGTCCACATATCTCTGCTTTACCAGCCCTGTTTTTCAAAAGTAAGTAGATCCAACTCCATTTTATTCCCTATCCACATTTTTGCAGGGCAATTGTTATTTTACTTCCTTTTGCTGACCCCTTGCCCTTACTACAACCATTTTAGAGCCATTTTACCGCAACAATGTTCGGGTCCCAATTGACTTATTTAGGGCTCGGGTCCATGGTGAAGTTTGACTCAAGCCCAGATCCCGAACCGAACTTTTAACTAAAGTCCGATCCCGGTGAACCTGAACTTCCATAAGTATGCTAATCCCTATCTAAGTCACATAATTGGGTAGGCAGGTCACAGATGCTGTCCTGTGATGATAACATGCTGGGAAATGGAGCCTTGCCTTCCCCAAAATATTGCATGGTGTGGTGCATGGATTATTATCTCTAAATCGTCTGGTAGTGAAGTTTCAAAAGCTCTGAGGTCAACAGTGCCCTATATACAGTGGGATAGTATGACTATAACTGAAATCTTCACAAATGGAAACATGAAGGAATGTGGAGGATGTGGAATGGATTGCTGATATTTAGGAAGAAGTAAAGTTTGTTGTCAATTTATTTACCTTTTGGTGATGTGATGATGCAATGTTAAAAAGTAATCATTGTTTTAATTTTCGTTATTTCATAATTCAATAGTACACATGAAAATAATACGTTTTGTAATATATCTTATTAGAAAAGTCTTATTTCTTTTTTATCTGATTAATCATTTTAAAAATTCTCAATTCACAAACGCTCGGGAAAATGCTTTTATGCCCAAAAAAGAAAAATATATTCTAAAAATGGTACATTTATTGGCTAGCCCCCCAAATTATGTTTGCAAGCTTTGTGGCTTACAGGAGGTAGGCAATTTGAGCAGCATGTCATCATATGTTTTCTGATGACATGGTACTCAAGTCACCTAACCGCTGCAGCCAGTCACAAACTACAACTTTCCTGCTGGTGGTACAACAGTGATGTCTTCCCTTCCCGTGTCAGCATAAGCCTCTGATTTACCTGCATTGGATCCATGCACCTGCCAATAGGTGAAATTGATATAGTTGGTTATTTTTTTTAAAATTGGTCATTGTATATTAATGACTGTATTGAAGCTCCCCTTTACATTTCTGCTCTCCAAGGTCAATATTTGGTAAGGACATTTTTTTTATATATATATTTTTGTGAAATGATATTAGGAGAAGCTGCCACTAAGTTACGTGCATGTGTTGTCTTTTTCAGGCAGGTGAACCCACCAAGTTGTAAAAGAGCAATATGCGTCAGGAAATACTGCCATTTTGTTTTCCTGAAACACCATATTTATTATTTTCTTGGCTGTTTCCTCAGCACTTTTCACATTTTTTGACTGCCATTGGTGTATTTGAGCACTTTTCCAGAATTTTGTATTGTCTGTATTACTAGCGACTTCTCATCTCTATTTTAACTATATTAAGCAATGAGGCAACACTCAGACAGATGAATAGGAGTATTGCGGGCATCTTTTAAAGCATGACTCCAGCATTTTTTAAAATTTCCCACTGAAGTGGTGCTTTAAATCTAAGTCCCCTGCCCACTGTCTTATACACACCCTCCGGCATCTTCATCTGTTTTCACCGCTACTCCCATTGATCTCCAGCACTTTCTGATCCGCTGGCAGTTTCAGTATTTCATTGAAGGAGTCGGAGGCCACAAATCAATACAAGTCTATGAAAGTCTCGTTCTGGCTCTCAAAGAGTTGTATTGAGAGCTTGTGATGTAATTTCTGACTTATGGCCAATCAGAAGTTATAGCCATGAGATGGAGGCGTGGGACTTTACCGAAGTCGAAAAAAGATGAAAACACTGGAGGGTAAGTATAAGGCTATGTGCGTACGTTGCGTAATTACATGCAGTTACGCTGCGCTTTGTAGCGCAGCGTAACTGCATGCGTCCTGCGTCCCCTGCATAATCTATGAAGATTATGCAGGAGCCATGCGCACGTGGTGTATTAGAGGGTAGCGCTTTGGCTACTGCCCAAAGCGCGCGTTCTAAGAAGTGACATGTCACTTCTTTCCTGCGCTTTGCCTGCAGCCCCCGCTCTGTCTATGGCAGGAGCTGCAGGCAGAGCGCATGGAATCGGCTTTTTTTTTTCACTACTGACATTTTCTGCAGCGATTTGAAGCGCACGTGTGCTCTTCAGATTGCTGCAGAGATTTCTGCAGGGACAGAATGCTATGTGCGCACATAGCCTTACACCAGGGGCTGGAGACTTGGGTTTAAAGCATCATTACAAAACTGAAAGAAAATCCCCAAACGCTTTAGCCTTCCCATTGACTTCAATTATAAATTATAGAGAGTCATCAGAGCATAAAATACCTAAACAATGGTCTATCACTTCTTTAAACCGCTTGTTGTGTTTGGAAATCTGAAGTGGTTAAAAGATGGTCAAAAGCCTGAACAGATGGACAATAGGTTGTTTTAACATAGAAAGGCATGTATTCAATGTCTTAAGCATTTCCTTAGTACCTTTTTAAGTTAAAAAAGAACAAAGAAACCAAAAGCCGCAGCTAATCCAAAAGAAGGGGTACAGTACATATAAACCAGAAGAGACAAAAAACCTGATACAAAATATAACCTTTAATTAATACAATTAAAAGGTATAGGGATTCTCCTCAAAGCACCTTTATCCTGGCTACCACCCGGATGTGATATCTCTCGTCCTGGACATCGATTTAACTGTACCCTTATGAACCCTGTGTCATCCCACTGGTGGAAACGCATCGGGATGACATTCTTGATGAGGAGCCTGACCTCGGACCTCTTTGCCAGATGAGTGACAACCTTACTATTGATGGCATATTAATGCTTGGTCATTATTAATCTGATTTTTAATTTTCATTGATTTTTGTGGTGCACCTTTTTGTGTAGTACAGGGTTTAATAGGGATTTATAGGGTCTCCCATTGGTGCATGGGGGCGCCACAACCCTTGGGCATCATAGCCTCCATTGCTAGGTAGGGACACATTGAGGGCTCATCAGGGTCACTTTGTCCCTCCCTATTTGTTTGGTATTGTTAGTTCCTCCCTTTTCACTACACTAGTGTTTTCATTTGGTAAATAGTTGTTTATACCTTTTAAATGTATTAATTAAAGGTTGTAGTTTATATGGGGTTTTTTCCTCTTCTGGTTTATATGCTTTTTTGCTTTTTTAAGCTTTCAGAGTGAAAGCCACCTAAATAAGATGTAATATGCACATACCTAAAGAGTGACTCAAACTTTTACATGAAGTACAAGAGTGCAATAGACCCTTTAGCACACTAAAGCTAGTGGAAATATACAGCTCATCATATCAATAAGATATACACACAATATACATATAACTTATTACGATAATTTTACAATAAAATATAAAACACCAAAGGGTGTATTATTTTTGCAGTGTATGTCCTACAGCATATTAAGGCCGTTTGGAAAGCATTTATCAGTAATAGGTAAAGGAAGATATTTAAAAACTTTTTTTTAAGTTATTTTCCAGAATAAATGGAATCCAGTCGATATATTATGCACTATAACGATGCATAAAAATATCTCTAATCCCATTTTCGATTCAATCCTCCCATATAAAGCCCTGCCGCTCTTAGCCATGATATTAATATCCCAAGCTGGTTATTGTAGACTTCGGTTTAACAAAACACATCAGGGGGCGCAATTTCCTGTGTACTCTCTCTTTGGACGCCTATGGGCTGCATTAATTATCAAGGTGCAATTTTCAAAGGCCCCCTTTAAAAGTCCTCACACATTAGCTGAAATTGGTAAAATTATGGCCAGCTTGCGGTCAAACTGAGATTTGTCACAAACGAATTAATTTTTTTTCTTATAAAAGAAATACTGGTATATTTCTACACCCAACTCATCTTCAACGTCTTCTCTTCTTCTTTCTATTGCCTGTATTCTTAAACAAAAAGGAATACTTTAGAACAGAAGTTGTAAGAGCAAATGCAATCACAAAATAGCTGGATGTCTTTGTCTATAGGAAGAACATAGTAATTTCTTATGGCCTACCACAGGGTGTCAACCTTTACCTCTACTACCCTCTCGCATTTCGGATGGCCAAGCTGATTATCTAAAACAGAAAATTAGCACACAATGGCTATACTCTGCGATATCCCTTATGCAACTAATGGCAAAGCTTGTTAATTGGTTGTAAATGCCAGCTGGGTGCCATGATAATACTTTAGAAATAAGCAGGTATTCTGATAATTACAGCAATCTTCATCTATAAAAGCTTAAGCAGATGAAGAACAGGGGGCTGGCTGAAAACCAAGATTTACCCTGCTGCACTCACATTAAAAAAACAAGAAAGAAAAAACATATAGACAATAATGCTACAAAACAATTATATGGCAGGAAGCAGAAGAGATGGTGAAATTTCAGAAAACTGTAACAGGGAATGTAATAACTAGCTATGGAAAAATGGCCCATTTACATCTGCGTATAATTAAATAGTGGGGTAGGCAATGCGACTTTTTAAAGTATCATGCCTGTTTTTTTTTTATTTCTTTTGTTTTCTGCCTTGTTATCTTTCTGCTAATCAACAGATGATAATAACTTTTTAGAGTTTAGTGGAAGATTTAAATCATAAATACACAATGCAGATTGTCATGATTGGGGACTAACAAAAGAGTCATATATGAACATGGAGGAAAGTAGGCAGCACATAACTGTCTATAGATTTTGCAGTTTCAGTAAATATAGAGAAAAGTTATAATTTACTTTTAAATATTGTCTATCATCCATAAATTATTGTATCATGCAGAGACAAGTAATCTTATCTATAACAAGTATTCCTTCAAGATGACCTTTAAAGCCACACATTATTTTTCATTGTTCTATGAGTATTTCAAGTGCCATAACTTTTGCATTTTTTTTCTATTTCTTTTTTCGATGTTGCCATGTGAGAGCTTTTTTTTGTGTCGGATAAGATGTATTTGTCATTGCCACTCTTTTGGGGTGCATATAATTTTCTTTAACTTTTAATAGTTCTAGATGCAAATAATAGTATAAAAAAGCAATTTTGCCATTGTGTTTTTAATTTCAATGTTAAGGCATTCACAATGTGGCAGAAATAAATATATTTGCATTTGCACCTTATTACGTTTCTATAATAGCTGTTTAATTAGGTGTTAAACTACAGACAATTGAATACATAAAAGTGAGTAACATGATGGTTAATTAACTGAGGGATTACAGATAATAAGGGTGGGTCTAGTGATTTATTCATGAACAGTTGGTGGTCCCCGGGATCTATTCATGTATTTATGAAGGTTTTGGTGATGTATTCATGTAATGATGGTGACTGCGGTGATGTATTCATGTACTGAGGGTGGTTTTGGTGATGTATTTCTGTGCTGATGGTGGTTCTGATGATGTATGTCTACTGATGGTGACTCTTGTGATGCATTTCTTTACTGCAGATAGTTCTGGTGATGTATTTGTGTTGTGATGGTGGTTATGGGGATGTATATCTGTACTGATGAGGGTTGTGATACTGTGTTTCTGTACTGATTGGGTTCTAGTGATGTATTTTTGTACTGATTGTGGCTGTGGTGATGTTTTTCTGTACTGACTATGGTTCTGGTGATGTATTTCTATTCTTTTATTAGATCTGATCCTGTACAGGTGTAATAATACATAACGTATAAGATTACATGATACATGGCTATGATAAAGTGTTGTGCCATCTGACAAGTTAAGGGTTACTATGTTTTTATTTATGTTAAGAGCATTAAAGGCTATGTGCAAGTTTGTAATGAAAGTCTGCAGTTATTGTATGGGACTGCAGACCTCTGAATTCTCACAGCATACACACTGCATGCTATCAGGATTCTTTGGTGCTGACGGTGAGAGCGGGAGGTCATGAAACCGTAAATATGCGATTTGCATACATGTGGTCACATGCTGGCTAGACATGTGCTGCCCAACATTTTATTCTGCTCTGCAGCCATTTTTAAATTCTGTGTCCAGTGTGTACGTCAGCATTAATGAGGGGCATGTAGGCAAAAGCTAAGAGGCGTTTTCATGAGACTCTGTGTGCTTGCCATATGTTACTCCAGTCACAGTTCTGGCATTATATACACAGCAACTTTCGATGAATTTGTCAGGTGGGCGTTGCTATTCCCAGTCCTGTTTCAGCTCCAGATGATGGCCAAAGGTGGTGTGAAAAAGTCAAAAGTCGCAATTTTTCAACGTTTTAAAATATTTCAAGCCAGAATTCTGGCATAAAAACTTGTTGAATCAGAGCCAATGTTATATAAATGTTATTTTAACTCTATTTAGAACTTTTGAAAATATAGACTGTCACTTCTGCTGTATTGCCAGAAATACCCAGCATGACACTATTCAGAAATTAACGAATGTCAATAAATGTTTAGATAAAATACATGTAAGAAACATTTCTTCCCATTTGTCTCATTAAAATCAAAATTTAAATCACAACAGATTAAATATTTTTGAAAATTCCAAATTTAATAAAGGATGAAACATCAAAAAAACATTCAGTTTGATAGATTTGTTTTCTTTTGAAAGTCTAACAGTTTTTAGGGCACAAATATCACAATATTCCAGCAGGTAAGGGGTTTATGTTTTATCTGTTTATATAGTGTATGATGTCTCACAAACTGCCTGGCTTCACAATATTTTTATGACTTTATTAATTAAACGTTTTCCAACAAGCTAGCTGTGCCATTTCTTATCATCAAGGGTTCCATTACTTTTTAATGGTGTGAGACCAAATTACCTTTCTACCAGCACGCAATTTTAGAAGTGTCGTTAGGAGAGGAAATGCACCTGGTGGAATAACTAATAGAAGCAACTTCTGTTTTTTTGGGGGTATATGGAAGGAAATGTATGCTGAAGGATTATTGACATGAGTAAGATTTCAGGTGTCTTTTATGTCAAAAGATTTCTTATTATTAAACAATTAAATAGGCAATCAACTGATTCCATGCAAATTTGTCCTCATTTGTCCCCTTCTGTTCTCCATCCATGCAGATTTAGTAGAAGCAATCACATCACTTGTATGGTATGGATTTTTCAGTTAAATATATATCTGCAATTAATCTTAACTCTACTTTTTTGTTATTCCTGCTCATACTTTGCAGGAAAATGTGCCTAAGGCTATGTCCGCACGTTGCGTCGGAGTACCTGCAGTTTATTCTGCATGTTTTCCTTCCCTTGGTTTTTGACCAAATGGCTTTTGACCATTTTTTTGTGCAAAAAACGCATGCGTTTTTACCGCGTTTTTAGTGCGTTTTTAGCGCTTTTTACCTGCGTTTTCACCTGCGTTTCTGCAGATGCGTTTTTGTGATCAAGACACTGAGAAATAAAGTTGAATTAGTCAAAAAGAATGAAAAAAGATAAAAAAAGTATAAAATTAACTTTTAATAAAACTATATGGGAAATTATCATTTTTAATGAGAAAATAGTGGTTATGCACATTTTATCAGAAAAATAGGTGAAGTTTCTAATTTTTTAACATTTAAATTTTCGGTTATTATGTGTGTGTAAAGGAACATTAGAACCCATTAAATTTTGTCCAGAAAAGCATGCATTTCTGGAGCCAAAAACGCAGTGGAAAAGCAGGTAAAAAGCATGAAAAACGCAGGAATTGTGATTTTGGTTGCGTTTTGCCATTTCTCATTGACTCCAATGTTAAGGAAACGCTGCAGAAATGGCAAAAACAACTGACATGCTGCTTCTTTTTCAGCATGGTTTTTGACCACAAATATGCAAATTAAACGCTGCAGAAAAAAAAGCAAAGTGCAGACAGGATTTCTGCTTTTCCCATAGACTTTGCTGGCAATCAAAAACGCATGCGTTTTAGCGCAAAAACGCTGCTGCTAAAAACGCTGCAGAAACGCAGAAAAAAACGCAACGTGCGAACATAGCCTTATCCATTGTAGACATTGAATAGAAGTGGGCTCTGCCTTTTTGTGTTTGCAGAATGAGTCCCTCCATCTGAAATCCATAAAGTCGGCCATGATAGCTATTATAGATTCTTCTTATTTCAAATAATGTGACTAAAGTGTAAATTTACTGCTTCTTCACAGGGCCGATTTTAATTTTTGCACTTTTCCTTTTCCAAGAACCAAAACTTTTATTTCCGTTGACATTGTCACATGAGAGCTTGTATTTTTTGCAGGAAGAGTTAAAATTTTGAATGACAGAATTCACTTTACCATATAATATATATGGGAAAAAAAATTCCAAATGGGTAAAATGGTGAAAAATGCAATTTCACAACTGTTTTTTGAGTTTTGTTTTTATGTCGTGCTCTAAAAGTCACCTGCAAACATGATTTTTCAAGTCAGTACTATTAAAAAAACAAACTTTTAAAGGTTATTTTAAATATTTTAGCTATTGAAGAAATTCTAAACCATGTACAGCCTTGCACAAATTGTCTGCTGGCAATTCACTCCTTCATGCCCAGAGCTGCCACCCCAAACACGTTGTCAATAATATACCCACTGGGGAATTTTTTAGAGCTAAACGTTGTTGTACAGCTGAGGCTGCTTTTGGGGCTGAGTGTGATCGAATTGCCAGCAGATTCAAAAACAGAGGTTACCTAGTTCAATTATAAAAAAAGCCATGGACAAAACCAATGAAAAAAGCAGAGATCAGTATTTGATGAAAAAAAACCTTTCCTGAAAAAACATCCTCCAATTCGGTAGTCTTTTCTACTAAATTTAGCAAAGATTATTTTTCTATAGTTAACATTGTAAAAAATGTTTTGCCCATTTTGACTATTGATAATACCTTAAAAAATATTCTAGGGGATCGTGTAAAGTTTGTTTCCAAAAGAAACCGCACCATAGGTTCGATTTTGTCTCCCAGTGACCACTTGAACAAAATTTCTCAAAATAAAAATAACAATGCAAGAACGTGGCTTTCCACTTCTGGGTCCTGCAAGTGTGGACACAAATTATGTGGTTTGTGCAAACACATGTACAATACAAATTTTTTTTTTCTTGTACATCAAAAAAAGAATTTAATATTAAAACCTTTATCAATTGTGGACCCAGTGGGGTAATTTATTTGATTAGCTGCACCTCCTGTGATGTACAATATGTAGGTAGCACAAATTGGACATTAAGACGCAGCATTTCTGAACATCTCTATTATAAAAAAAACGTCAGTAGCAGAAGCCCATCAGGTGCCTCCTAGCACTTTATCAATGTGCACAGTGGCAATATGGACTCCTTCAGAGTCAATGCTATTGAACAGATTTTTTTACCTAAGAGAGGAGGAAATCCTGTGTCTATATTGCATTTAACCCCTTCAGCCCCGGGGCACTTTCCATTTTTGCGTTTTTGTTTTTTGCTCCCCTTCTTCCGAGAGCCGTAAGTTTTTTATTTTTCCTTCAATCTTGCCATATGAGGGCTTGTTTTTTGCGGGACAAGTTGTACTTTTAAATGAAACCATACGTTTTACCATATGGTGTACTGGAAAACAGCAAAAAAATTCCAAATGCGGAAAAATTGCAAAAAAAGTGTGATGGCACAATAGTTTTTGGGATGTTTTATTCACGGTGTTCACTATATGGTAAAACTGATGTGTGGGTATGATACCTGAGGTTGGTGCGAGTTTGTAGACACCAAACATGTATAGGTTTACTTGTATCTAAGGGGTTAAAAAAATTCACAAGTTTGTCCAATAAAAGTGGCGCATGTTTTGCGCCATTTTCCGAAACACGTAGCGTTCTTATTTTTTGGGATCTATGGCTCACCAGTGACGGCTTATTTTTTGCGTCTCGAGCTGACGTTTCTAATGGTACCATTTTTGCGCATATGCTACGTTTTGATCGCCTGTTATTGCATTTTGCGTAAAACCTGCGGCGACCAAAAAACGTAATTTTGGCGTTTGGAATTTTTTTGCCACTACGCCGTTTACAAATCAGATTAATTGATTTTATATTTTGATAGATCGGGCATTTCTGAACGCGGCGATACCAAATATGTGTATATTTATTTATTTTTTAACCCTTTAATTTTCAATGGGGGGAAAGGGGGGTGATTTGAACTTTTAGGTTTTTTTATTTTTTATTTTTTAAAACTTTTTTTTTTATCTTACTAGTCCCCCTAGGGGGCTATAGCGATCAGCAATCCGATCGCTATTATCTATCTGCTGATCACAGCTATGCAGCTGTAAACAGCAGATACAGTCACTTTCTTTTTCCCTCTGCTCCGTGCCGAGGGAAAACGAAAGTGAAACATCATAGCTGCAGGCGTCATCACATGGCCCTGTGCTACGATGGCAACCACCGATAGTCACGTGATCGCGCACGTGACTTCCGGTGGGGGTGGCGGTAAGTAAAAAACATGGCCGCGCGCATTTAGATCTTGCTGCCAGACTTTGGCAGCAAGATTTAAGGGGTTAATGGCCGCGGGTGGAAGCGATTCCACCTGCGGCTAGCAGGCACACATGTCAGCTGTTGAAAACAGCTGATATGTGTGCCGACCGCCGTTGCCTGCCCGCGGCAGGGGGCAGGGTTTAACGGGACACGCTCCAAGACGGATATATCCGTCCATGGTCGTGAAGGGGTTAAAAGAGGCAAAATGGATCTTTGACTTAGGCACTAGGATGCCCTTTGGGTTAAATTTGAGAAACAAACTGAATAATATTTATTAAAATTGATCATTTGTGGTTCTCTAAAGTGTTTTTTTTCAGACCTTTCAGGTTTCTGTCTAAATTGTATAGTGATCAATCAGTCTTTATTCCACATATGTGTTGTGCTTGTTGCATGTTTAGCCAATGTAATCAGCTGTCCAGGTGATTGGTTGTCACATGTTTCTTTTGGCTATAAAACATTTGTGTGATCACTCATGATGTTAGATGACTAAGGACATACACTGTCCGAAACACGTCTTCCTTTCCATTCATGTGAATTGGTTTTATCGCTTTTAACCTTGTTGAAATAAAAGTCGAAGTTTTTATTTTACTAGACGCAGTTGCTGGATTTTCATTACCAGCCTTGCACAGAACTATTTTGTTCATTTGCTTCCTAAATACAAAGTTAAGTAAGATATTAAATAGTCTTCATTAAAAATTATCTACATTCTTGCTGCAACTGTAAAGTCATGTGGGGCGGTAGTTGAGGATAAGGGAGTGACTCCAGGTGCCCTACCACAGTACGTGAAATACTTGTAATAAGATAAATTCGGCGCTCAAAATGCGGTTTAGCTTGAATATTTATTTTAGGCAATCAAAATTCAATTTGACGTTTCGGCCATAAACATTTAGCCTTCTTCAGAAGTAACTGCCAAAATAGAACAGATAGAATATAACCATTTATGGATAAACATAATGCTGCATATCTCAGTTAAATAGTAACAATGTCACCAGCAAAGACAAAGGGAAAAGTAACCACATTGCGTTATATGTAAAAAAAAAGAAGTGTACATATGTACAAAACAATGAAATTATATGCGGGTCAAGGCAGGTAAAATACATCATGATGTAACGTACGACAAAAAAGGGAAAGAAAAAACATATCAGCATAAAACAGGATCACAAAGAGCAAATGGTAATATAGCAGAACCATGGGTAAAGAATATGTAATGGGAAATGAAAGCGGAAAATTGTAATGATGTGAACTTACACAGTGAGAACAGTATAGTGGTGTGGAAATGATAAAAGGCTGCCAGCTTACAAATAGGGGTATTGTGGAGATAAATGGATATGAGAGTAACAATGATGATGAGTGAGGATTAAGTGTAGCTGCAACCATAATAAAGAGGAGAATAGGTAGTCGGACAGTGAAAACAAAGGGTAAATGGAGTTAGGTGGAATCACATAACGAAGGTGAGACAGCAATAAGTGAATGGATCATTCCTGATTGCATAGATGTACAGAGATTCCGAGTATAGGCGCCAGGAGAGGTGACAGGCGTCGCAAAGGAATCATGCTCAAGTTTACAGGTGGATGCCATCTTTATAGGCGTCTGGCAGGGGTCAAAGTTTATGAGGGGCGGGGCCATGCTGAGCCATGCTTGGCAACGGAGTGACTGCAGGGTAGGGCGGTCGTGCTTGTGAGGGCAGTGCGATGACCCGTGTGGGCGAAGTCAAGCCGCACTGTTCAAGGCTCTGGGAGTGTTGTGGGAGATGACATGCATATAGGCAGCACTGAGTGGAGGAATCATATCACCCAGCTAACTAAAATAAATAGTTAAGCTAATCTGCAATTTGAGTGACGCGTTTATCCTATTATTGCTATAGTGTTCGAGTTCGGTTCAGTTTGTCGAACGGCAGGTGTGTTCGACGAACGTTCGACGAACACTTTCGAACACCTTCGAACACCATTGAACACAATGGCAGGCAAACACAAACACATACAAACATGCACAAACACGAACGCACACACACATGTAATGCTCACCTTACCCTCCGTTCCATCGCCGGCCTACTGGGACTTGCAGTTTGCCGGTACAAGATGTGTATTGGGTAACCATCGCGACCGATGCCGGAACTTCCGCTAACAGAGCGCTGACGTCAAAGGCAAGAGCCGCTTGCCTCTGATTGGCCAGCGCGCTGCTTTTGAGTAGCGTCTGACAAAGGAAGTTCCTCTCTCATCGTGATGGTTACCCGATACACATCCTGTAGCGGCGAACTACGTGTATCGGGTAACCATCGCGACGAGGGAGGAACTTCCTCTGTCAGACGCTACTCAAAGGCAGTGCGCTGGCCAGTCAGAGGCAAGCGTCTCCTGCCTTTGACGTCAGGCAGTGGAAGTTCCGGCATCGGTCGCAATGGTTACCTGATACACATCTTGTACCGGCAAATTCCAAGTACCAGGAGGCAGGAGATGGAACAGAAGGTAAGGTGAGCATAATATGTGTGTGTGCGTGTATGTTTGTGTGTGTTTGTGTGTGTTTGTGTGTGTTTGTGCATGTGTGGAATCGCACAATAGGGGACCAGGATGGGACATTTAACAAGTTGTGGAAGGAATTGTCTGCATTGCAATGATTTCCTATGGGAAATCTTGCTTTGCTAAACGAGTAACTTGGTTAGCAAGAACACTCCCAGAATGGATTGTTCTCGTTAACAAGGGTTCTACTGTATTAACATTGAATGACAGTATTACCGTGAAAAGCCAGTTACGCTTTTGGTGATCGAACTGTTATCGAACATAACTTCGAACTGTCGAACTTGAAGCTAATTGTTCGCGTTCGTCAAACGACTCGAACATCGCTTAAGACAGGTCGAATTTGAGATTGGCGAACAGTTCGATTCGAACACTGCTCATTTCTAGTCATGGACCCCTAGTCGAGCAACGGTTCAACTAGATCAGCAGTGACATGTTTGTTTTCCCTACAGGAAATACCTAGTCCTGGCTCGGTGTATGGAATTCGGCTGTGTTGGCTGGGAATCCATGTAGACCGCACACTGCCGCTGATTTTGGCTTGCTTGGATCGGATCATGACTCACACACACAAGGAGACCAACTGTTCACTTTAAACCAGAAATCTTTACTGAACCGTTCATTGCCGTTCACAACTTTACACTCCAGATAGTGGACACATATCTTCCAGTATGTTACATATTCCCTTTGCATGAATAGACACAGTTCAACTTCCTGCTGGGTTGCATGCAATCTAACTGGGCGGATGAGTCCCAGTGCAACTCAGTCCAGCAATACAGTGTACACCATGATAGTCGTCTTTGCTTCCTGCAGTCCCACATCATCTGGTCTCCTTAGAGGTCTCATAATGGCCAGAGTATAGCTTTGCACACTCTTAAGTATAGCGGAACACCACTCGGTTGGCTGAGAACGTCACACTCCAGTAGAGGTTAACCCGGTACCTTGACGGTTAAGGGGCCTGGCCACTAGAGTTCCGCACCAAAAGAAGTCATCTAGTACCTTGATCAAGGGACCTGCATGTAAAGATTCCTTCCTCCAGCTTCTATAGCCTGGAACCACTCTGTCTGAGCATCGACCTCTAGTTACAACTCTGTTAACACCCTATGTCTTCTTCCTCTCTCTCAATTCACATTATCTTGCCTTGTGTCTCCTTCACTCATTTGCCACGAACCCCGCACTGTATGCGACCTTTTTGATCGACTGACTATATGTCTGTCACGTTCGCTCACTAAGCCTTTAGTGACTCCTTCTAGAATGAACCGTCCTCCTAGGGTGGGCTAGTTCCATCACTTAACTGTTTCTTTCCCTGAGGTCTGTTGCTGGGTAGACAAACTTTTACCTCCATTTCTATATCTTACACATTATAAATGAATTAAGCGCTGATGTCTGAGCATTTGGTGTTTATGCACAGTTAAGGACTAATGTAGTGATCAATCACCATAAAACATAAATCATATAAAGATAAAGTGCATGGCAGTCCAAACAATTGATAAAAATAATTTTATTATCCATTAATATTAAAAATGAAAATAAGGGTAGTGTTCACAAATAGCCAGTAGTTGGCACCGCACTGCCATAATTACTGGCACATAGTAGTCAATACTAACGTTCTGTACAATATCTATTACAAATAACTAGTCAATTAATAAAACATATGGTATAGATAGAGCAGTAAGCTAGTTGCCGCCAATATATTCAGTCAAATTAGAGTAATACAGGGCATGGCATAAAGATAATTACCAGTATTAGGAGTGTGGTGCCACTTCCCTGATGGGCGTTTCGGCGCTGTGCCATCTTCTGGGGGAGCCATTTATCAAACTGTTTACCTTTTGAAAAATATTACAAATTGGTCAGAGCTCTTGCTCCTGATGTCCCTCTGCTTCTTCCTCCCTTCTTCTAGTATAAAATATGGCATCACAGTGGTGGAGGGGTTTGGGCACAGATTTCCAGCAAGGACAGGAGAGAAAGGATATCAGGGAGGGCATAGAAAGCAAGCTGTAGAAAAGGAGAAATGCATTTAAAGCAGAAAATAAATGCATGACAGAAGCTGTGTTAATATATGAGCAATGAATACAGCAGCATAAATTACTAAATGATAAAGATACTCTCAGAAGAGAAAAATCTGAAATTAGTTTTAAGGTGTAAGAGGGTGACTAGGCCCATGTGCCCCTGCCCTGAAGATATAGATCGCTGTTGAATTGTGATAATGTGAACTGTATTAGTGTATGCAATGTATGTGTATAAAGCAGTGTTTCCCAAACTCCAGTCCTCATGGCCCCCAACAAGTCATGTTTTCAGGATTTCCTTATTATTGAACAGGTGATAGAATCAGTATCAAGGCATCACCTGTGCTATATTAAGGAAATCCTGAAAACATGACCTGTTGGGGGTCGTGACTGAGGACTGGAGTTTGGGAACCACTGGTATAAAGTGTAAGTGTGGCCATCTAGTGGCCACGTTTAGGTACTGCTCCCTGGTAAAGAGAATAGGTTCTGCCTAGTGTCAAGAGGCCTTAGGCAGGGAATAGTTAAATTCTGTTGGTCGCCCACAGGAGGAGGAGCCTGCTGCAGGATACAGCCTGACTCCGTTCATGTTCATACTTGAATAAAGGATCGGCACTCCAAATCTTCTGAAGTTTATAAGGTTTTATTCCATATACAGGCGTAAATGCAGGCGCAAATAACGTGAGCCTTTTTTGAAACACATAGATGTGCTTGAAAAAGGCTCACTAAAAGACGAAATGCGTAATTTACACCTGTATTTTGCCTATATGGAATAAATTCTTATAAAGTTCAGAAGATTTGGAGTGCCAGTGCTTTATACAAATTTATATATTGTGGATGCCTTCCTTTGACACTTGCACCTTGGATTGTGTGCCGCCTGGAACATTTGTTTCTGGATATTCCATTCATGTTTAGTCAGTAGTAGTTAGGGTGTGGAAAACTGTACTAGTGGGTAGTATGGCAAGTAGGAGGTGTGCATGGGCATCAGATAACTTAGGTCAAATTAAGTGTGTGTTTGTGACGTCACTGACTGGACCCTCAGGGTAAAACCGGGAACAGAGAACGCGGGAAGGACTCCAATTAGGGACAGGTAGAAGACCACCTCCGTTCCACAGTTGTGCGTACCAGGCCCGACCTCTAAAGAACTTTCCCAGTCAGTGGATTTACTCCAGCGGTGCTATTCCTTAAGTGAAGGCTTGACATAGACCTAGGAGAAGAATACGGCACTGAAACCACGGTGGACAAGATGAGTCCGAAGGCAGTCAACACCGTTATAGAGAACGGATCCCTGTGGGTGGAATGAGACCCTGGCCAGTGAGGACTACATGACTTTATCATGTGCACAGTGGTGTCAGGCAGTAAGGAGGAGGACGGACAAACAGCAGCAGTAGTGTACCACCCTGGGGCTCGGCTGGCAGCCGAGCCGCTCGGATCCGGGCTCGTCGGTGGGTGGCTCGAGCACCTCAGGACCTGGGGGTCATGTCGCTCTGAAGGGAAGCTGGCGCTACGTGAGGGGGGTGGTCTTCGGTGGGGAGGTTCACGGCCGGGGCCTTGGTGTTTAGGGATTTAAGTTCGTGACGCCACCCACGGGTTGTGATCAGTGTGGACACCACCGCTGCCGTTAACTTGGCTCCCGGGGATGGTATTGTGCAGCCTGGTGTTGACTCCTCCGTGGACAAGGGGTGATGGTCCCGGGGGCCCGGTGGTTGCAAGGTGCGGGCGTGTTAGTGCGGTGCGGTGCGCGGCCCGAGGGCACTGTTGTACTCACTATGATAGATACACCGGAGTCTCTGGTAAACCAAAAAGATGGTGGTCGGTGCCCGCAGCCGGCTGCGTCTGGTCCCCCACCCAGTTTGGTGGTTCCCGCCTTTCTCCTGCATCTCGTTTTGTAGATTTTGACTGCCTATCCCTCAGTGACGGTAGTCCGTTCCCCGGCTTTGTGTGTGTCGGGAGGGCCTGTTTGCCCGCAGACGCTGGCCCGTGGGATCTCTCTGCCTGAGCGGTGGCTTTCTATCCCCCTCGTTGGGCTGTTGTCTTCAGTCGGGACTTGGGTGGGAAAGAACCTAAGATCCAGACCCCAATCAGTGAATTCGACTCGGTCCAGTGGCTTCTGGGCCTCGTTCTGAGTGTGAGTACCCCTCCTGGTGCTCCGGTTTCCAGTCGGTTCCCTGGTTCGGTACCGGCGGGCCACTATCCTGTCCCGGTCCCCTACGGTTCCACCAGCCATCTTCCCGGCTCCTGCAGGAGGCAACCACCATCTGCCTCCTGGCCACAGGGTATCCGGGCTACGACCCATATCCATGACAGACGTTTACTCTTTCTAACTCCTCTCCTTTCCAACTACTCCACTCTCCTCTCCCTCCTAACAGATCTGTTGTGTTTTCCCGTCTCAGGCTATCCGAACTCCTCAAACCAAGAGAAACAGGGGAAAAGTAGTCATGGGTCACACATAGGACCGCAAAGTCAATAATTCTATATGTACAACTTCTTTTGCAAAAATATAAACACATTTTTTATTTAAATACAATAAACAGCAAAAGAAGTGACAGTACAGCAGCATCATCAAAAGATTTTACAGAAAACAATGATCAGGCTTAAATTGTGTCACTGATGTGAAACACGGATCCACGTACCATATAGGGAGTAGTATAAAAACATGGCCGATGATGACTCCTATATGCACCTGTATAACGAATGCATACTTGCCCCACACATAACCACATAACATGTACAAAATCAGGGGACACTACAATATGTGTCCTAACATGCAGGGCTCTAGTTCAGCTGGCATCTGTCTTTAACATCAGAGAGTAAAACTTACTTTGATAATTATAATTGCTGCTTAATCATTTAAATTCTGCTATCAATCACTGCATTTCAATAAAAGGTACAGACGCACAGACATCTATCAGCTTCCAGTGATAGGAATGTGGGGTGCAGATGAGTTATCATGGCAGCAGGGCACCGACTACAAAACCCCATGGCTGCCTTCTTTATACTCCAGTGAAGTCCTGCTCCATAGAAAGCAATTTTGCCGATATACTGCAATAAAGTCATAATGCAGTATAGAAAACAAATACGTCATCACAAGTTCTAACGCCCTAGGGGAAAAAAAATACAATAAAAAGCATACAAGGATATGTAAAAAATATAAAACAATTCAAATGACTTCCCATTTCTTACATTAAACATAAAGAAATTTGCAAAAGAAGTATATTTGATATTGTCGTAAACCAATTAACCTGAACAGTAAAGAGAAAAAAATTAAAAACACCAGAATTGCATTTTTTTCCCTGAGTGCATCACTTCTCTCAAAAATGCAATATAAAGCTAACAAATAAAAAATTCTGCTGACCATTCATTCACTCCCATAGCTCTATCAACAGAAAAAGAAAAACTTTATTGATCTCGGAAAAAGGTGACGCTAGCTGATTTTTTTTATTTTTACAACTTTATGAATTTTCTTTAAAGGGAATTTGTTAGCAGGTTTTTGCTGTCTAATCTATGAGCTTCTTGATGTAGGAGAAGAGAGACAGAAAAGGGCGTACTGCCCACAGTGCAGAATACATGGCTGCTGTAGAGCCCCTGAGTCAAGGGGGCCCGATGCCAGGCTCCTCACCCCCACCTGTCATCATACAGATACCAAGGGAGAGGAGTAGGCCATCTAAGCAAATACAAGAAACTAAATGAAAGTATGGTGGGCATTGCAAAAGGTAGCCTGTAATGCAGGAAGAGGGGAGTGCTGACCAATGAAAGCTTCCCCATCACACCAATTAGAGCATTAACTGGCTGGTAACGATGTACTTCTGCACGGCGCTCCCAAATGGTGAGTGCTCATTTGTAATGATAGTGGGCCCGGCCACACAGCACAAACCACAATAGTGGAGGATGCACAGTATCACTTACAATATGTCTCCTGCTGCCTCCACCGTCCACTTCTTACTCTGGGAAGCTCACATGCTTCAGGTCAGAGCAGAGGATGGGGAGGAGGGCTCACTAGATGTGACGCCCTGGCCTATCAGGTCGTCACAGGATATTGTGCAATCTGCACTCCTGTGCAATATCCACCTCCTCCTTGGTTACGGGTCCATAACCAATGGTGTTGCCAAAACCAGCTAATCAAAATCCTAGGAACACTCTACACCACACCCACCAGACACACCAGTGGACGGCCTGAGTGGAATAGGGTTGCCCATGTGGGAGGGTGGTTAAGGGGAGGTCAGGAGTGTCAGGAGTAGGCCAGTATAGTGTTGGAAGGGAAGGAGAGAGGAGGTCAGGAGCTGGGCTCCTTGGAAGTACTAGGTTGCAGACGTTGGTCTGGGCCTGGTAGGAGCTGGACCCTTGGTCGCAGGGGATCGTGACAAGGGGCACGGCATTGTCGTGGAGGACAGCCGGCGGCCTTGTACCATCACCGGGCTGGGACCAGGGCACGACGGGGTACGTGGATCCTAGGTCAGGGAGTAGCTTCAGGCAACCTGACAATTCACCCGACGAGAAAGGAGCCTTCAAGATCCGCTCTCCACCCGCTTCAAAATTGGGGTAATAGCGCAACGAGGGGGATAGGATTTTGCATACATACGGTCTAGAAAAACCCAAGTGTGAACCCTGAGAGCAAGCTCCCTCAGTTAGCCACACTGGGCAGCGGGACCTGACTAGTTTCAAGCTACAGGGGCCAACTAGGAAGAGAACAAGGTGCCAAGGGAAAGGTCACAGATCGACAGGCAACACCAGCAGAAACGGGACCCAAACGTGCTCCCCTCAGTGGCAACGGTGTCCAGAACTTTGGTTTACTAAGTTGTCGGTGCATCCCCCCTACCCATTGAGGGGTTAAACACCTGGCTGCCCACTACATTGCCCCAGCTGCAGCGGTGGTACTCCACCTTACCACACACCATGTGTGGCGTCACGAACTGTAAATATACCGTCCCCTGTAAATATCCCTTTAATTGGAGTGGCCGCACAACCCCTGGGTCCGGACGCCCTTCGAGCCACCGTGGATCCGGATCCAAGCAGCTCGGCTGCTGACGCAGGGCAGTTGCAGGAAGCTGTTATCAGTCCTGTGTTCGTGCTGTGTCTGCCCCCTCCAAAGTGGTTTCTGCAGCCCCTATTTAGCTTATTCCTGAACTATGTGGTCAACCTCCACGGCTCACCTGGGATTGTGATGGAGCTACATATAGAATACTGCAGAGTAAGGAGACTGAATACCTACTATTTCTATCATAAAAGAGTAGTATTTGAGTTCTGTTTCTCTGTGTATGTGTGTGTATTCATATATGTATGTGTCATGCTGAAAAGTGTTTGCACCCTTGGAAGTATTCCACAAAACAAAGTATTGTTCTCAGAAAATTATTACATTTACACATGTTTTATCATACACATGTTTATTTATTTTGTGTGTATTGGAACAACACAAAAAAATACAGATAAAAAGGCAAATTGGACATAATTTCACCCAAAACCCCCCAAATGGGCTTGACAAACTTGTTGACACCTTTCCCAAATTGTGGGTAAACAACTTGTTTCAAGCATGTGATGCTCGTTAAAACTCACATGTGCCAAGTAACAGGTGTGGGCAATATGAACATCCCACCTGAAACCAGATAAAAAGGGGAGAAGTTGACACAATCTTTGCATTATGTGTCTGTGCGTGCCACACTAAGCATGGAGAACAGAAAAAGAAGAGAACTGTCAAAGGGCTTGAGAATCAGATTTGTTGAAAAATATCAACAATTTTAAATTTACCAAGTCCATCTCCATCTTAATGTTCCTTTGTCCACGGTGTGCAACATAAGCAAGACGTTTACAACCCATGACACTGTAGCTAATCTCCCTGGAAATGGGTGGCAGAGAAAAACTGATGAAAGTTTCTGACACAGGATAGTCTGGCTGTTGAATAAGCAGCCCCAATCAAGATCCAAAGAAATTCAAAGTGTCCTGCAGGCTCAGGGTGCATTAGAGAGCACAATCTATCCTTCAACATGAAAGGGAGCAGTTGAAGCAGTAGGATGATTCAGCTAACATCCTATAGTGTCTGCAAAGAAACACCGCAATGTGCTGGGTGAAAATAGTAAGAACAGAAGATAATACCAGTAAAGAGGAACTAAAGAATGAGATGTGTGTTTCCTTGAGGGAAGAGTTTGGAGGTGACACTGGATAATGTGACAGTTGTCTCACAGTTGCAAAATAGAAAAAGGCCTGGACGGGCCAAGAGGAGATGGCACCAGAATCTCAGACTTCTATTCCAGGAAGGTCATGAGGCAGTGAAGCTGGCTTACAACCTCATCGCCACAAAAGGGTCCTAGAGCGGTCAGAGAAGGGATACGCTGAGAGGAAGATCTTTGACCCAAAATGAGGGGAAGATCCATGACCTAAGCTGAGAGGAAGATCCATGACCCGAGCTGAGAGTAAGATCGATGATCTAAGCGGAGAGGAAGATCCACAGCCTGAGCTGAGAGGAAGATGAGTGACTTAAGCTAATCAGAAGACCCTGACCCATGTCAGTAGAAGCCCGTGACCCGCGCCAGTAGAAGCTGTGACCACCGTCAGTAGAATCCTATTGTCATTAGTGTGTCCTGCCCAGGGGAGATCTCAGGCGAATATGGAATCTGAAGATCACAATGCCTTAGTGCTTGCACACCCACTACTGGTATTTGAATAACATCTACTTGCTTGTAGTACTGTAAGGGTTAAGCACTCTTTCCTGTCTGGCTGCTCTCTGTAGCTTTAATCGCAGGTGCAGTTCTTTTGCTACTGTGACGCCCCTGACCTCTACAGGGTGTCACAGAGAACTGCACTCCTTTCTCTTATAGTGCAGAACTCAGAGAGTGAGGAGCGGAGGGAGTTGTAGCTCCCTGAGAGACATTGGTTAGGTCGCAGATGGTGGTCTGGGACCGGAGGAGTCGGAGACCTAGTCGCAGGGTATTGGAGAAGGGTGCCCAGACATAATTTTGGAGAACGGTTGGCACCGGAAAATCCAGTAACTGGACTGGTACCGATCACAGCAGGGTCCAGGACCCTGGATCAGGGAGTAGCTTCACGCAACTTGGTAATTCAACTGTGGAGGATAGTCTCTTTATGAACGTTCCCCTGGAGCTAAATCGAAGGCACCAACACAATGATGGGGATAGGGCTTTCCAGCTTATGCAGCTTACAGAAATCCCAAATGTCAGCCATCGAGAGCACAGCTTCCCTATTTAAATATAGGGAGCGGGGCCCCGACAGCTTTTGGCCGAGGGGTCACTCAGAAACATCTATCTACATGTGCATGGAGGCAGGCTCCATTCCACCAGACAATACTAGTGGGGACAGATTCCCGTACGAGCTCCCCACAGTGTCAGCGGCACCCAAAGACTTGGTTTACTTCTTTGTCAGAGTCTGCTTCATGGTTGCACCAACATCCACACAGTCTGAGTGAGTACACTGCTCTCCCTGCATCATGCCTGCCCCACAGCCTGCACCACGCCATCCTCTCACCTATCCTCAGGAGTCCCGGGGTCTCCCCTACCCATGGAGAGAACATCACCTGGCTGCCCCGCTCCATCTCCCCCGGGTACTCCCATCGGCAGTGGCGGTACTCCCCTTACCACGAACAACAGGTGGCGTCACGAACTCCCCTCGTAATTATCTCCCTTTTTACACTTCGAAGTGGCCGCAAGCCCCGGGTCCGGAGACCCTCGAGCCACAGCAACCCCAGGTCTGAGCAGTTCGACTGCTGCAGGGGTGGTACAATACCACTCCCTTTCACTATATAAAGTCACGTGTCTTATCATCTGACGTCAGTAATAGAATCTTAATCCTCATTTCTATGTGATCCACTTTGGAATGAGCCAGGCTCTGGAAGAAGCTTTAGTTTCATCTCATTTGCAGCTGTGGTGTAAGCTGCATTGTAGCTGCTTGGAGTGTTTTTCCTTTTTGTGTCTATTTCCCCTGTCTATGTTCTTACCCTTGTGTTTTTTATTGCAAAGGTGAGACTAGTGCTCTCACCATCCTGCTCACTAGCCAGGGTGAGTTTAGGGCAAGCACGTTTTTAGGCACATGCTCAGTGACAGGGGGAAATAACATGTATAAGGACATGCAGGTTTTGACTCAGATCCCCTCTCCCTAGCACCAGAGCCTTCCATTGTATTGTGGCCGCAATGTATCCTGTGTATTGCAGGACCTGCTGAGGGTTTTCCTAGTGCTTGGCAAAATCCCACTTGTCACTTCATGACACTTGCCCCAGTAGAAGACTGTGACATGAGCCACTTGAAGACCCTGACTTGCGCCAATAGAAGACAATAATTAGCGCCAGTAGAAGACTATGACCTACACCAGAAGAAGACTGTGATCAGGGACTCAAATTCCAGTTGAGAGGTGTAAGAAGCTTGTTAATGGTTATAGGAATTGATTGATTGCAGTTTTTTTTATTCCAAAGGGTGTGCAACCAAATATTAAGTTGAGGGTACCAACAATTGTGTCCAGCCCATTTTTGGAGTTTTGTGTAAAATTATGTCCAATTTGCCTTTTTTTCTCTGTATGTTTTGTGTTGATCCAATAAACACAAAGGAAATATACATATGTATAACAAAATAAGTGTAACTGCAATAATTTTCTGGGAGAAATACTTCATTTTTTGGATTAATTTCAAGGGTACCAAATCTATCCACCATGACTGTATATGTGTGTATATATATTTGTATGTATATGTATGCATGTGTGTACTGTCTATCTGTGTATATACATGTCTGTGTATTTATGTGTGTATTTCCATATATGTTTTTTGGTTCTTGTGTTGTAATTGTATATTGTAATGACAGTGAATAGTAGAAGCAACTTGGTTCTTTAATGGGTTATTCACCAAAAATCAAGTTTATCCCGGATCCATAGGATAGGGAATAACTTGCTGATCTCTGGAAATTCGACTGTTGTGTCCCCCATAGATTCAGAGAACAAGGCTTTGCAGTCCTGTCCTGAATGGAGCAGAGTTGTGCATGCTTGACCTCGATCATTACATTATCTATAGAACGTCTGAGCACTAAGCTCTGCTATATCCATCAGTTCCATAGACAATAGATAGAGCAGAAGTTGAGCATGTGCACCTCCAATCCATTAATGTATGAGCTTCAGAGTCCCATTCTAAGGATCACTGGGGCTCCCAATGGTCAGGCCCCAACAATCACTAATATATCCCCTATCTTTGGGATCAGGGATAACTTACGTTTTTGGGGAATAACTAGAGATGAGCGATATTCATAATCGCTATACTTGTAACAAGTACTTTGTAATACTCGCGTATTACTTTCGAATAGCGGTACAATGCAAGTCAATGGGAACTGCGAGTATTTTTCTGCTTCATACTCACCGAACACCAGGGCGGCTGTCACACTGCTCCCATGGCCTCTCATTTTTCTTCTCGGGCCACTCAATAGCCTCATTACATATGCACTGGTTCCCCCAACCACTGGCGTCTGTGCTGTGATTGGTTGAAGTCAGACAAGCCCCCACGCTGAGTGACAGCGTGTCTGAGGCTTCCAATAACAGGTGCCAGTGGGCAGGTCTATATCGCTGATCGCGCGGCTTACTTCAATCGAAGCATCGATATCACAGTGAGCAGTCATGTTCTATGGTGCTCTCTGTGATCTTCATATGTAGCAGTGCTTGAAGCATTGTGGGATCTCTTGTGGATTACTTCGGACCTGCAGGATGTTTTTGGGGTTAAAAAAGTGGTGAAAGAGAGTGTTTCTTTTTCTTTTATTTCAAATAAATAATTTTTCCAATGTTTATATTTATTAAATTTTACTTACAGATTAGTTAAGCGGGTGTCATAGACGCCTGTCATCACTAATCTAGAGCTTAGTGACAGCTGTGGGCTGTTAGTAACCTCTCCTAATACCCAGATTGCCACCGCATCAGGGCAATCGGGAAAAGCTGGATAAAGAGCTGGGCTTATCACATCTAACAGATGCAACAATCCCGGGCGGCTGCAAGTTGCTATTCTTAGCCTGGAGGGTGGCCTAATAACCGTAGGACTCCCCAGGCTGAGAATACCAGCCCCCAGCTGTTGGGCTTTATCATGGCTGACAATCAAAATTAGGGGGGACCGCACGCTGTTTTTTTAAATTATTTATTTAAATAATTTAAAAAAAGAAAGCCACATGCGGTTCCTTTTACTTTGATACACAACCAAGATAAGCACACGGCTGGGGGCTGCAGCCTGTACCCAGCTTTATCTGTGCTCGTGTCAATACAGGGGAGACCCTATGCCAATTGTTTTATTTATTTATTTTATAGCACGATACAGACCGTGAGACAGCGCCTGTGATTCCAACCAATCAACAGATGCTGTCTGGGGGTTGGGTAGGCCTTCAACCAATCAGATACGCTAGTGGGCGGGAAAGCAGTGAATATTCATTAAAGATAATTGTTGGGCCCGGAAGTAATGCTGCAGCCGTGGGGACTCTGTAAGAATGTACTGCTTTAACCCTTTTGCTTCCTTTTTTTTTACTTGACATGGCTGTAATGGCCAATACTTGACATGGCTGTAATGGGCAGGGAGAGGATGCATGGCCAGCCAATCATCTTAATGCCAAAACCAAGATGGCTGCAGCATTACTGTGAATAGTTTAGAAGTAGAGCATGATTAGTGGCTGCAAACCTGCTGCGTGGGACATACGAATATCGCGAGGTGAGTACACAAAGATTCGCAATGTAACGAGTAACCTGAATACCGTGATATCTGTGCGAGTAGCGAACAGTAACGATTACACTCGCTTCTCACTAGTAATAACCCTTTTATACTAAATGGCCTCTGTCTAGCGCTTACACCAGGATGCATATGTTAAACAGTTGCCTGCTATTGATGCCATAGAGTGGTTTGCAGCATCCACTGTAACAAAGTTGTAAATGTTTAGGTACAGTATGTCTTTTACAGGATACCTACTGTTGTACGATGTATTGAGTCGTGCAGCCTCTAACACTATTCCATAATTTTATAAGCATGCAGCGGTGATATCCTCTTCTCAAACAATTTATTGAAACAAAATCCAATAATAGTGATGGGTATACCCCCTCAAAAATGTCATGGGGCTTTGAGCCTCAGTTACAGCTGCACAATAAAGTCTCATGCTGTTTACAAGTCGATATATTGTCTGCTGAAGCACTCTTCTTGAAGGGCGCTCTCAGATCATTAAAGAAGTTGTCCAGTTACCAAAACTGATTTTTTTTTTCTGATAAATCTTGCTAATATGTGCCCCTCAACACATCTATTATGTTTTTTCAGCAAAATTACCTTTCATTGTGCACTAGCAGCACATGCTCATTGCTGGCTCCAGCTCTGATGGGGTTAATCTCTCCTCTGACTTCCTGTGTTCAGTTCCTACAAGTCCCAGAATTCTTTGTGGCTCTAGGGCGGTGTCTGGCTTATCTAACACACCCATTGTGTCTAATACACCCACTCTGCTCCCACCCAAACCCTCCTCCCTGCCTCTTCCCAGTGGATGTGCACTGAGATCAATCATACAGAGACAGCAGCAGCTCTACACAGCCAGGGGAAGAAAGTGTGTGTGCACGTATATACAGTGTGTGCGCGTATATACAGTGTGTGTGTGCGTATATACAGTGTGTGTGTGTATATACAGTGTGTGAGTGAGTGTGTATGTGTGTGTGTATCATACTCACCTGTCTGCAGGGTCCCGGTGCCATGCCTGCTTCCAGCCCCTGTCCCGGTCCCGCCGCTCCGGCTGTGTGCAGTCTCCCCGGGGCACGCACGAAGCTTGCAGGACCTGGCCGTGGATCACCTGATGCAGTCACCTGACGCATCAGCTGATCGTAGTCTCGCCGGCTTTTTCTTGCCCGGCCGGCTATCAGCTGATCCTGCCGTCAGGGGACTTCATCAGCTGATTACCGGCAGCTGCTGCAGTGATGGGACAGGATCAGACTCTCATCCGATCGCTGCAGGAGCTGCCGGTAATCAGCACAGACGTGAGTATTTATTTATTTTTATTTTTTTTTTGCACTGATGCTTCAGCTGATTGTATAATCGGCTTTTATACAATCAGCTGATGTGTGATGGGATTCACGTAGTTTAACCTGACACATCATCTGATCGCTTTGCCTTCCAGCAAACCGATCAGATGATATTGGATCCGGATTGGACGTCGCGGGACCCTAACCCAGGATTACTGCGGAGGGGGGTTTATTTCAATAAAGATGGAGTCACTAATTGTGTTGTGTTTTATTTCTAATAAAAATATTTTTCTGTGTGTTGTGTTTTTTTTTTTTTTTTTATCATTACTAGAAATTCATGGTGGCCATGTCTAATATTGGCGTGACACCATGAATTTCGGGCTTAGGGCTAGCTGATAATATACAGCTAGCCCTAACTCCATTATTACCCGGCTAGCCACCCGGCATCAGGGCAGCTGGAAGAGTTGGATACAGCGCCAGAAGATGGCGCTTCTATGAAAGCGCCATTTTCTGGGGTGGCTGCGGACTGCAATTCGCAGTGGGGGTGCCCAGAAAGCTTGGGCACTCTTCACTGTGGATTCCAATCCCCAGCTGCCTAGTTGTACCCGGCTGGACACCAAAATTAGGCGAAGCTCACGTCATTTTTTTTAAAATTATTTCATGAAATTCATGAAATAATTAAAAAAAAAAAAGGGCTTCTCTATATTTTTGGTTCCCAGCCGGGTACAACTAGGCAGCTGGGGGTTGGGGGCAGCCCTACCTGCCTGCTGTACCCGGCTAGCATACAAAAATATGGCGAAGCCCACGTCATTTTTTTTTTCTTTTTGGGTAAAAAACTGCATACAGTCCTGGATGGAGGATTCTGAGCCTTGTAGTTCTGCAGCTGCTGTCTGCTCTCCTGCATACAATGAACATTTTGAATAAGGAAATGACATCAGACCTTTTTTATTTTTTTCATCAACAATCTTTAATGGCATTGCGCACTGATTAAAAACGCAGTGAGCAAAAACGCAGCAAAAAAGGCACCAAATCGCGGCAAAAACGTGACATGCAGCATCGCAGGTGACAGAGCAGAGCAAGTTGGTGACATGCTCTGCTCTGACACATAGTGTGCTGCATGTCACTGTATCCACTCTGGGACTTGTTGTGCAGGTGACCGGATGATACATGTCACTAACTGCCCCACTCTGTGATTTCTGCTGCATAGTACCAACTGTATACACTCTCACCTGCACAACAAGTCCCATAGTGGAGACAGTTAGTGACATGTAGCATCCAGTCACCTGCACAACAAGTCCGATAGTGGAGACAGTTAGTGACATGTAGCATCCGGTCACCTGCACTACAAGTGCCAGAGTGGAGAAAGATAGTGACATGCAGCACACTATGTGTCAGAGCAGAGCATGTCACTGTCTCCACTCCGCTGACCTCACAGCCCGTACACGCTGCGATGGATGCAGGGGGACACAGAACAAGTAATCGGCCGACACTGGAGTCATCTGATTACTTGGTATGAATTGAGCAGTAAAATGCTCTGGTGCTCGATGGGCGAAGCCCATGCCGATTTTTTTTTAAAAAAAATTCATTAAAAATAAAAAAACAAAAAAATCACATTGTTTGTGGGCTCCCGCTGCATTTTCTGTTGCTAAGGGTAACCAAAGCAGCTACTGGCTGCTAGCCCCCGCTGCTTGGTGTTACTTTCACTGGCAATAGAAATGCAGGGAAGCATTTTTTTTTTTATAAAGGTTTTTCCCTGAAAACGTTTTTAAGAAAATGATGTGGGCTTCGCCATATTTTTGTATGCTAGCCAGGTACAGCAGGCAGCTACGGGCTGCCCCCAACCCCCAGCTGCCTAGTTGTACCCGGCTGGGAACCAAAAATATAGAGAAGCCCCTTTTTTTTTTTATTTCATGAATTTCATGAAATAATTAAAAAAAATGACATGGGCTTTGCCGAATTTTTGAGTCCAGCCAGGTACAACTAGGCAGCTGGGGATTGGAATCCGCAGTGAAGGGTGCCCAAACTTTCTGGGCCCCCCGCTGCGAATTGCAGTCCACAGCCGCCCCAGAAAATGGCGCTTTCATAGAAGCGCCATCTTCTGGCGCTGTATCCAACTCTTCCAGTGGCCCTGGTGGCAGGTGGCACGCTGGGTAATAAGGGGTTAATACCAGCTATGTTTTACCCGCTGGTATAAAGCCCGAGATTCTTAATGTCAGGCCAAGGTTGACCTGGCCATTAAGAATCTCCAATAAAGGGTTTAAAAAAAAAAGACCACACAGAGAAAAATACTTTATTAGAAATAAATACACAGACACAGTAGGGACTCCATGTTTATTACTCCCTCTCACCCCTCCACGATGGAGAGATTTCTGTACTGACCATGCCAGGAGAGAGCGAGGGAAAAGAGAGAGAGCGAGGGGGGGGGGAAAGAAAGCGAGCGGGGGGAGGAAAAGAGAGCGAGCGGGGGGGAGAACAGAGCGAGCGGGGGGGAGAACAGAGCGAGGGGGGGGAAGAGAGCGAGGGGGGAGGAAAAAAGAGCGAGGGGGGAGGAAAAGAGAGCGAGGGGGGAGGAAAAGAGAGCGAGGGGGGAGGAAAAGAAAGTGAGGGGGGGAGGAAAAGAGAGCGAGGGGGGAGGAAAAGAGAGCGAGGGGGGAGGAAAAGAAAGCGAGGGGGGGAGGAAAAGAGAGCGAGGGGGGAGGAAAAGAGAGCGAGGGGGGAGGAAAAGAAAGCGAGGGGGGAGGAAAAGAGAGCGAGGGGGTAGGAAAAGAGAGCGAGGGAGGAGGAAAAGAGAGCGAGGGGGGAGGAAAAGAGAGCGCAGGGGGGAGGAAAAGAGAGCGAGGGGGGAGGAAAAGAGAGCGAGGGGGGAGGAAAAGAGAGCGCGGGGGGAGGAAAAGAGAGCGCAGGGGGGAGGAAAAGAGAGCGCAGGGGGGAGGAAAAGAGAGCGCAGGGGGGAGGAAAAGAGAGCGCAGGGGGGAGGAAAAGAGAGCGCGGGGGGAGGAAAAGAGAGCAAGGGGGGAAGAGAGCGAGGGAAAAGAGAGGGGAGAGGAGAGAGGGATAAGAGGGGGGCAGAGAAGAGGGGGAAGAGGGGAGGGGGAGAAGAGTGGGGGGAGAGAAGAAAGTGGGGAAAGAACAGGGGGGGGGCAGAGGTGCTCTGTCACCAACTGTCTCCACTCTGTTACTTGTGGTGCAGGTGACAGAGTGCAGACAGTTGGTCCCATGCAGCAGGACAGATGGCAGAGCACAGCGGTGACATGCCTGTCAGTGTCTTGCTGCTGGGAGGAGCAGATGATCACGCTGCCCGACACCGGTCGCTCTCCTGACATCGCAGCAGAGCGGGCGGGTGGACAGTGTGATCACATACTTACGTGCAGGGGGGGATTCAGCTGAAGACCCCCCCCTGTACTGCACACTGGCGCCCCGTGCCTCACCATCTGCAGGACGCTAGCCGGCTCCACACAAACGTCCTCCGGATCCTCCCCTCGATGCTGAGCTGTGACGTGCGGTAGTCACCGCCCACAGCCCTGTCACTCAATCTGAGTGGCGCTGGCATCCTGTGACGTACCCGTCTTGTTTGAGAGCCCGGAAATGCCGGGACGTCAGAGGATGCCGGCGGCCACAGCTCCAGGGGGTCATGTGACCGGCACTGAGCGTGCAGGATAGCGCCGCTCAGTGCCAGAACTGGAAACAGAAGCCAATGGAGAAGACGCCTAGAAAGGTAAGTAGAGCTCATACAGAAAATAAAAAAAAGGTTATGGCGGACAGAGTTATGAGCCTCAATATGGCGACTCAGCTGATTCCATAGATTTTCTATGGGATTCAGGTCTGGAGAAAGTGCAGGCCACTCAATTTGTGAAACCCCAGTCTCCAGTAGCCATTTCATAATGATATGACCTCGATAACCTGGAGCATTGTCGTACATGACCTTAGATTGTATTGTTCATGCATAGGCACAATGACTGGATTATTGATGTTATTCAAGCACTTGGGACTTGTCACTGTACCATTCACAAATTGGAGGGCAGTTCTGTATTGACTAGACACACCTGCACACACTGTAACACCACCACCACCACCAAAGGCTCATCTGGTGACAACAGTGGCTGATATATAGCCCTCTCCTTGATGTTTTGAACATCATTGGCGGCCATCATTTCTTCTCAGTATGGATCAACTTTCATCAGTGAACAGCACTGAGACACACTGGTTCCTTATCCAGCAAGACGATGACGTTTGTGCCTGGTAATGTCGTCAGCTACCCTTGCAGGTCGTCTAACACACAGACCACAGTGGTGTAAATGTGACGCCCTGGCAAAACCAGGTTGTTACAGAGCCTGCATACATCTACCAAAGTGCAGGCCATTCTCCTCCTTGGCACCAACACAGTCCCACATAGATATACACCAGCCAATCAGGCCCTACTCACCCCCTCCCCAGGAATATGGGAGGGGTAGAGGAGAGCTTGAGAAATGACAAAGCAGAGTTTAGTTTCAGTTGAGCTGTAGTCAGTGAAGAGCTGACAGGAGGGAGTTGGAGCTCCCTGGAGAAGTTAGTAGTCGGGGTTGGAGCCGTAGACTACCGGACTAGGTGGCAGTGAGGGCCATAGGCACGGAGATCCAGTCACGGGGAACCTGAGGCCGACCGGGACAGGGTTGTAGCCCGCCGGTGCCGAGAGAGAGGGGATCCGGTCCAGAGGCCGTTCAAGCGGACTAGTCCAGACAAGAAAGAGACAGAGAGTGTGGAAGAAAGGGCCCCTGGCTGTATATCTGGGTAGACACCGAAGACACCCGCCAAAGGTGACCGGCCATTGGCAATTTGGTTTACAATACAGACTCTGCGTTTACTCACCATCCAGATCAGTACAGCTTCATCCAGCACCACAACTACCAACTGTAAGTTTCCTACTTCCTGCCTCTTAAAGACTGCTCCCTACAATACCTTACAATACCCTGGGCCCCGGGACAACACCTTCCGTACTCATGGAGGGGATACCATCTCGCTGCCCCCACACCATCGGTCCCGGGCCTCTGTCCCCAGAGGTAGCGGCGGTGCCAACATCCTTCACCGCAACTCACGGGTGGCATCACAGACAATCCCCTGTAAATATCCCCTTTTCACTCGTGGTCGACGGACGGCTGCGCGAGCCCCGGATCCGGCTGCCACTCGAGCCACAGCCATTGCCCGGATCAGAGTGACTCGAGCGCCCCCCCGGTTGGGATCTGTCCCCCGCCCGCAACATAAATGGTTTTGAATGGTCTAATGTGATGCTTGGTTGCCTCTTACCTCACTTAAATGTGTCTGGAGTAATGTGACATTCATTATCTGGTTCCAAATGGCATTGTTCATAATGAAGCAGTCAATGAGTGTGGGTTGTGGCCAAAGTATGTCGACTTTCTTTAACTCTTCCAGTCTCTCTGTAACTCTGTTGCAACGTACTGATGACAATTTGTGACACTGAGCTCAGTGGCCACTTCTGTCTAAGAACAACCTGCCTGAAGTCTTATAATGGTTGATGAACTGTTCACTGTCATTTTGGTTTCATGATGTCCAAATGTGAACAGCATGATGAGGACGACTGTTTAGATACCAATTGTAATTGAATCCCTACATTTATTGGGCAATTCATAGATCAAACACCTGTCATGAATTTTGCCATTAAGCTCCTTGTTAGAGGACAGGAAGTTGAGCAAAAAGTACTTAAACATTGAACAGTTGGACAAGTGCATTCAAAAGTTGAAGAAGGGCACAATAGATTCACCTGAAAAGGTTAGAGTACATTATAGAATCAACCTGAAATTTCACCCGGAAGCCAAATATCTTTGTCAGATGACTGTAAGTAAAAGTGTAAGGAGGTGAACAGGCTGTTATGTTCCCCTCTGAAGACACCAATCGTATAGTTGTAATGTGAATTGTAATGTTTAAATGGATTTACCGGACATAGGCAAAGATAGAGTTAATTTTTGCCTGCATTCTGTTGTGCATTGCCATGTGAAATGTATTGTGTTTCTGTATAGTGTATGCTGCAATAGAGTTAAGTATAGCAGTGTTATAGGAATATATAGTGTATATGAAGAAGTGTTGTGAAATACAGCAGAGTACAAGGGAGCAAGAGCAGCAACCCCAATTTTCTGTAGTGTGCCGGGAGCAAGAAAATTCAACACTCACGCATGGCTACCGGCCTGAGTCAGGTAACAGAACCAGCAGAGCTGAATACTAACGGATATGTCTATATCTATCTCAATTAAACAATGCTGTAGAAACAGAAAGCGCACAGAGGGTCTTATCCAATTGTCAGGACAGGCAGATCTTCTTTCTCTCAGACAATATTTACAGAGGCATCCCAGCCTCTGCATACTGACCATGTGTCAAACAAACAGACTCCATTATAACAAAATGGGACACAGCCATTGGTGAAGGTATGTGAATAGGCAGACACGACCTCATGAGTCTCTTAGAACTACAGGTCCCAAACTCACCATCCTACAATCCGTCCCCCTGCCTAAAACTGTCAGGCTTGGCACCTTTCACAACCTAACCAGAGAGTCTTCTCTGTCAACTTTGAGCTTCAGCCCTGACACAGTCTGTCTTTATCACCAAACTGTTTATAGTTACTGATGCCATCTCTGCTTCCTGCATTCCACCTCAAAGGTGAGTACTTTTTTTTAAACCTCCCCCACCATGACTGCCAGCTATGGTTAGTATGGTAGGGAGATTCCCTTACACTAGAATCTACTGTCTGGTATGACTCTGAGTTATCCAGTACGGTACAGGGGCTACTATATGGGTCCTTCAGCATCAAGCTGACACAAGGTTTGATACTGTCAGATCCTCCGTATTCTCGTTTTTCAGATCTACTATGGTGTCACGCTCCCCGGGCCCTCGGCTCCCCTTCCCGGGTCCCCTGCCGCGCTCCCCGGCTCACCTGCCACGCTCCCCGCGTCCCAGTCCCTTGTGCCCGTCCTTCCTGGGCTTCCTGGCCGCCGATCCCGGCGCCCGACGGCCTCCCAGGCCCTGCTCGGCTCCCCTGCGTCCTCCTCTCAGCCTCCTTCCCTGGCTTCTGGCACCCGGGCCGCGCGCACGCGCATTAGGGCGCGCGCGCGGTCACTGACCCTTTCTTAAAGGGCCAGCGCCCATTAACAGGAAATGAGGTTAGACAGGTACGGGGTATAAAGGGGGTTCTTGTCCAAGGGGGCGGGGCCTGATCTTCGTGTTCCCTGAGCTAGGAGTCAGGTCTCCTGGTGTTACTGTGCTCGTACTCACCTATCTCTCTTTGTAGAGCCGTGCCTGCTTCGCCACCCAGTCTGCCGTATCCTGAAACCCGAACGCTGTCCATCTGCCATCCTGACAGTCCGCACCACCTCGGATCCCTGCGGTGACCCGTCTTCTTGCTCCCAAGGTTCCGGACCCCGCCTGACATCATCTCGGCTTCCGAACCTGAGCTGCGTCACCCGGACTACCACCCGTAACTCCGTAGTCCCAGGGACTTCTCCGCTATACCTGTGTGCAAGGACTGCTCTGCTGTTTCTAGTGCTCCAGCTGCCGGACTCTTTGCTACCATCTAGGAGTTCGGTCCAGTGGATCCACCTCCTGGGCCTGCCCGTACACCTGGCCCTGACAGTAAGATCAGGCCATGGATCCCGCTGCAGCACTATTGGCCCTGCAAGAGGAACTCCAACGCCAGCGTGAAGTCCAGACCCGCATGCTGCAATTTATGACCTCCGTGGACACTCGCCTGTACACATTACAAGCATCAATGACGCCTGCAGCACCCAGGTCTCCCACTAGGCAATCCACGGCTCCCGCACCAGTGGCAGCCGCGTCGGATGCTTCCCGACTCCGTTTGGCGTCACCTCCTCGTTATGCTGGAGATCCCAAGACCTGCAGGGGCTTCATAAACCAATGCTCCCTTCACTTCACGCAGCTGCCCCATCTGTTCGCCTCCGACCAAGCCAAGGTCGCCTTTATAATGTCTCACCTGGAGGGCGAGGCACTGGCGTGGATGAACCCCTTGTGGGAGAAGGAGGACCCCATGACCAAGGATCTTCAAGAGTTCCTGCAGGCCTTTCGCAGTACCTTTGACGAGCCGGGACGCGCCTCTGCGTCTGCTTCATCACTTCTCCGCCTACGTCAAGGAACACTGACGGTGGGCCAATACGCCATCCGTTTCCGCACTTTGGCTTCTGAACTCGGGTGGAATAATGAGGCCCTGACAGCCGCCTTCTGGGAAGGACTGTCAAGTCGCATCAAAGATGAGTTGGCGGGTCGTGACATGCCCTCCACCCTAGATGCCCTGATTGCCCTAGCCACGCGAGTGGACATTCGTTTTCAGGAGCGCTCCAAAGAGCTGGTTCGTGAGCGACGTGCGGTACGGCACTCCTCTCCGCCACAGAAGTCCTCTGTGCCACAGTCATCTACAGCTGGGATTCCTGTCCACGAACCCATGCAGGTTGATCGAGTACGACAGTCTGACCAACGTCGAGCAGAGCGGCTCGCCAAGGGCCTCTGCTTTTACTGCGGAGGGGACACACATCTCCTACGCTCCTGTCCGGAAAGGCCGGGAAACTCCAAAGCCTAGGGTTGGTAGGAGAGGCCACCCTAGGTGCTGGGACTCTCTCCGACCCAGTTATGTGGACGGTACAAGTATCAACAGGAGAGACGCGCTTCACGGCTGAGGCATACCTCGACTCCGGAGCAGCAGGCAATTTTATCCAGCAGGCCACGGTGGACAAATACCAGCTGCCTGTTACTCTACTCGAGAAGCCCCTACTGATTGCCTCGGTGGATGGGAGACCCCTCTCTGATACCATCTCCTGGATCACGAAGCCGGTGGAACTGCGTATCGGTGCTCTGCACACCGAGAACATCGCTCTCTACGTCCTTCCACACATGTCCCACCAAGTCCTGCTGGGACTTCCTTGGTTGCGAACTCACGAACCCTCAGTCAACTGGGGTACTGGCGAAATCACCCGTTGGGGCTCTGCCTGTCATGAGAGATGTCTACAGTCTATACAACCAGTCCGACGACCTCCGGTTCCTGAGAACCTACCGGGTCTGCCCTCGGCCTATTGGTCCTTCACGGACGTTTTTGACAAGAAGGAGTCTGAGGTACTTCCGCCACACCGTCCCTACGATTGCGCCATCGACCTGCTCCCAGGAACAACACCACCTCGAGGACGGATATATCCGTTGTCTCCAGCCGAAACCAGGGCCATGTCCACCTACATCATGGAAAGCCTGGCAAAGGGATTCATCCGGAGATCCTCCTCTCCTGCGGGAGCAGGCTTCTTCTTCGTTAAGAAGAAAGAGGGTGACCTTCGCCCATGCATTGACTACCGGGGCTTGAATCAGATTACTATAAAAAACAAGTACCCCCTACCGCTCATCCCCGAACTGTTCGATCGGCTCAGAGGAGCCCGTGTGTTCACCAAACTGGATCTTCGGGGTGCCTACAACCTAGTTCGTATCCGCTCTGGGGACGAATGGAAGACCGCGTTTAATACTCGCGATGGGCACTATGAATACTGTGTGATGCCCTTCGGTCTGTGTAACGCTCCTGCCGTATTCCAAGAACTGGTGAACGACATTTTCCGGGACCTCCTCTACGTATGTGTAGTAGTTTATCTGGATGACATTCTTGTTTTCTCTCCGGACCTCCAGACCCACAGAGAGAACGTAAAGCTGGTTCTACAAAGACTGAGAGAGAATCGTCTCTACGCCAAATATGAGAAGTGCGTCTTTGAGCAGTCTTCTCTTCCTTTCCTGGGATACATCATCTCGGGGACTGGGCTGCAGATGGATCCCAAGAAGGTCTCCGCCATTCTCAACTGGCCTCCCCCTTCTGGACTGAAGGCAATCCAACGGTTCCTGGGATTTGCCAACTACTACCGCCAGTTTATTCCTCACTTCTCCGCCCTGACTGCTCCTCTCTCCGCTCTGACCAAAAAGGAGGCTAATCCAAAGGACTGGTCACCTGCGGCCGACGCCGCATTTTGCTCCCTGAAGCGAGCATTCGCCTCCTCTCCTGTACTCCACCGACCAGAGTTAAACCGCCAGTTCACCTTAGAGGTGGATGCTTCCTCCTCAGGAGCCGGAGCAGTGCTCATGCAAAAATCCTCCTCCGGGAAGATGGTGACTTGCGGTTTCTTCTCTAAAAGCTTCTCAGCACCTGAACGTAATTACACCATCGGTGACCGAGAGCTATTAGCGGTCAAACTGGCTCTGGAGGAGTGGCGCTACCTCCTGGAAGGAGCAGTGTACCCCGTGATTATCTACACGGACCACAGGAACCTGGAATACCTGCGGTCCGCTCAGCGACTGAACCCACGGCAAGCCAGGTGGTCCTTATTCTTTGCCAGGTTTGACTTCCAGCTTCATTTCCGACCCGCGGACAAGAATATACGCGCTGATGCCTTGTCTAGGTCTCTCATGCCCCTGGAGCAGGAGGAAGAGACTATCCAACCTATCATCTCTCCTAACAAGATTGTTCCGGTGGCTCCTGTCACTCTGGCCCAGATACCACCCGGGAAGACCTATGTCTCTGAGACCGACAGGGAAAAAGTGTTACACTGGGGTCATGCCTCGAAAACAGCCGGCCATGCAGGCCAGAAGAGAACATGGGGTGCGATTGTACGCCATTACTGGTGGCCATCCCTTCGCACGGACATTGCCGCCTTTGTCTCTGCCTGCCCCTCTTGTGCCAGGAACAAGACGCCCAAACACCTGCCCTATGGCCGTCTTCTGCCTCTGCCGATACCCTCAGTTCCATGGCAACACATAGCGATGGACTTTATTACGGACTTGCCAGTATCCTCCGGACACACAGTCATATGGGTCGTGGTGGATCGGTTCTCCAAAATGGCTCACTTCGTCCCTATGCCCGGACTGCCCTCTGCTCAGGAACTCGCGGAAGCCTATATACAACACATCTTTCGCTTACATGGCTTTCCTTCCCACATCGTGTCCGACAGAGGAACTCAGTTCACCTCCCGCTTCTGGAGGGCTCTCTGCAAACATCTGGGAGTGACTCTGGACTTTTCTTCCGCTTACCATCCTCAGTCTAATGGCCAAGTGGAGAGGGTCAATCAAATCTTGACATCCTTCTTACGTCACTATGTCAACGCCCATCACGACGACTGGTCCACGCTTCTGCCTTGGGCTGAGTTCTCCCATAACCACCACGTCAGTGAGTCGTCCTCCAAATCTCCCTTCCATGTCGTTTACGGACTACAGCCTTCCGTCCCGTTGCCTATATCCCCTTCTTCGGATGTCCCTGCTGCTGATACTGTAGCCCGTGACTTCGCTACCATTTGGGACTCTGTCAAGGCGTCCCTTGGGCGCGCTTCCCAGCGGATGAAGAAACACGCTGACAAAAGGCGTCTAGACCCTCCGTGTTTCTCTCCTGGTGACCTGGTCTGGCTTGCTTCCCAGTACATCCGACTGAAGATTCCTTCCTACAAGCTGGGTCCTCGCTACATCGGGCCGTTTAAGGTCCTCAGCAAGATCAATGAGGTCTCCTACAAACTGAAGCTTCCGGCCACGATGAGAATACCCAACTCCTTCCACGTCTCTCTCCTCAAGCCGGTGTTCCTTGGTCCCTTCTCCGCTGCTGCCAGCCCGGCTCCTCCTCCTATTGCTGAGGACGACATCTACGCGGTAAGAGATATCGTGGCCATGAAGACTGTTCGTGGCCGGCAGTTCTTCCTGGTGGACTGGGAGGGGTATGGTCCTGAGGATAGATCCTGGGAACCCAGGGAGAATGTGGGCACTCCTCTGATCCGTGCCTTCATGTCTCGGTTGCGGGGAGGGGGGCGTGGGGGGGGGGGGGTACTGTCACGCTCCCCGGGCCCTCGGCTCCCCTTCCCGGGTCCCCTGCCCCGCTCCCCGGCTCACCTGCCACGCTCCCCGCGTCCCAGTCCCTTGTGCCCGTCCTTCCTGGGCTTCCTGGCCGCCGATCCCGGCGCCCGACGGCCTCCCAGGCCCTGCTCGGCTCCCCTGCGTCCTCCTCTCAGCCTCCTTCCCTGGCTTTTGGCACCCGGGCCGCGCGCACGCGCATTAGGGCGCGCGCGCGGTCACTGACCCTTTCTTAAAGGGCCAGCGCCCATTAACAGGAAATGAGGTTAGACAGGTACGGGGTATAAAGGGGGTTCTTGTCCAAGGGGGCGGGGCCTGATCTTCGTGTTCCCTGAGCTAGGAGTCAGGTCTCCTGGTGTTACTGTGCTCGTACTAACCTATCTCTCTTTGTAGAGCCGTGCCTGCTTCGCCACCCAGTCTGCCGTATCCTGAAACCCGAACGCTGTCCATCTGCCATCCTGACAGTCCGCACCACCTCGGATCCCTGCGGTGACCCGTCTTCTTGCTCCCAAGGTTCCGGACCCCGCCTGACATCATCTCGGCTTCCGAACCTGAGCTGCGTCACCCGGACTACCACCCGTAACTCCGTAGTCCCAGGGACTTCTCCGCTATACCTGTGTGCAAGGACTGCTCTGCTGTTTCTAGTGCTCCAGCTGCCGGACTCTTTGCTACCATCTAGGAGTTCGGTCCAGTGGATCCACCTCCTGGGCCTGCCCGTACACCTGGCCCTGACATATGGCCTCTTCTTCCAGGGCATCCTTGGCTGTCTCTCTGTCAGCGAATTTTCCTATTAAGTAAATAAGTACATGCTACATGCTTTTATAGTTTTCTTAAATCCTTCATGCTCCATATCACTTACACAAGCTTCTCTCAAGTCTACCAGAACATCTTTGACTAGTCTCTTGTAACAAACACCATCAGAACCACTCAGCTCTACCACTGGATCCTTAATATTGTATCCGTGAAAAGTTTCAGTATGGATTTCTTTTCCTTCACTGCCATTGGACACTTACAGTAATTATCAGCAGGTTCAGTCAAGCTCTCTGTTCCTGAGGAAACCTTTGGTTCAGTCTTTGCTTTTTCATTGGCCCTTTCCACTTCTGCAGCTACAGCTTTCTATTGGGTCTCTGCAGCATCACCACAAGTCTCTGCAGTATCACCTTAGCTTTCTTGAACTCTACAGTGTCAACTTTAACATTCTCTTGGGTCTCTGGAGCTTCGGAGGATCTCTTACACGTCATCTTCTCAGCTTCAGCTTTTCCGGGGTTCTCAATATTTTACTTTTCAAATTTCTCTACTTTTTCTGTCATACCCCTCAGTGCAGTGCTCTTTTCCATCCAGAGTTTTAGCGCTGTTTCAATTGTCAGCACCAATTGGAACAATGGTCTGCTAACCTTCTTCCATCGGTGCTCTCCAGGGTTTCATCTCCTACAGCGCTCTCATCACCTTTATGCTCAGAATTTGTAGAGGACCCCAACACTGCATCCTCGGTCGACTCTTTTCCCATCATTTCATTCTGCTGATTCCTGTCTTTACAATATTTTTTCCTCAGATCCTCTTTCTCTTGCAGCACATTGTTGTCTGTCTCTAAACTAATGGTTGTGACTGACAACGTGACTACCTTCGCAAGGCATATTCAGAAGGTGCAGCTTGTTCCACCTTTTTGCTCCTGTTATGTCTCTGGTGTCAGGAGGATGATTTACCCTTTTTACTCAGCTCTTCTTTATTGCTCTCTCTATCCACTTAATTAGAGTCACAGTATACATCGGAGTCATCGTCACTCCCCCTGGACCTTGATGAGCTGGAACATTGTCGTCCATGAAGATGAACTTAGGTTGTACTGTTCATGCAGAGGCACAATGCTTCCTCGGTTGACTTTTTTCCCACAATTTCATTCTGCTGACTTCTGTCATTACAACGTGTTTTTAGCAGCTCCTCTTTCACTTGCAGCACATTGTTGTCAGCCTTTAAAACAGCGGTTGTGATTGACAATGTGACTACCACCGCAAGGCATCCAGCCTTCCTTGCATATTCAGAAGATGCAGCTTGTTCTACCTTTTGGCGCCTTTTGTGTCTCTGGCGTCAGAAGTAGAGTTGAGCGATGTTCGATGTTCGAGATTCGCCAATTTCATATTCGAGTGATTTTGGGGGTGCTCGAGATCGAACTCGAACGCGAGCTTTTTGCTAAAAGCTCGATAGCTCGAGTTACGTTCGTTAACGGTTCGATCAGCAAAAAGCCTAGCTAGTTACTAGCTGGCTTTTCACTGTAATAGTGTGAGTCACTGTGATTCACGCTATTATCAAATTTCAGCGTAGGCTGTGAATGTCATATGTCCTTGCCTTATAAAATACGGCCATTTTCCCTGTCGCCGCCATTATCTGCTTTCTGCGTGTGGGTGACAGTCACCGCTCACGCCGCTGCCGCCGATCCTGCTGTGTGCGCTATAGACATAGTGCAAGCTACACAGCGCTGTAGGCATTAGGGACTGATGGTTATTTCAGCCCTTTTCAGGGCTGATTTCCAGCCATAGCTGCTAGGCAGGTCAGTGCAAATGCTGTATACAGCTTTAGATAACAGCGTCTGTGTACCTCAGCTCAGGGAATTCCTTGCTGCATTTCATCATTAGGAGGGATAGAAAGTGAGGCTTCCTTTCCTGTCCTGGTACCCACAGAACCCGGGCACTGTACCCACCTGCCCAGTTTTGCCACGCTATTTTATTTGCCCAAAGAGCTGTCACTTTTTCTGCCATCCTAAAAGTGTCTGGAATATTAAGTTAGTGTTCCTTTCCTGTCCACTGACCCACAGAACCCGGGCACTCTACCCACCTGCCCAGTTTTGCCACGCTATTTTATTTTCCCAAAGAGCTGACACTTTTTCTGCCATCCTAAAAGTGTCTGGAATACTAAGTTAGTGTTCCTTTCCTATAAATGCAAACAGTTGCAAACTGAAAAAGCCAAAAATGTACTAGGGAAAATATGGCACTGCATTACTGCAAAAGAGAGATATTTAGTTTATGTATTGGCCAATGCATGTAAGCCCGGAACCAAACGGCAAGGTATATCTCTGTAATCCGAGAACCTAACTTAAATGCCACTATCTAGGTTAAAAACATCCATATCTGGGAAAAATGCCACTATTTGGACTGCAAACCTCCATGTATGGGCAGCTAGGCTCCTGCTATAATGGTTATGAACAGCCAGGTCTTAGGGCGGAAAGCCCAGTCAGAAAGAGACTCACTAGAAATATCAAAAAACTGACCCACACATCCAACAAATGTGAACAGGTGCTAACTGAAAAAACATAGTAACTATAAAATCAAACAGTTGCACACTGAAAAAGCCAAAAATGTACTAGGCAAAATATGGCACTGCATTACTGCAAAAGAGAGATATTTAGTTTATGTATTGGCCAATGCATGTAAGCCCGGAAACCAAACGGCAAGGTATATCTCTGTAATCCGGGAAACTAACTTAAAGAAGTTGTCCAGTTACCAAAACTGATTTTTTTTTTCTGATAAATCTTGCTAATATGTGCACATCTATTATGTTTTTTCAGCAAAATTAGGTTTTATTGTGCACTAGCAGCACATGCTCATTGCTGGCTCCAGCTCTGATGGGGTTAATCTCTCCTCTGACTTCCTGTGTTCAGTTCCTACAAGTTCCAGAATTCTTTGTGGCTCTAGGGCGGTGTCTAGCTTATCTAACACACCCCCCTCAGCTCTCCACACAAAGCCTCCTCTCTGCCTCTTCCCTGTGTGGATGAGAGAAATCACAGAGACATCCGAAGCTGCCAGCTCTGCACACAACCAGGGGAAGAAAGTGTGTGTGAGTGTGTGTTTGTGAGTGTGAGTGTGTGTGTGTGTGTTTTTGTGAGTGTTTGTGTGTGTTTGTGTGTGAGTGTGAGTGTGTGTGAGTTTGTGAGTGTTTGTGTGTGTGTGTGTGTTTTTGTGAGTGTTTGTGTGTGTTTGTGAGTGTTTGTGTGTGAGTGTGAGTGTGTGTGTGTGAGTGTGTGTGTGTGTGAGTGAGTGTGTGTGTGTGAGTGTGTGTGTGTGCACAGAAATTATGATTATTAGCCGGCGCAACATGTGAAAAAAATAATTGGGGAAAAAAAAGTGACGGTGTGATGAGATTGCTTTTTTCCCTCTTGCCTAGTCTGTGTGTCGTCCGTATCATCCGCAAACCGCATATGACCGGATCCTGTGGATTAAATGTGCAACGCATGCAACCGTTATTTTACCGGATCCTTCTGCAGCGGGACACAGAATTTATCGGCCGGCGCTGGAGTCAGCTGACTCCTGATCTCACAGCCCGCACACGCTGCAATGGCTGCAGGTGGGCTCATTCACATGACCGTTCCGTTTGTCCTGGTCAGTTCCTGTTTTTTTGCGGCCCCACGGACAGGACCATCTTTTCAATGTCTTTTGTGTAGGATCGGATGGTACACGGTAGCACTTCCATGTGCATCCGATCCTACAAAAAAAAAACCACATCGGATGCCGTATGTCCGCTCCGTTATTATGGAACATGTCCTATTCTGTTCCGTAATAACGAACCGTGACTCAATACAAGTCAATGGGTCCGCAAAATTCCCGGAAGCAACACGGAAGCACTTCCATGTGACTTCCGTTGGGTGCCCGTGCAGTCAGTGTCCTGCTCCAGCCCCAGCCCCGCGGCTGCCCGCTCAGCAGCGGCCCGCACTGCAGTGTCAGCAGCCGCGGGGATGACAAGCACTACCGTCAGGAGATTAGTAAGTTCATTACATACGGTGATGAAGTCCTGCCCTCCTGACATCAGCGGTCGTCACTGCCTTCTATGCCCGCCGCTTGTCACATCACCTCTCGCTGTCGACCCGAGACTGTGACTAGTGGTAACGTCACGGGCCGCTCGCGATACTTTGTTTGTGAAGGCGGCGGTCATTGAACTCGGTGACAGCGCTGCTGTCAGGAGTTCAGCGATCATTGCAGGTAATATACCTCGCTAACCTCCTGATAGCAGCACTCGTCATGCCCTGCAATGACCTGGGCTGACCTATTGATGTTAGCTCAGGTCACTGCACGGCTCTCCCAGCAAATAGGGAACATTCTGTTCTTCATTGACTGGGACATTGACTATGGTATGGATCATCGTTTGACCCCCTTGTATTACACCAGACCTGGATTTGTTTTTCTTTCTAATAAATTAGTGAAAGAGGGAATGTGTTGGGGAGTGTTTTTTCAAATAAAAATGTGTTTGTTGTCTATTTTTTTTTTTTTTTTATTACTGCCTGGGTTGGTGATGTCGGGTATCTGATACACGCCTGACATCACTAACTCCAGGGCTTGATGCCAGGTGACATTACACATCTGGTATTAACCCCATATATTACCCCGTTTGCCACCGCACCAGGGCAACGGGATGAGCTGGCGCGAAGCACCAGGACTGGCACATCTAATGGATGCGCTACTTCTGGGGCGGCTGCAGCCTGCTATTTTTAGGCTGGGGAGTGTCCAATAACGGTGAACCTCCCTAGTCTGAGAATACCAGACCACAGCTGTCCGCTTTACCTTGGCTGGTGATCCAATTTCTGGGGACCCCGTGTTTTTTGTTTTAAATTATTTAGTTAATTTAAAATAACAGTGTGGGGGGGCCTCTGTTTTGGATTACCAGCCAAGGTGAAGCTGCCAGCTGTGGTTTGCAGGCTGCAGCCGTTTGCTTTACCGTAGCTGGCTACAAAAGATAGGGGGACCGCATGTCATTTTTTTTTTATTTATTTATTTTTTGGCTAAATACAAGACTAAGCACCTTAGTGCCACATGACAGTCACAAAAGGGTGCCAGCTTAGAATATGCAGGGGGTAAGACATTATATATGTATTTCTTATCTATCTATCTATCTATCCAGCCCTCTATTCATTCATTCATTCATCCCTCTATCTATCTATCCATCTTTATATCTACTCATCTATTTATTTTTCTTGCTGCTTCCGTTTTTTGCGGTCCGCAAAAAAACCCGGAAGGCACGCAGATGTCACACGGATGCCACTAGGATGCATCCGTGAAACAAAAGGACCATTTTTTGTGGCCCGCAAAAACGGAACGGTCATGTGAATGTAGCCTTAACAGCAGTCGCTGCCTGCTGCCGATCACATGTGACCGTGTGCGGGCTGTGTGTGCGGGCTGTGTGTACAGGAGTTCAGCTGAGTTCAGATCAGCTGACTCAAGTGTCGGCCGATCAGGCTGGGGCCACACGGGGATTACTGCAATCCCCTCGCATTACACTCGGCTCACGCTCAGTACAGCAGAGCTGAGTGTCATGCGTGTGTCCCTGCGACTGAGGTCCGACTGTGCGAGCAGACCTCAGATGCGGGGGGCGGTCCGCCACTCGAGGGGTGGGCCAGCACTGAGGAGTGGTGGGAAGGATTTCTCTCCCTCTCTCCTCCGTAGTCCACCAATGTACTGCAAGTGCAGTGCGATTTTTCTCTCACCACATACACTTGAATGGGTAAAAGAGAGAGTCTTGCATTACAGTTGTAGCATGCTGCGATTGTTTTCTCGGTCCAATTAGGGCGGAGAAAATAATCACTCATGTGCGCTAACACACAGGCTAATATTGGTCCGAGTGGAATGCGATGTTTGATCGCACTCCACTCGCACTGTTTTTCTCACCGTGTGGCTTAGACCTTACTTGTTCTATGTCCCCCTGCATCCATCGCAGTGTGTGCAGGCTGGAGTTCAGCTGAGTTCAGATCAGCTGACTCCAGTGCTGGACTGAACTCCGCTGACCTCACAGCCCGTACACGCTGCAATGGATGCAGGGGGACACAGAACAAGTAATCGGCCGACACTGGAGTCATCTGATTACTTGGGATGAATTGAGCAGTAAAATGCTCTGGTGCTCGATGGGCGAAGCCCATGTCGATTTTTTTTTTAAAAAAATTCACTAAAAAAACCCAAACAAACAAAAAATCACATTGTTTGTGGGCTCCCGCTGCATTTTCTATTGCTAAGGGTAACCCAAGCAGCTACTGGCTGCTAGCCCCCGCTGCTTGGTGTTACTTTCACTGGCAATAGAAATCCAGGGAAGCATTTTTTTTTTATAAAGGTTTTTGCCTGAAAACTTTTTTAAAAAAATGACGTGGGCTTCGCCATATTTTTGTATGCTAGCCAGGTACAGCAGGCAGCTACGGGCTGCCCCCAACCCTCAGCTGCCTATTTGTACCCGGCTGGAAACCAAAAATATAGAGAAGCCCTTTTTTTTTTTTATTTCATGAATTTCATGAAATAATTAAAAAAAAAAAAAAATGACATGGGCTTCGCCGAATTTTTGAGTCCAGCCAGGTACAACTAGGCAGCTGGTGATTGGAATCCGCAGTGAAGGGTGCCCAAACTTTCTGGGCCCCCCGCTGCGAATTGCAGTCCACAGCCGCCCCAGAAAATGGCGCTTTCATAGAAGCGCCATCTCCTGGCGCTGTATCCAACTCTTCCAGTGACCCTGGTGGCAGGTGGCACGCTGGGTAATAAGGGGTTAATACCAGCTATGTTTTACCAGCTGGTATAAAGCCCGAGATTCTTAATGTCAGGCCAAGTTTGACCTGGCCATTAAGAATCTCCAATAAAGGGTTTAAAAAAAAAGACCACACAGAGAAAAATACTTTATTAGAAATAAATACACAGACACAGTAGGGACTCCATGTTTATTACTCCCTCTCACCCCTCCATGCCAGGAGAGAGCGAGGGAAAAGAGAGAGAGCGAGGGGGGAGGAAAAGAGGGCGGGGGGGGAGGAAAAGAGAGCGGGGGGAGGAAAAGAGAGCGGGGGGAGGAAAAGAGAGCGCGGGGGGGAGGAAAAGAGAGCGAGGGGGGCAGGAAAAGAGAGCGCGGGGGGAAGGAAAAGAGAGCGAGTGGGGGAGGAAAAGAGAGCGAGGGGCGGAGGAAAAGAGAGCAAGGGGGGGAGGAAAAGAGAGCGAGGGGGGGAGGAAAAGAGAGCGAGGGGGGGAGGAAAAGAGAGCGAGGGGGGAGGGAAAGAGAGTGCGGGGGGGAGGAAAAGAGAGCGAGGGGGGGGAAGAGAGCGAGGGGGGAAGAGAGCGAGGGAAAAGAGAGGGGAGAGGAGAGAGGGATAAGAGGGGGGCAGAGAAGAGGGGGAAGAGGGGAGGGGGAGAAGAGTGGGGGGAGAGAAGAGAGTGGGGAAAGAACGGGGGGGGCAGAGGTGCTCTGTCACCAACTGTCTCCACTCTGTGACTTGTGGTGCAGGTGACAGAGTGCAGACAGTTGGCCCCATGCAGCAGGACAGATGGCAGAGCACAGCGGTGACATGCCTGTCAGTGTCTTGCTGCTGGGAGGAGCAGATGATCACACTGCCCGACACCGGCCACTCTCCTGACATCGCAGCAGAGCGGGCGGGTGGACAGTGTGATCACATACTTACGTGCAGGGGGGGATTCAGCTGAAGAACCCCCCCCCCCTGTACTGCACACTGGCGCCCCGTGCCTCACCATCTGCAGGACGCCGGCTCCACACTGACGTCCTCCGGATCCTCCCCTCGATACTGGGCTGTGATGTGCGGTAGTCACCGCCCACAGCCCTGTCACTCAATCTGAGTGGTGCCAGCCTCCTCTGACGTACCCGTCTTGTTTGAGAGCCCGGAAATGCCGGGACGTCAGAGGATGCTGGTAGCCACAGCTCCAGGGGGTCATGTGACCGGCACTGAGCGTGCAGGATAGCGCCGCTCAGTGCCAGAACTGGAAACAGAAGACAATGGAGAAAACGCCTAGAAAGGTAAGTAGAACTCCTACAGAAAATAAAAAAAATGGGTGAACCACCCCTTTAAATGCCACTATCTAGGTTAAAAACATCCATATCTGGGAAAAATGCCACTATTTGGACTGCAAACCTCCATGTATGGGCAGCTAGGCTCCTGCTATAATGGTTATGAACAGCCAGGTCTTAGGGCGGAGTGCTCAGTCAGAAAGAGACTCACTAGAAATATCAAAAAATGTTTTTAACTTTAGTAGGTTAGGGACTGTCTCAGATGGGTACACCGTGAAGAGGTGAGACAGCTTCTTACCTTTTTGCAAAAATGTATATACTAAGTACCCTGTTATTAAGCACTTGCAATTCATTTATTTATAGTCAGGGTATTTTTCCTACAATTTTTTTCCTTGTTTTTTTTCTAGTCTTGAGGCTGCAATTCACATGCTTGTAATGTTGCATGTTTATTGAACATTTGTTACAGCTCAGTTTTTTGGTGTTTTTTGTCTGTTATCTTGCTTTAATGCAAGTTGGGGGTGCAGCCCTCCTGATACTGAGGCTGAACAATTACCTGCTTCTCACTTTTTGCTGTGTATTTAATCTGGGACCCAGCTGACCACTTTACCATTCATATTGAAGTTTTGACATGACACAAGTCAGGTACAGAATATGTTTTTAACTTTAGTAGGATAGGGACTGTCTCAGATGGGTACACCATGACGAGGTGAGACAGCTTCTTACCTTTTTGCAAAAATGTATATACTAAGTACCCTGTTATTAAGCACTTGCAATTTATTTATTTATAGTCAGGGTATTTTTCCTACAATTTTTCTCCTTGTTTTTTTTCTAGTCTTGAGGCTGCAATTCAAATGCTTGTAATGTTGCATGTTTATTGAACATTTGTTACAGCTCAGTTTTTTGGTGTTTTTTATAAAATCAAACAGTTGCACACTGAAAAAGCCAAAAATGTACTAGGGAAAATATGGCACTGCATTACTGCAAAAGAGAGATATTTAGTTTATGTATTGGCCAATGCATGTAAGCCCGGAAACAAAACGGCAAGGTATATCTCTGTAATCCGGGAACCTAACTTAAATGCCACTATCTAGGTTAAAAACATCCATATCTGGGAAAAATGCCACTATTTGGACTGCAAACCTCCATGTATGGGCAGCTAGGCTCCTGCTATAATGGTTATGAACAGCTAGGTCTTAGGGTGGAGTGCCCAGTCAGAAAGAGACTCACTAGAAATATCAAAAAACTGACCCGCACATCCGCACATGACAGTCCCCTGAAAAAGTCATCACACGAAACACGTGTTGGGACTATCCCCATGTGTGCCTGCATGCTCCTCTACATTAAGTTTGTAAGCTCCTTGGTTTTGTGCTGTGCTCACTTGATATTCTCTTCTAGTTGGTACGCTGACTTACCCAGTGGTATACTTGTGACGGGAGTGTACAACAGAGCAAAGGATGGACGAGGCCGAGGGACGATCCAACAGGTTTATTCACAAGAACACTGGAACAGCACACGATAAGTCCACGTAAAACAGATTCGGGGACCCTTCCCGACAATCCTCGGACCGGATAACAAAGCAATCGTCCTTACAGTAGTCCAAAGAGTTCCACACAATCCCACGGGCCGCCACACAGGCCTAGCTCCGTCCGTGTCCACAGCCACCCAGGCTGGGAGCTCCTTCTTCCCTTAGTTTCAGCTCACTCTGAAGTTACAAAAAGGGAAATGCATTGTCTGTGCTCCTTGACCAGCCCACCATGTTCAGGGGGTAGGGGTCACACATCCTATCATCAATGGTTTGGTCCATCACAGGGCTCAGATATGTCTGCCAGCCACAGTAGATGAAGGAATCCCCTGCTGTGCAGCACAATGACTATTCCTTCACTGGCCAATGCAATTACAGACTAGATACACAACTCTGGATAGAAGACGACAGGCTATTTACATAATCACATTAGATGCCAAGACTACAATTGTATGAGAGAGACACATTGAGACCAGTAGCTCCCCCAAGAAAATACATGAATTACAACTAATACAACCAGGGAAATATACATATCATGACATAGTATCACAGCATATACAGTGAGAGGGTAAATTACATCTTCACAATCCCTCCCCCTCCCAACTTGTGTACGTACTAGGGACCTCTACAGGTCACTGGTTAAGTACACACAGGCAGAGCGTTACTTACATGTGGCTTCATGCAGCCACGAATTGGCATCGTAGCTCTCCCACATCATTGCCCAGGAGAACAGCTGCAGGCAGACCACCCATCACCCCAACCACACATCGCCTGACCCCAAAACCAAAGTTCAGATCCACAGTGGCTGTGGGAATAGTCCTCCATTGTCTACCGGCCAGTTCAATGACAATCCCAGGTTCTCTATGGATTGCCTCAGGCCGAACCACTCGGGGATCAGCCAGTGTGAGGGAAGCACCCGAGTAACAAAATCCAACAAGTCTCTGTCCATCCAGCACAACCTCCTGCAAGTGCTTACCTTGATGAGCAGAAGTCGTCATAACTGCGGGTCGCACCCCGTAAACTCCTGGTGGTGCAACATGGGGGGCTGAGTCGCTAGGCCAGTCCTCACATAGCGGTGCCACATCTTCCTCCATGGCACTGGGCTGTAAATAATTAACAATCCGATTGGGTGCAGGATCAGTCCTCATTTGAACAGCTGGGCAGGAGACTTGCCGATGCCCTGGCTGTCCACATTGATAGCATCTGAGCTGGGTCTCCCTCCATCCAAGGCATCCTCTTGGGTAAGGGGTAGGGGAACTTGGAGGCCGGCTCCCACCTGAAGGTGCTGTAGAGGTTTGAGGATGATTCCTCCATGGGCTGGCTGGGCATGAGGCCTGCAAATGTCCGGGATGCCTACAAACATAACACCTGCGCTCTGTTACTTCCTCTCCCCGGCGTATTCCAGAAAGTGCAGTAGAAGCAACTGGAGGCACATTAACATGGGTATCAACATGTGGTGGCTTAGAGGAACGGGGAACAATGGGGACAGAATAACTGGGGGCATCCGGTGTTGTGGAGCTGTTAGGCGTCTCTCCATCCTCCAACAGAACCCTCCACTGAGGCTTGATAGTGAGCACCTCATCAGCTAGAGAAGCAGCTTCCTCCACTGTCGCTGGTTTTCTCTCACGCACCCATTCCCGGATCACAGCGGGGCACTGGGCAAAGAATTGTTCTTTTAGGATGACCTGGAGAAAGGTCTCCCAAGTTAAGGCCCCCTCTCCCTCCAGCCAGCGATGGCACACTTGTTTCAGTCTGTGGGCAAACATCTTGAAAGACACTTCTCCATCACAGGCTAATGTACGGAACTTAGTCCTATAAGTATCTGGGGTCACGGCATAATGTTCAAAGAATAGTCTGTTTTATCTCCCCATACTCACAATTCAACTGAGGGTCCATAGCTCTATAGGCGTCGGCAGCTCCACCCTCCAAGAGGCCCACCAGGTGTCTGACTCGCTCTCTTTCTGGGACTTCCATTAATTGGCACTGATGCTCAAAGTCCTGAAAGAAGCCCTCAATGTCACCTGCAGCTTCATTAAATGGCTTAAAGTCCTTGTGGGACACTCTGTAGAATTCCCTCATAGTGGGTGCTGTGGGTACAGTTTGTCTGGAGCCTCTAGTTGCTTCCACAGCAAATCTCCTCTCCAGCAATGCTGCCCTCTCCTGAGCTCTACGTATAGCCTCCCTCTTATCTTCTATGGTGGCCTCATCTCCAAGCAGTGTCATCTCCTCCTCATACCACACAACCCATTGACTTTTTTGGGTATTTACCTCCAGCTCCCGTCTTTCTTCCGTTTGCTGTGAGGATCCTTCCTCCACGTCATTTTGCGAGCAGACTCCTTCTAGCGCCTCAATCAGCTGCTCCTTGGAGAGTCCTTTGAAACGAACTCCTACTTCATGGGCCTTTGATTGCAGGCTCCCCAAAGTCCAGGTCTTGTACTCTGCAGTGCTGGTTCCTGATGTTGAGCCATTGTCCTCCATTCCTTCTGCTCTGATCCCAGCGCTGCCAACCAGTTTGTGACGGGAGTGTACAACAGAGCAAAGGATGGACGAGGCCGAGGGATGATCCAACAGGTTTATTCACAAGAACACTGGAACAGCACACGATAAGTCCACGTAAAACAGATTCGGGGGCCCTTCCCGACAATCCTCGGACCGGATAACAAAGCAATCGTCCTTACAGTAGTCCAAAGAGTTCCACACAATCCCACGGGCCGCCACACAGGCCTAGCTCCGTCCGTGTCCATAGCCACCCAGGCTGGGAGCTCCTTCTTCCCTTAGTTTCAGCTCACTCTGAAGTTACAAAAAGGGAAATGCATTGTCTGTGCTCCTTGACCAGCCCACTATGTTCAGGGGGTAGGAGTCACACATCCTATCATCAATGGTTTGGTCCATCACAGGGCTCCAATATGTCTGCCAGCCACAGTAGATGAAGGGATCCCCTGCTGTGCAGCACAATGACTATTCCTTCACTGGCCAATGCAATTACAGACTAGATACACAACTCTGGATAGAAGACGACAGGCTATTTACATAATCACATTAGATGCAAGACTACAATTGTATGAGAGAGACACATTGAGACCAGTAGCTCCCCCAAGAAAATACATGAATTACAACTAATACAACCAGGGAAATATACATATCATGACATAGTATCACAGCATATACAGTGAGAGGGTAAATTACATCTTCACAATACTCCCTCCGGGCTTTTACCTGGGGGTATTTATTTACTCTAATCTCCAGCACGTACCACACCAGAGAGCTATTGACATTTACTCCTAACATCTTTTTTGCATGCAGCCGCATATGGGGAACTATTCACCCTTGCTGTCTTGGATACCTTTTTGTATACCTTTTGTATTATGCATGCCCTGTATCATAGATTGTCTGATCAATTAAAAATGTACTTTTTATCTGCACATTGGTGCTTATGATTGTTTATTGATTCTGACTATGGGGCATGTGGTTATTCTGGCAAAATGAAAGACTTCCATTCCTCTTGTATATACACCTGTTCACATTTGTTGGATGTGCGGGTCAGTTTTTTGATATTTCCAGTGTTCCTTTCCTGTCCACTGACCCACAGAACCCGGGCACTGTACCCACCTGCCCAGTTTTGCCACGCTATTTTATTTGCCCAAAGAGCTGACACTTTTTCTGCCATCCTAAAAGTGTCTGGAATACGAAGTTAGTGTTCCTTTTCTGTCCACTGACCCACAGAACCCGGGCACTGTAACCACCTGCCCAGTTTTGCAACACTAATTTATTTGCCCAAAGAGCTGACACTTTTTCTGCCATCCTAGAAGTGTCTGGAAAACTAAGTTAGTGTTCTTTTCGTGTCCACTGACCCACAGAACCCGGGCACTGTACTCAACTGCACACTTTTGCCACGCTATTTTATTTGCCCAAAGAGCTGACACTTTTTCTGCCATCCTAAAAGTATCTGGAATACTAAGTTAGTGTTCCTTTCCTGTCCACTGACCCACAGAACTCAGGCACTGTACCCACCTGCACACTTTTGCCACGCTATTTTATTTGCAAACTGTGCTGCCACTGTTAGGGGCATACAAAAATTGTCTGTGATAGTCAGTGTTGGTTCTTCAGCTGTCTATAAAGCTAGACCACCTCTGCATTGTACACACCTGTCCATTTTTGATACACAATTCTAATTGCAAACTGTGCTGCCACTGTTAGGGGCATACTCACATTGACTGGGCTAGTCAGTGTTGGTTCTTCAGCTGTTAATAAAGCTAGACCACCTCTGCATTGTACACACCTGTCCATTTTTGATACGCAATTCTAATTGCAAACTGTGCTGCCACTGTTAGGGGCATACTAAAATTGTCTGGGATAGTCAGTGTTGGTTCTTCAGCTGTAAATAAAGCTAGACCACCTCTGCAATCTACACCACCTCTCAATTTTTGCATCCACATTTTAAGTGGCCAATCTTGTTGCTAACAAAATGAGTGGCAAAAGGACAGATGCTGGTGGAAAGAGGAACAGGCATGTTGGAAAAGGAAAAAAAGTTTGTGCCCGTGGGGAAGGTGGGAAAGCTACATTTACATCTGCTGAAGATAGGCCATCTTGCAGCAAAAGTAAGATGTCTACTACTTTCCGTGGACAATCCGATGTTCTTCCTTGTTTACGGACCCGAACAACTGTAACAAAGGTAGATGATGCACAAAAAAAGAACATGCTTGAATGGATCTCAAGTGCTCCAACAAGTGCCCTCTCATCCACCTCAACTTCAACATCCAAAAAACAACAGTCCTCTGAGTTGTCATCCTAATCACACTTGCTTTCTCCCAGCTCTTAAGTCTCCACCCACCCCCTGCACAGTATTGTGTAACAGAGATGGCTGAGTCTGCAGAGCTGTTTAGTCACACTAGTCAGTCACACAAGCTACAGTGAGTACAGACCAGGAAATGGTCTGCAGTGATGACCAGAAGCTTTGTGTCTCAGATTCTGGCCCTGATGACCAAGTTTTTGAGCATTATGTATACCCTCATTCCAAAACTGTAACACCTGTTGGTGGAGACAATGAGGAACATACTGATGACGATGAGACGCAGATACCTGATTGGGATTACAACTTAACTATTCAGTCAGGGAAGGACGAGGTTAGGTTTGAGGGCGAGGGGAGTGCAAACACAACGCTTGATGATGAAGTTCTAGATCCCACTTACTGTTAACCCACAGTCAGGCACTTGAGGAGGTCACCAGAGGCAGTGGAGGAGGATGCAACTGACGACGAAGTTACCTTGCGCCTTCCTGGACAGAGTCGGAGTACTGGAAGCACGTCTACAACTGCATCCTCAGCCACAACTCTGCCTCTGAGCACAAGTTTAGGGGGGCTCTGCAGGTCACATGGCCTCTAAGCCTTGCCTAGCCTGGTCCTTTTTAGACCTTGCAAAGGATCGCCCAAATCATGTGATCTGTAAAATTTGTCGGCAATCTATAAGTAGAGGCTAAAAACTCACCAGTTTGACAACGTCTTCCATGAATTGTCAACACCGTTTGCCCCTTCAAGTTCCTCCGCGCGCTATTCATCGTCTATGACTGTGGGGACAGCTGTCACAACTGGTTTTCCACGCAGACATTCCACCACTTTAACCGCAACAGGCAGTTTGCTTGGTAGGTCGTCAGTTGGTTTGGAAGGGGAAACAAGTACTGGTGTACAGCTCTCTCAGATATCGAGAGCACCAACTTTGGATGAAGGCAACATCATGTCTCCGTCTGCACTTTCCCCACAGACCTGCATTTTTCCAGGGACACCCTACTCACCACCGTCTCCACACAGCAGCCAGATCTCTGTCCCTCAGATGTGGACAAATAAAAGGCCATTTCCTCCGAGCCATGACAAAGCTAAGAGGTTGACTTTATCCCTCTGTAAGCTCTTGGCTACCGAAATGCTGCCTTTCCGCCTGGTGGACACAGAGGATTTTCGAGACCTTATGTCCGTCGCAGTGCCCTAGTACCAGATGCCCCCTCGCCACTACTTCTCCAAGAAAGGTGTGCCTGCGCTACACCAGCATGTCGCACACAACATTACCGCTTCCTTGAGAAACTCTGTGTGTGACCAGGTGCATTTCACCACCGATACTTGGACCAGTAAGCATGGATAGGGGCATTACATGTCGCTGACTGGGCACTGGGTAACTATGGTGATAGATGGAGAAGGGTCTGCTGAACAAGTCTTGCCGTCACCAAGACTTGTGCGTCAATCCTCTGTATGTCGAAGTTCCTCCACTGCTTCTGCCTCCTTAACCTTGTCTGGGTCCTGCACCTCCGCCCCAAGCCTGCCTGGTCAGGCCACCTGCGCTGTAACTGCGCACAAGGAATCCCACACACCTCTTTACTATGCTGGCAGCAGAGCTTAATGGCATCAGGCGGTCTTTACCTTGAAATGTCTTGGAAATAAGAGTCACAAAGCGGATGAGTTGTGGTCAGCTCTGCGGTCCGAGTTTCGTAAATGGTTGTCTCCACTCAACCTGCAGCCAGGGAAGGCCGTGTGCGACAATGCTGCAAACCTGGGTGCGGCCCGTTGCTGGGGCAAGGTGACACACGTGCCTTGTATGCTCACGTGTTGAACCTTGTTGTCCAGCAATTTTTAACCCACTATCCCGGCCTAGATGGGCTTCTGCACAGTGCACGGTCACTCTCTGCTCACTTCCGCTGTTCAACCGCCACAGCTGACCGACTCGCATCGCTCCAGAAGTCTTTCGGCTTGCTGGTTCATCGCCTGAAATGCGATGTATCGACATGCTGGAATTCGACTCTCCATATGTTACAGCGACTGTGGCAGCACCGCCGAGCCCTGGTGCAATACGTAATGACGTATAGCCTGGGCCAACGAGATGCAGAGGTGGGGCAGATCACACTGATGGAGTGGTCTCAGATCAAGGACCTATGCACCCTTCTGCACAGTTTCGACATGGCGACGAATATGTTTAGCGCTGACAATGCCATTATCAGCATGAGAATTCCAGTGATTTACATGCTGGAGCACACGCTAAACACTATTCGGAGTCAGGGGGTGGGACAACAGGAAGGGGAGGAAGTACAGGAGGATTCATATGCGCAAGGGATACCAACATCTACAAGGTCCAGACGTTCATCATCACCAAGGCGGCAGGCATGGGACGGTGGGGGAGAGAGATTAACAAGGGCGCATGGTAGCAGCCGAAATGTTGAGAAAGGTGCAGGAGACCATGAAGAAATGGAGGACGAACTCTCGATGGACATGGAAGACTAAGCAGATGAGGGAGACCTTGGTCAAATTTCAGTTGAACGAGGTTGGGGGGAGATGTCAGAGGAAGAAAGCACGGTTAACACCTCTACGCCACAAACACAGCGAGGACTTAATCCGCATGGATGCGCAAAACACATGAGCGCCTTCTTGCTGCACTACCTACAACATGACCCTCAGATTGTCAAAATTAAAAGTGATGATGACTACTGGGTTGCCACACTATTAGATCCCCGGTACAAGTCCAAATTTGGTGAAATAATTCCAGCCATAGAAAGGGACGCACGTATGCAGTAGTATCAGCAGAAGCTGTTACTCAATCTTAGCTCGGCTTTTCCACCAAACACCAGTGGTGCACGGCGTGAATCTCCCAGTTGTAACTTGCCAAGCATGGGACTGTCTTGTCATTATCAGTCAAACCGTACCAGCAACACCGTATCTGGTGCTGGTAACAGCAATGTTATGAAATCATTTCATAATTTTTTTAAACCATCCAATGCAAGGCCACAAGAGACAAGAAGTCTGACACATAGTCAACGGCTGGAGAGGATGATACAGGAGTATCTCCAAATGAACATCGATTCCATGACTTTGAAACTGGAGCCTTGCTCATTTTGGGCTTCAAAACTTGAAAAATGGTCTGAGCTCGTCACTTACGCCTTGGAGATCTTGTTGTGTCCCGCAGCCAGCGTTGTCTCTGAACGTGTCTTCAGTGCTGCTGGGTGTGTGCTGACAGATAAGCGCATGCGTCTGTCCAGTGACAATGTGGACAGACTAACGTTCATCAAGATGAACAAGTCATGGATCTGCAAGGACTTTACTACCCCTGTGTCATCCTGGGGAGAGTAAAGGCTGGCGTGTTTTTGACAGTGCTTGATACAAATCAACCTGTCCAGTTGGGCAGAAGTGATGCCACTGAAGTGGTGTCTGTGGGGCCCAATGTTTGGAAAAAAGGGAGACTCCGCTTGGAGTCCCCTTGCTGTGTTTTTAAAAAGGATCCAAGATGAAAAAATCATAGATCAGCAAAGACTTTGCTACCTACCCCGGTGTCATCCTGGGGACAGTTAAGGCTGGCATATTTTTGAATGTGCTTGATGCAAATGTACCTGTGACGTGTACAACTGGGGCACAAGTGCTGCCACTAAAGTGGTGTCTGTGGGGCCCAATTTTTGGAAAAAAGGGAGTCTCCGCTTGGAGTCCCCTTGCTGTGTTTTTAAAAATGAGCCAAGATGAACAAGTCATGGTTAAGCAAAGACTTTGATACCTACCCCGGTGTCATCCCGGGGACAGTTAAGGCTGCCGTATTTTTGAATGTGCTTGATGCAAATGTACCTGTGAAGTGTTCAACTGGGGCACAAGGGCAGCCACTGAAGTGATGTCTGTGGGGCCCAATTTTTGGAAAAAAGGGAGACTCCGCTTGGAGTCCCCTTGCTGTGTTTTACATGATTTTAGAAGGGCATGCCATGCCTATATCTGTGACTCCTCCTCTTTTTCCTCATTCAGCTGTTTTGTTTTCGCATGAGTATTTGACCTTGTCACTTTCCCATGTGTTTGTGTTGTCTTGTGAGTTGTTTGTCACCTTTTGGACACCTTTGAAGGTGTTTTGTATGTGTTTTTATGTGTTTGTGATTGCCTCCCATTGTTTTCTGTGGGGTTTGAGAGGTTCGTTGAATGGCTCACTGAACCGAACTCGAACGCGGGCTTCATTTGACGAACCGAACCGAACTCGAGCCTCTAGAGGTTGGCTCATCTCTAGTCAGGAGGAGGATTTACCCTTCTTACTCAGCTCTTCTTTACTGCACTTTCTTTTCATTTTATTAGAGTCACAGTATACATTGGAGTCATTGTCACTTCCCCTAGTATGCTGAACAAATATATCCCCACTCAAATCAGTGTCAGCCCCCTTTTATGCAGCTACCCTGTTTCTAATGGTCATACTATTAGTTGCCTCTTTACCAGTCCAATCGCTAAGTTGGGCAGACCCACCATTTTCTTTTGTCATCCCTAACCTGGGACTGTCAAGTTTAGGAGGCACTAGCACCGGCTTATTACATAACAACATACACAAAGCCTCAGCCTACCATAATTTGATAGGGTAAGTCCGGGACTACACCAACATCATAGTTCCTTCTCCCCTCGACCGTCTTAATGAACACTCTAGCCATTAGATATTCTTTAGTGTCCCCATGAATACAATTGACTTGGATCTTCATTTCGGGCATCATGAACATATTGAGCATGGGCCTCATGAGGGTCACCCAGCTCCACGCGTCCAAAAGTCAAGTCAAAATTTCTCCATTTACCTCCACGCAACACAATTGTGACTCTTCATTGGATGGACAGTGTACACTGCAGGTCGGGCATGCATAGCACGCACCTTACAGTCCTCGTCTATGGTCCATTTGCTCACTATTTAGGGGACTGTTTTGAACCTGAACATTTTCGGCAGATTATTTGCTCAAATGAGTCCATGGGCACTACGGCAGCTGCCTTTTTTGATTTGGGATGCTCCACCCCCTTTTGGGTAACCGCCCCTTGGGGATCTCCCTGGGTAACCTGTGTCTGTACTGGCACCACATGGGATTGCACAAACTGGTCTATTATTGCCTTATCTAGATGCTCAATCAGCAACTCCTGTCACTATCACAGCTCCCGCTGGCATACTGACTATGTGTCAAACTAACAGACTACATTATAACAAAATGGGACACATCAAATGAATCTCTTAGTGCTAGAGGTTGCAGACTCACCATGTTACAATATATGAAATCATTATTATATATATAGATTTTTTGGGTGGGAATTAGAACTTTTAATATGGGGCCCTACAATTTTAATGGAGCCTGATTACAGTAATGTGTCACTTACTAGGCTGTGTATTGCTAATTTAATGTAAATTCCCTTAGCCTCTCTGTCTACCTTACTCAGAGGAGAACTATACAGGAGAATACAGAGGTATGTGGCCCTGGAAGCTTTGAGGGCATGAATATTCAAATTGCTGGTGAGCCATCGGAAGGGTGAGACTCTGTTGCCTGTTACAATGTGTGATTGTGTGATTTGCATGGTTTTGTGTTATGTGCCTTTGACTGTTGGGGATCCAATAAAGTGTAATTATTATGGTTCCTGCACCTCGTGTTGTCTGAGTAGTGTTCTGCCCACTTGTAAGGAGTTTGGGCATTCAGGTGGGATGAGCTCTGGTCCATGTGGTATTTCTAAAGGCGGCTGGGCCAGCGGGCGAGTGCACACACTGACACCCATGTCTCCACAATACTGACATTTAAAATCATGTTGCCATATCAAGTATACTGAAAGCTGTAAAAACAAAACCCAATAAACAATGGTAGGATTACATTTCTGTTGACTATTTGGTGGAACTTGGAGTTTTTCCCCCTCATTTTACAGTACATTTTATAGTAAAGTGAACAGTGTTTTTTAAAACTCCAACTCATCTTGCAAAAAGCAATGCCTGATACTGTTAAGTTGATGGAAAATTAAAGAAGTTATGGCTCTTAAAGAAAAATAAACTAAAGCACAAAAACAGATATTAACCTCAGTGGGAAGGAGTTAAGAAACACAACTCAGAGGACAGAGTAATTCAGTAAACTGGCGCTTCAGCTTAGTGAACATGTATTAACAACAAGGGTACTAAAATAAATGCCCTTGACTTCACATATAGCCCTTAGAAGCACTTTATTTTATGTACTCATTCTTTGTAATTATATAGCCCTTAATTCCGTCTCAATACTTGTAAATTCTTCTCTTATAGATTAAATTTGTAGCTTCAACAGTGCAATCTATATTACATTTTGGATGGTGAGTCTTTGAAGTGGACACTTTTTGGAGTGTTGCAGTATTTTTTAGGTGGTAATTATTTTATTATTTTGTCTCAAGACTGTAATTTTAATTCTCCTTAAGATCTGGTTGGAATAAATAAACTCTTACTGTTAGCACTTATAAATGAAGGATTATAGCACTCACATCCATAATTTTCAGGTGGAAATGTGTTCTAAAGGTTGGTTCAAAAGGCGCACTAGACTATTAAAGATAATTAAAAGCAAAATATTATTACCTCAAGAAGATGTTTATCTCTCAATGAGTCACTGTGGGGTCTTTTGGCTCAAATGTGCTTACAGTAAATAGATCATACCTTGCAGAATCCATGATGCCCCGGAGATCCCAACAGTTTGCACAACTACTCCCTTAATAGCCATAATAGCTCATACTTAAATTCTGGTTGCGTTCATCAAATTTTAAGGGCACAAAGGACAGAAAACTTTAAAGTTAGAATTAATAGCAAAATTCTTTCTAAAAATTCTCATAATTCTTTATAAAGTACACACATTACGAATGTGCAGTTGCGTTGGACACATCTTGTTCAAAAAGTTAATAGATTGTTTGTTTGCTTGTTTGTTTGAAGTCTCTGAAATGCTTTAATTTAAAATAAATATTATAAGCTGAAAAATCATTCATCCAGCTTAATGGTGTTATATTTAAAGGGATTGTCCACTATGTGGACAACCCATTCTCAATCAGTATATTTCCCCCTTGTAAAATAGGAACACCTATAGTCACCTTCAGTGCAGGCGCCATTCTAGTAGAGCTGGCACTGGCTCTGCTCTCATTTCAATGCTATTTTATGAGTTGATCAGGAACCAAATGTAACTGGAACTTTTACTTCGCTGCTGTATAAGTGACATAAATTCAAAAGTGCTAGATTCTAGGTGGGTTTATTCAGTGCGTTTTCAAGTGTCTCCCCACTGCTTCATCAGGAAATCCACCGATTTAACAGGCAATGACAGTGATACACTTTTTATATAGCAGCAAATTTTAAAAAAGAGCACCAAACAGACACATGACAGTGAGTTTAAAGGGTTAAAGGAGGGGCTAGCGTGTTCATTGTCTGATATAAAATTAAAAACTTCTTATATAGCTTATTAGGTAAAAAAAAGAGGAAGAGTAAAAGAACCAAGCTGAAAGTCACAAAGAAAAACAGCTCAGGACAGAGTAACGAAGATGAAGAGAAGAGAGAAATAAACAGAAGATGTCTGTTAACATTGAAGTGGACTAGAACCCACTAATGATGATATATGTGTAAGACATCTGAAATCTTACATCGTGTACTACATGGGAAACTTGGGGAAATGTGTAGCTAAAGATTAATCAACAGGGTTGAAGCCATATGTAAAATATAATAAAATAAAGTTAGAAGGTAAAAGTGTCAATTTTTATATAAGATATAATTAGGTATAATAAAATATTCAAGAATATTTACCGTATTTTTAGGATTCTAAGATCCACTTTTCCTCCCAAAAATTTGGGAGGAAAATGAAGGATGCATCTTAGAATCCGAATGTAGCTTACCGGAGTGGTGGTGAAGAGAGGTCGCAGGAGGCAGGGGTAATGCTGTGTGTTGTGGCCATTGCTCTGTGCCGGGTCTGTGCAGCGTTGCTCTGTGCGGCTCAGCTCTGTGCGGTGGGTGGTGAAGTATGGGCCATTCGGAAGATGTTGGCGGTGAGGGCTTCAAACAATGGTGCCCAGAGTTGGCACGTGTACAGATGGAGCTCTCGGCTCAAGATCTCATCTGCACATGCACCATTGTGCAGATGAGATCTTGGCTTGTCATTGAGCCGATAACTCAATTTGCGCATGCACTGACTCCAGCTGCCATTTCTTTGAAGCCCGCACCGCCAACATATTCAGAATGGTCTGTGCCTCACTGCCCGCAGCAAGCACCAGTACAGAGCAGCACCCGCTACCCCAGCACAGAGCCATTGCCCACAGTGTGTATCTGGGCCCCCCTCTGCACCGCCCGCAGCATCGCCGTACTCCATCACCTCCCTGCCTCCTGTGACCCCTGCTCCACCACTGCTGTCACCCCTCCTCCCCGGTAAGACACTACTGGATTATAAAGCGGACCTCACATTTTTTTTACCTTTTTTTCCATAAATTTTGGGTACGTCTTATAATCCAGTGCGTCTTATAAAACGAAAAATACGGTATATGAATATCTATATCTCTAGAGAAGGTATAACTTTTTTTTTATATAAAATTAGTTTACTGAAAATATACATTAAAAGAATGTATGCATTTTTATGTCAAAAATGTATAGTTGGAACACAGAAAATAGTGTGAAAATAATGTTACTATGCACCTATTTAATGAAAGGGATCCTGTAGAATTGAACGCGTAATATGATAAAGTGAACACTGTGTTCTTGGACTGAACATTAACCTGTGTTCTATGTGAGAAATGATGAATTACATTAAAGTGATGAATTTACAAAAATATTAAATATATATTTTTCTAATTGTATTAATAATTCATGTTTCAAAAACTTGAAGTGTGAAAAAATAATTTAATGAATGAATGAAAAATGAATTAAAGAAAATAGTGAGAGAAACAAAACTATGGAAGCAAGTGAGAGTGAAATATTTGGGGTGTGAGGTCTCTGAAGGGTCAACAGGGTTCAGTGAACAGGGAAAGTGATGGTGAGGAGAAGCAATTGTGATGCCCTGGACACCCCAGGGGTCACAGGTCATTACACTCACCACATACACCCCCACCCCAGTAAGGTACCAACAGTCAACCAAAAGACCTGATTGCCTCCCTCAGAGTCAGACAGGCACACCAGGTGGGCGGAGTCAGGTGGAAAGACATGCCCTCCAAGGAGTCTGCTGGCCTGAGGCAGGAAAAACACAAACAGAAAAGTTAGGAGAGGGAAGTTTGAGGAGAGAGAGGAGCTCAGTTCTGTGTGGGGCCTGGGTTGGAGCCTAGGACCCCAGATCAGTCAGGCGGTAGTGGCCGCCTGCAGGAGACCGGGAATACGACCAGTGGAACTGTACGTGACCGGGACAGGGTAGTGGCCCGCCGGAACCGAACCGGGGAGCTAACTGGATACTGGAGCACCAGGCAGGGTTCTCAGACCCCGAACTAGGCTATAAGCCACCACCATAGTCAAATCAACTGATTGCGGTCTGGACCTCAGGGGTTCATTCCCACTTAAGTCCCGATTGAAGGCAACAGCCCAACCCGTCCGGATAGTAGCCACCGCCAGAGGCCAGAGATCCACGGGCCAGTGTCTGCGGGCAAACTGGCTCCTACGACACATACACACCGGGGAGCGGGCTACCAGTGCCCAGGCACGGTAGCCAAGATCACATACAGGTGCAGGAGAAAGGCGGACATTACCAACCTATCTGGAGAAACTGCAGCCGGCTGCGGGCCCCGTTCATCACCCCATTTGGTTTACCAGTGACTCTGCGTGGTTTAACCGTGAGTACACCAGTGCCATCAGGCACCACACCGCGCTGCACCAAAATACTGCCCTTGCACCCCGGCCCTCACTACCAGGCCCCGGGACCAACATCCCCTACCCACGGAGGAGTCAACACCTAGCTGCGCCCCCTACACCGCTCCCGGGATTCCCCGCACCTTTACCGCAGCGGTGGTGCCCACCATCACCACAACCCGTGGGTGGTGTCACGAACTTTACAACACAACCACCCCACAACCCCTGCGTGCACTGCCACTAAACCCTTCCAGAGCGACGTGACCCCCGCTCGGGTCCGGGCTCGTGTGTGTTGGTGGCTCGAGCGCCTCCATACCCGAGCGGCTCGGTGGTCGCAGCCGAGGCCGCGGGGCGGTACACAATGCGGGAGCCACAGAGAGAAAAGCAGACCATGTAAGATGCTGTGGAAAGAAGTGAAATTGAAGAGAGTAAGATCGTAATTTTGTGAAGGCTCTGAAGTATCAACAGAGAATGCTATTTGATTTGATTCCTGTAGCCAATTTGCAGCCACTTCACTCTTCAATCTATAACGAGTAGGGTGGATGTGACCAATGGCAGAATCCATGCCCGATATGCTACAGAAATGGGGGATCCTGCTCGGTGGGTGCCATTGCAAAAGGCATGTTGCCACTTGACATCGCAGGCCAGCAACAGAGATAAGTGAGGAGGACCAGAGTCCATACTTAACTTTACTGAAAAAAATGATGAGATATATACATCAGATAGCAGGCACAATACTTAATTAATTCATCCTCTGCACTGTCATGATCCAGGACCGGTATTCCCCACTCCAGAGTTTCCCAGACCAGGCCTGGTCATGTCAGGGGTTAACTCCCATCAGCCTCGTTCTGGTTCCAGGAGACACTATATCTGGGTGCTGCACCAGAATTCCAATGCTGGTTACAGTTTTGCTCTGCAGCCTGTGACTGCCTCTGGTGAGATTTCCTGTTTGATCTGACCATGCACTTACCTGTACCCTCCCACTTTCATCCATTGTCCCAGTTCATGACTTCCCTCTTCTGTCATTTGTTTATCCATCCTGGTTCATCCTCCGTCCCGTGTTTGTGTCTCATCTCCCTCCGGTCTTGTTTTCTGTTCCCTGTACCCTTTGTGTTTTTCTCTGCATACCTGATCTTCTGGCATCCGAAATCGGTTCTGTTTTCTGACAAGATCTTGATCCTCCCTCTGCAGTGACTTGACTTCTCAGCTAGACCCTGACTGTTTGACTACTCTATTGCCTCTTGGTTGTTTGCCTACGAACTGCCTACTGAAGTTACTCTGCTGTACTTCAACCTGCTTTCTGTTACAGTGTTACTTTGACTCTCCTTCACTACTCTGCTGCCACCTAGTGGGGAAAATGCTGTACTACTTCTTACCAGTCCTTTGTACAGCGTGAGATGCACAATCCAGAGACAGAAACTTCAGAGTTACACGTGGCAATACATCAATTCCATTACATGCTCCATTAGAGCTGCAAACCACTGTCACAATCTCCATCTTCCTCTGTGAGTGCCTCATGGGTCGAGGTGTGTCACTACAACTGCTCATGGTTCTATAAACTGGCCATTTAATGAGCTAAGTTTCTCATTTTAAAAAAATATATTTTCAGTAGCAGTAATGCAGTTTGCAAATTCCTATATGCAGTATTTTCATATCTTAGCGTTTCAGAGTGCAGCTGTGTATTGTTTTAGAAGTATATTGCATTTTCAGTTTGCACCTGTTTACATTCGTCTGTTTGGATGTGCTGGTCAATTTTTTATTTCTTAATGTTGGGTATAGTAATGTATAAGATGTATCAATGTTATGGGCACCGTTAGAGAGCAGACAGGTACAAGGGAACAAGATCAGCAATCCCAATTTTCTGTAGTGTGTCGGGGCACTGAAAATGAAGTACTCACCCACAGCTACCGCTATAAGCCACATACAAGTGACATAGTCGGCAGGAGTCCCTTGTATGAAGGAGATGTGTAAGAGGTAACCCGTGGCGCAAATTAAGTGGTGTCTCAAATTGAGCAAGATGGTGGCCAAACACTTAAACACTAAGATGGCGACAGCTCATGGTCTGAACAGAATAAGGTCAGCCCATTGGAGCAATGGCTTGAAAGAAGGTATGCCTGGCAGCTTTGACTCGACCCAAGAGAGTCTACCCTGATGTGCAGACCTGTCCCAGGATGAGAGGTTCACGCTGGACAAGAGCACAGTTCAAAGCAAAGTGTGACCTGACAGGTGGGGAATAGTGAGTGTAAGAGGCTTGGCCAAAGGAAGTGTCGCTGAGATAGATGCGTGATGCAGCGGAAGCATTAGCAGGCCAGCCCTGGAAAAGGCGGAGCTGAATAAACAGGAAATGCACAGGGACTCATAGACTGGTACTATTTTCCCTGCAGCGTGTGAATAGAGAGGAGCTGATGGAGAGATCTCGAGACAATGGCACACAGAGACAGGGAAGCAAGAGCACAGTCTGCATGGTAAATGGGGAGCTCAAAGCTCTACGAGTTGACGGTTTCAAGGGTGGCAGGAAGAGAGGGGCTATCTGGCTGAGAGTATAGGTGGGCCGCAAAGTGATAAGGAGGAGGGGCTAAATCAACATCTCCTGGGAAGTAGAATCTCAGACACCAGTTTGGGCCTAACCTGCTGCAAGTGGGTAATCTATCTCAGTCTCTTTTGAAACCACTGGAACCTCTATTACCATATGCACTGCTTCCTCACTCACCCTTTGTAACAGTGTCTTTGATTTGTTGCAGCCCTGCTTCCCCTGCCCACCCTCTGTGATGGCATCTGTGATAAGTTGCTCTCACTCTAGCTGTCTGGGTCACCAAAGTGGAGTGTAAAAATGTACAAATAATTGGAAAAATTAGCGCAGGGCCCCACATATTTTGATACTCAGCACAGATAAAGCAGACAACTACAGTCTGCAGTCCCCAGCTGTGCGAGTTATCTTGGCTGTGTACCAAAATATGAGGAACTCTGCTGTTTTTTTTTTTTTTAGATTATTGCAATAAAAAATTAAAAAAATGGTCTGAGGTCCTCCCAATTTTGATACCCCACCAAGATTAAGCGGACAGCTTGGAGCTGGTATTTTCAGGCTTGGGAGGCCCATGGTTATTGCACCCACCCTAGATTAAAAATACCTGCCTGCAGCCACCCTAGAATTATCACATCCAATAGATGCACCAATTCTGGCAGTTTACCCGGCTCATCTCTATTGCCTTGGTGCGGTGGAAATTGGAGTAATATAAGGGATTAATGACAGCTATGAATTCTCAAAAAATGCCAGCTGCCATCAAGGCCAAGGTTAGTAATGGGGAGTGGTCTATGAGACCCCCATTACTAACCCTGTAAGTCAAAAGAAATAAACACAAGCACAGAGAAAAATCCTTTATTTAAAAAAATAACAAAAAACACCCTCTTTCTCCAATATATTAACCCCCAAAACACACTTGCTGGTCTGACAATCCACACACATGACGTCTCATGATGATTCCGACTCTGCCACATCTGAGGCTGCAGTGCATGGTCACACTAGAAAATGTGACCGATCACTGCGGCATCAGGGACCCACTGACAGAGCCGCAGCTGTGAGAGCAATGACATCAGTGAGTTCACCTGACATGACAGCTGGGCTTCACACAGTACTCTAATTGGGACGTCAGGTAAACTGACCTGAGGTGAATTCAGTGAACTCTGACCTCACCTTAGGTCATCACCAGATTAGGCGATGTGTACATATTGAGTAATTGGTTGCAGACATTTCTACACCTAATCTGCAGCTCCTGACAACACAGCGCATGCTGTTTTAGTGCAGTTTTATACCAGGAGATGCAGATTTGGTGCAGGAATTCCTTCAACCAAATACTGAACGTGTGTACAAAGTCAAAACTGGTAATCTGGCATTGAGTTCAATGAATTCACCTGAGATCACAGCTGGGGTTCCCATGATATCATCAAAATGCCTACTGTTTTAGTGTGGGTATTTGCTATAAGATGCAAATTTTTGTGCAGAAATGTTTGCAACCAAATACTTAATGTGTACAACATGCCAAATCCGGTAATCTGACATTGAATTCAATGACTTCCCATGCTACCCCAGCTGTGATCTCAGGTGAACTGACCTGACGTGAGCTCATTAAACTCAGTGACCTCACCTCCGGATTACCGGATTAGATGATGTGAACACATTGAGTATTTGGTTGCACCAAATCTGTGGCTCCCAGCAAAAAAAACCGCACTGAAACTGTAGAGCCCCTGAGACCCTCAGGGCACTACAGGGAACTGCATCCTCTTGAGGATGCAGGACCTACCCCCTGGGACCTGGAGTACCAGTGACTTTTCCACCAAAACACAATCTAAATCCCAGTTTTCCTCTCCACACTGGGCATAGAGGGATAACCACGTAAGGGGATGGTCGCCATGGGAACGAGTCCCTGGGTATAGCCAGGCTGGTGGGAGGGGTCAGTCAGTCAGTGGTGAGAAGAGAATTGAGTATCACACAGGAGAGGTGTCCGGATGCGCCTGAGCTGGGTCCGTGTAACGGTGACCCCGGGGGCACAGGAGAGAGGTCGCCGGGATGGGTACCGAGATACCGCTGGGACCGGAGCATGCACGGGCACAGGGCCCTAGGTCAAGCGCAAGTTTTACACTGTTTGGCAAATACCTGCCCGGTGAGGACACCTTCACGGACTTCACTGAACCAAATAATCTGGGGGCATCAGTAGTAAACTAGGATTGAGGTCCGGACACTTATCTCCCTGCAGGGTCCACATTGCCCGCCATACGGAGAAGGAGACTGTACCCCACAAAGGACAGTCGGGGTCCCCAAACGCTCCACGCTACGGGGACTCAATCTACATAGAGTGCCGGGGACAGAGCAACCTGGGTCACTACATTGGCACTGGTCCTCCGGGGACCTGAATCAGCAACCCCTGGGTCCGCAGTGAGTAGAGACTGTTAAAGACAACCTAGTGTGGTCTCCATTATTTCCCTTCTTCATCTCCCAGGCACAGCCCTACCTGTGGAGGGCCTACCATCACAGCTGCCACTACCACCAGCACAAACCAGGCGGTTTATTCATCCCTAACCGCAACCCGCAAGTGGCGTCACATGACAAAAACTCTTATCTCCCCTGTAAATACCCCCCATTAACAAAAGGTGTTGTGTCGACAGAACTCAAGTTCTGGCGTGAATATCTTTGAAACCTCATATTGTGTTGCATCACGCAGCTCTATGTGGCGCCACTGGAGCTTCAGTCGCCACAGGGTACTGAAGCTTATTTAGGCTGCAGTATTCATCTCGGGTAAGAAGGGAGTTAATCACCGGTGTTTCCACATTTACACTTTCATACAGCTTAGGAGCCTTCTCACTAGGAAGCTGGAGTAGGGTAGGCGGGGGGGGGTGGCCATCACGAGGCATGGGACTTTCCCGGTCACTAGGACAACCACCTGAGAGCGGGTTCCACTTGGGGTAGAAGTAGGAGCCACCTGGACACTAAGTCTAGCCATGCTGCGACTTCAGCTAAGGTGACACGACACCACTCTCTTCTTTCTTTCTTTCACAGGGCCTGAGGCTTGAAGCAGGACGCTCAGCCCGGGATCCTCCCTACTAGAGGGGCAACTCCACCGGTCGGGGCCTGTTCTGGGCCCCGGGCTGCCACTGGTCGGGGCCTGTTCTGGGCCCCGGGCTGCCACCGGTCGGGGCCTGTTCTGGGCCCCGGGCTGCCACCGGTCGGGGCCTGTTCTGGGCCCCAGGCTGCCACCGGTCGGGGCCTGTTCTGGGTCCCGGGCTGCCACCGGTCGGGGCCTGTTCTGAGCCCCAGGCTGCCACCGGTCGGGGCCTATTCTGGGCCCCGGGCTGCCACTGGTCGGGGCCTGTTCTGGGCCCCGGGCTGCCACCGGTCGGGGCCTGTTCTGGGCCCCGGGCTGCCACCGGTCGGGGCCTGTTCTGGGCCCCAGACTGCCACCGGTCGGGGCCTGTTCTGGGCCCCGGGCTGCCACCGGTCGGGGCCTGTTCTGGGCCCCGGGCTGCCACCGGTCGGGGCCTGTTCTGGGCCCCGGGCTGCCACCGGTCGGGGCCTGTTCTGGGCCCCGGGCTGCCACCGGTCAGGGCCTGTTCTGGGCCCCGGGCTGCCACCGGTCGGGGCCTGTTCTGGCACCCCGAAAAGTGCGCGAACAGAGCCTCTATTGCTGAAGACGAGTGCTACCTACCTGGGGAACCAGGCAGAAACAGAAGGAAAGATCCTGTCAATTAAAATAGAGGACCAGGATGATCCAGACACTGAACCTGTAACACCGGAGCTGGACTCACAGCCTTGCACTTTTGGAGAGGAGTGGGCATCGCGGTGCTCAGAGGACGCATCCCTGTTGAGTGTCGCTGGGGATAGACTCTGTGATTTTTCAAAAGTATGCTCCCCACCGAGACTCTCCTGCTGTGCCCTCGGGCCCACCAGGGTTCCTAGGGAGTGCAGCGTTGGCATTATAAACCCTTTTCCCCGTGATGAAGGAAGACTGAGGTAATTGTGATCCAGCCTCTGCAGAGTGTCTTACCGGACAGGCGCTCTGAAGCAATTCCTGAGGAGAAACCCATTTTTGACACCATAGACATCCTCATACCGGTTTGCCGTTGTTGTGGTAAAGCAGGACACTTTGCAAGAGGATGTCTCACGAGTGTCCTTAACCGGTGGGCCGGGACCGGTCCTCCAGCACCACCAGCAGCCAAGCAAGAATAACTGTTTTTCATATGCAAAATGTTCATGTTTTATTGCATCATGATACTGATGACCGGTAACTGGTGAAAATATATGAAACTGTTTATTTATGGTGCCTCCCATAAAGCAAAGAATGTTATTCTGTTTATTGCATACTAAAAATGCGGTGTACTAGCTTTGTTTGGTTGCAGCCCGGGAGTTCTACTATTTGCAGTGGGGGAATGTGGCCCCCCTGAGGCTTCAGTCGCCACAGGGTACCGCAGTTCATTTAAGCTGCAGTATTCATCTCGGCTAAGGAGGGGGTTAATCACCGGTGTTTCCATATTTACACTTAGGAGCCTTCTCACTGGGGAGCTGGACTAGGGTAGGCGGGGGGTGGCCATCACGAGGCATGGGACTTTCCCGGTCACTATAACAACCACCTGGGGGGCGGGTTCCACTTGGGGTAGAAGTAGGAGCCACCTGGACCCTAAGCGAGTCTAGTCACGCTGGGACTTCAGTTCTGGCGACACGACACCACTCTCTTCTCTTTTTCTTTCACGAGGACGTGAAATAAGACGTGCAATAAGAATAATTTATTAAATGTAAAAAGTATTATACAGGACTGAAAACAGCAGAGGATGGGGAGAAAACACAAGGATCCTGTGAACCACAAAATAAAAGATGTTAGATCAATTATAAAGTGCCTGAGTGCTGGGTACAAGAATATATAGACTAAAACAAATATCTTCGGGCATGCGCACTTGTGTGTTATGCTTGACCTTGCGGTGGATCTGTGCCTGTGTTCCCGGCTCCATTGGCTTCCGGTTATGTGACCGCTGTCACATGATCGTGTAACAGGTCCTTAAAAGGGCAACTTGATGAACACCGCACTCATTCCCTCCCGGAAGAAGCGGTTTTCATACTGCGAAATGGCCGTCGGAGATCCCCTCCTGGATTTGCTCCCCTGAACCACCTCTGCACTATCAGTAAGCCCCACTTAGGTCTACGCATATGACTTTTGTTGTGGTAGTGGTCATCATCACTTGATATGTCGCGGGCGGGGAGGACGCCGCCGCTGCTGGTCGCTCGCTGACGCTCGGGTCCGGCGCTGCTGCGGCTGCTGCTCGGTGGCTCGAGCGGTGGGCCGGATCCGGGGACTCGAGTGGTGCTCCTCGCCCGTGAGTGAAAGGGGTGGTTGGCTTGGGGGATTTAGTCCGTGACGCCACTCACGGGTTGTGGTGAAGATGGGCACCACCGCTGCTGGTGACGGGGATTCCGGGAGCGATGGTAGGGAGCAGCTGGGATGTTGTTTTCCCCCTCCGTGGGTAGGGGTCGGTGGTCCCGGGGCCCGGTGGTGTGACGGGGAGGCAGGGTTGGTGAGGTGCAGGGTTGCAGGGACAGCGCACGGGTGTACTCACTCGGTAAGAGATGCACAAAGTCCTCGATAAACCAAACGGCTGGATGGACGGGTCCCACAGCCGGCTGCAGTGTCTCTCCCCGGACAGGTGATGGCGGCTGTCTTTCCCTGCACCTTGATGTACTTGATTGACTACGATGGATCCCCAACGGTAGTCGGCTCCCCGGTGTATGGATGCCGGAGGAGCCCGTTTGCCCGCAGGCGCTGGCCCTTGGGTCTCTAGCCTTAGACGGTAGCTGTATACCCTCACGGTGTGGGCAGTTGCCTTCTATCGGGTCTTTGGTTGTTAGGAAACCCCTGGGGTTCCGGTCACACTCGGATTTGACTATTGTCAGCGGCTCCAAGCCTGGTCGGGGTCCGATGGCCCTGCCTGTGTGTGCTGGCTTCGCTTCGCTCCCCGGTCGGTACCGGCAGGCCAACGCCCGACCCCGGTCCTACGGTTCCGCGTTGCTTCACCACTCCTGCAGATGGCCACAACCATCTGCCAACCTTGCTGTCAGTGACTGGGCCACAAACCCAGACACTCAAGTGTTTACTCCTCACTCTTCAAACTCCAACACTCAACTCCAACTACTAACTGACACTTTATCCCGCCTCCAGGCCTGTGAACTCCTCGGTGGGTGGGGCCAACCACTTGGCTCTGCCCCACCTGGTGTGGACATCAGACCCTGGAGGGAGGCAACAAGGGTTTTGTGTTCGGCTAATGTTACTGTCTGGTGGGGGTGGGGGTGTTTGAGTGTTACCTGTGATGACCTGGCTAGTCCAGGGCGCCACAGATACTTATTACTTTATACACACAGGTGTATTAAACTGTGACTTTTCTACCTGCTATAATTCATATCTATAGTTAATATCTTATGTGACCTCTGCGAGAATCTTACCTCAAATGCATTTTTCTCACTCTTTATATTTGTTGCTTGCCCAGCTCTTTACTTTTTGGTACTCTTTTGAGACCCCCTGGGTACTGGTTCCTTTAACCAATCTAATACTTTGGGGCATTGTTATCATCGTGACTTCTTGACTATATATAATATTCTATCTTGATTGCAATGTTTTGCTCTCTGATTCCAGTATTTATGTATTCTAAGGACACTTTTTATGCATTTTTGTACCTTGATGTCATAGATAAATATTTTTTTGGCCTATATATTTTTGTACCCAGCACTCAGGCACGTTATAATTGATCGACCATCTTTTATTCTGTGGTTTATGGGATCCTTGTTTTTTCTCCCCATCCTCTGCTGTTTTCAGTCCTGTATAATACTTTTTACATTTAATGAATTATTCTTATTGCACGTATTGGCTCAGTTTAGGATTATCTAACAGTTTTAAATAAAAAAAAGCAGTGATATACTAGGTAAGTCCACTAAATCATTAGCAGCATAGTCATAAAACTTCCTTAGGGCTCCAACACACATCCGTTAAAACCATGCACGTGTGATACGGGCCGTTTTTCGGGTCCGTTTTCCGTTTTTAGGTCCGTGTTTATGGTATGTGTGGCCAGCGTGTGTATCCCGTATGCTAACCGTATGTGCGTGTGGAATGTCCGTGTGTGCGTGAGTGAAATTACTGACGTGTGTGTGTTGTCCGTGTGAAATGTACGTGTGTGATGCAAAATGTCGTTACTACATGTCGGAAGACAGAGTAGCGGGATGAGAATGAACTCGGGTGAACTTCACCTGACTTCATTGTCATGCCGCAGCTCTGTCTGTGCCGTGTACTGATTAGCGGTCACCTGTGAAGGATTCACCGGTGACCGCTAATCCCCCGAGTGACTGAAGTGTCCCCCCCTCTCTCATACTCACCGATCCCCGATCACCGGCGCTGCACGGCGTTCACACTGCTCCCGCGGCTTTTTCTAATTTGAAAAAGTCGGCCGCTCATTAAACAATCTCGTATTCCCTGCTTTCCCCGCCCACTGGCGCCTATGATTGGTTGCAGTGAGACACGCCCCCACGCTGAGTGACAGGTGTCTCATTGCACCCAATCACAGCAGCCGGGGGGCATGTCACTATGGAGTATAGAAATAAATAAATAAATTATTTAAAAAAAACGGCGTGCGGTTCCCCCTATTTTAATACCAGCCAGATAAAGCCATACGGCTGAAGAATGGTATTCTCAGGATGGGGAGCCCCACGTTATGGGGAGCCCCCCAGCCTAACAATATCAGTCAGCAGCCGCCCAGAATTGCCGCATACATTAGATGCGACAGTTCTGGGACTGTACCCGGCTCTTCCCGATTTGCCCTGGTGCGTTGGCAAATCGGGGTAATAAGGAGTTATTGGCAGCCCATAGCTGCCAATAAGTCCAAGATTAATCATGTCAGGCGTCTCCACGAGATACCTTCCATGATTAATCTGTAAGAGACATTTAAAAAACACACACCCGAAAAAATCCTTTATTAGAAATAAAAAACACTAACAAAGTTGTCACGCTTCCCGGTCCCCGTGCCCCGCTCTCCGGTCCCCGTGGTCCGCTCCCCGCTTCCCGGCGGCGTCCCCGGCTCACCACTCCGGTCCCGGTCTCCTCTTCCTCGCCTGCGCCCTCCATGCGTCCAGATGCCCGCTCCTGGCGCTCCTCTGCGACGTGGGACACTCAGCCGGGCACCCCTGCTTCCTCTGCACCGCTCCCTGGACTGGCTTCTGGCACACGGGCCTCGCGCATGCGCATTAGGGCGCGTGCGGTCATTGCCCCTTTCTTAAAGGGCCAGCACCTAGAAACAGGAAATTGCATAGACAGGTACAGGGTATATTAGGATTCTCTTTCCTGGTGGGCGGGGCCTGTTCTACGTGTTTAGTAAGCTAGGAGTTCAGGTCCCCGTATTGCTGTGTCCTGTATTAACCCCTGTCTGTCTCGCAGAGCCTGTCCTGCCACGCCAGCCGCTCCGAACCACGTCCGTGCCAGTACCCTGACGGTGACTTCGGCGGATGTTCCACCACCTCTGCAGCTTCGCCAGTCTCCAGTCCCTGGCTCCGTTTGGTGACCTGTCCCATCGCTCAGCAGGTTCCGGATCCCGCCTGACCCTACAACCCAGCCTCGGACCCTGAGCCTCGTCACCCGGACTTCCGTCTAGAATTCCGTGTTCTCAGCGACATCTACCTTCTAGCTCCCCTACGGACTGTCTTGCTACCAATAGTGCTTCGGCTGCCGTGCATCAAGACCCTCTGGCGGGGTGACCGGCCTGGCTGCCTCCCCAAGGGAACCCGGTGTACGGTCCAGTGTTTCCACCACCCGGACGTAACAGCTAGAACAGGCCATGGATCCCGCCGAAGCACTAGCGGCCCAGCTGGGCACCTTGCAGCAGGAACTCGTACGACAGCGCGAGACCCAGTCCCGCATGCTGGCCTTCATGTCCTCGGTGGATACCTGCATGAACACGCTACAAGCAACTGCCACGTCCTTGGCATCTCAGGCTTCTACTGCACAGTCCACGGCCGCAGTTCCCGTGGCAGCCTCCTCGGATACTTCCAAACTTCGTTTGGCCTCACCACCCCGGTACGCCGGAGATCCCAAGACCTGCAGGGGATTCATAAATCAGTGCTCCCTCCATTTCAAGCTGCTGCCGCACCTTTTTGCCTCTGACCAAGCCAAGGTCGCGTTCGTGATGTCCCATCTAGAGGGAGAGGCACTGGCCTGGATGAACCCCTTGTGGGAGAAGGAGGATCCGGTAACCACCAACATCCAGGAATTCCTGCAGGCTTTTCGTAGCACCTTTGACGAGCCCGGACGCGCCTCCGCGTCCGCCTTAACGCTCCTCAAGCTACGTCAGGGGACTCTGATGGTGGGCCAATATGCTATCCGCTTCCGCACCTTGGCCTCGGAATTAGAGTGGAACAATGAGGCCCTAACTGCCGCCTTCTGGGAGGGACTCTCGGGTCGTATTAAAGATGAGCTGGCTGGTCGTTACGTGCCTTCCACCCTGGATGCCCTGATCGCTCTAGCGACTCGAGTGGATCTTCGCTTTCAGGAACGATCCAAAGAGGTGTCCCGCGAGAGGCGTCCGATACAGCACTCCTCCCCACCACTGAAGTCCGTCGCTCCTCAGTCGGCGTCACCTGGCGCGTCTACCTACGAGCCCATGCAGATTGACCGTCTGAGGCAGTCTGAGCAACGCAGAGCAGAACGACTAGCAAAGGGTCTCTGCTTCTACTGCGGTGACGGCACACACCTGCTACGCTCTTGTCCCGAGAAGCCGGGAAACTCCAAAGCCTAGGCTTGGTAGGAGAGGCCACCCTAGGTGCTGGGACTCTCTCAGACTCCGTGACATGGACTGTTCAAGTGACTACAGAAGAGACCCGGTTCACGGCAGAGGCATATCTCGATTCCGGAGCAGCAGGCAACTTCATCCAGCAGGCCACGGTGGATAAGTACCGGGTGCCTGTTCTCCCACTAGAAAAACCGCTGGTGATCGCCTCTGTAGATGGGAGACCCCTCTCTGACACTGTCTCGCTGATCACCAAGCCTGTGGAATTACGGATCGGTGCCCTGCACACCGAAAATATCACCTTCTACGTCCTCCCGCGCATGTCTCATCAGATCCTGCTGGGACTCCCATGGTTACGGGCACACGAACCCTCGGTCAGCTGGAGTACAGGTGAAATTACCCGATGGGGCTCCTCGTGTCACGAGAGATGTCTGAAATCCTTACAGCCCATCCGACGACCTCCAGTCCCAGAGTCTCTACCAGGACTGCCTTCTGCCTACTGGTCCTTCACGGACGTGTTTGATAAAAAGGAGTCAGAGGTACTACCGCCTCATCGTCCTTACGACTGTGCCATCGACTTACTGCCGGGAACTACGCCTCCTAGAGGAAGGATATACCCCTTGTCCCCTGCTGAAACACGAGCCATGTCTGCCTATATCACCGAGAGCCTGGCAAAGGGGTTCATTCGAAGATCTTCGTCCCCTGCCGGAGCAGGTTTTTTCTTCGTCAAGAAGAAGGAGGGTGATCTGCGCCCTTGCATTGACTACCGGGGATTAAACCAGATCACCGTAAAAAACAAATACCCTCTGCCACTTATCCCCGAACTATTCGATCGGCTCCAAGGAGCTCGTGTATTCACCAAGTTGGACCTCCGTGGGGCCTATAACCTGGTTCGCATTCGCTCTGGAGATGAATGGAAGACCGCATTCAACACTCGGGATGGGCACTACGAGTATTGTGTCATGCCCTTTGGTCTGTGTAATGCTCCGGCAGTCTTCCAAGAATTGGTGAACGACGTGTTCAGAGATCTCCTCTATGTCTGTGTCGTGGTATATCTGGATGACATCCTGGTCTTCTCTCCGGACCTACAGACCCACAGAGAGAACATGCAGCTAGTACTCCAAAGGCTTAGAGAGAACCGTCTGTACGCCAAGTACGAGAAGTGCGTCTTTGAAAAGTCGACCCTTCCCTTCCTGGGTTATGTAATCTCGGACACTGGCCTGCAGATGGACCCAGAGAAAGTGTCTGCCATCCTCAACTGGCCTCCTCCTTCCGGACTGAAGGCTATCCAATGCTTCCTTGGCTTTGCAAACTATTATCGTCAATTCATCCCGCACTTCTCTGCCCTGACTGCGCCTCTCTCTGCCTTGACTAAGAAGGGAGCTAATCCTAAGGACTGGCCACCGGCGGCCGATGCCGCGTTCTGCTCTTTGAAACAGGCGTTTGCTTCTTCCCCGGTTCTCCATCGCCCTGAATTGAACCGACAGTTCACGTTAGAGGTGGATGCCTCCTCCTCAGGAGCCGGGGCAGTGTTGATGCAGAAATCCTCCTCCGGGAAGATGGTCACTTGCGGATTCTTCTCCAAGAGCTTCTCGGCACCCGAACGCAACTACACCATCGGGGATCGGGAGCTACTGGCCATTAAGCTGGCCTTGGAGGAATGGCGCTACCTCTTGGAGGGAGCAGTATACCCTGTGATCATCTACACGGACCACAAGAATCTGGAGTACCTGCGGTCAGCCCAAAGACTGAACCCGCGACAAGCCCGCTGGTCCTTGTTTTTCGCTCGATTTGATTTCCAACTCCTTTTTCGGCCTGCGGATAAGAACGTGCGGGCAGACGCTTTGTCCAGGTCCTTCGTGCCCATAGAGCTGGAGGAGGAGACGTTCCAGCCCATCATCAGCCCCAGTAAAGTCATTCCGGTGGCTCCTGTCGCTCTGACTCAGATAACCCCTGGGAAAACCTATATCTCAGATACTGACAGACAGAGAGTCCTGCAATGGGGCCATGCCTCGAAGATCGCTGGCCATGCGGGTCAGAAGAAGACTTGGAGTACGATTGTCCGTCACTATTGGTGGCCGTCCCTCCGTAAAGACGTCGCAACCTTCGTCTCAGCCTGTCCATCCTGTGCCCGGAACAAGACACCCAAGCACCTACCATATGGACGTCTTCTGCCTCTGCCCATTCCTTCCGTTCCGTGGCAACATATTGCAATGGACTTCATTACGGACTTACCCTTATCCTCCGGACACACGGTCATATGGGTTGTGGTGGACCGTTTCTCAAAGATGGATCACTTCGTTCCCATGGCCGGGCTGCCCTCTGCCCAGGAGCTATCTGACTCCTTCATACAACACATATTCCGATTGCATGGCTTTCCAGCACACATTGTGTCCGACAGAGGAACTCAGTTTACCTCGCGCTTCTGGAGGGCTCTCTGCAAACATCTCGGAGTATCCTTGGACTTTTCTTCGGCCTACTATCCTCAGTCGAATGGCCAAGTGGAACGGGTCAATCAGATCCTGACCTCCTTCCTGCGCCACTACGTCAACATCCATCATGACGATTGGTCCACGCTCCTACCTTGGGCTGAATTCTCCCACAACCAACACATCAGCGAGACCACCTCCAGCTCTCCCTTCCAGGTCGTTTACGGACTTCAGCCTTCTGTCCCGTTGCCAGTATCCTTGGCTTCCGATGTCCCCGCAGCAGATGCTCTGGTCCAGGACTTCTCAGCTATATGGAACTCTGTCAAGTCTTCCCTAGAACGTGCTTCTTTGCGGATGAAGAGACATGCGGACAAGAGGCGCCTGGATCCTCCGTGTTTCTCCCCAGGTGATCTGGTCTGGCTTGCATCCAAATATGTCCGATTAAGGTTACCGTCATACAAGTTGGGTCCTCGTTACATCGGGCCGTTTAAAGTCATCAGCAAGATCAATGCAGTCTCCTACAGGCTGCAGCTCCCGGGCACGATGCGGATACCCAACTCCTTCCATGTCTCCTTACTCAAGCCTGTCGTCCTTGGTCCCTTCTCCGCTGCTGCCAGTCCTGCTCCTCCTCCCATCGCTGACGATGACATCTATGCGGTAAGGGATATCGTGGCCATGAAGACCGTACGAGGTCGGCAATACTTCCTGGTGGACTGGGCGGGTTATGGTCCCGAGGATAGGTCCTGGGAGCCCCGGGAGAATGTTGGCACTCCTCTGATTCGTGCTTTCCTGTCCCGGTTGCGGGGAGGGGGGTGTGGGGGAGGGGGTACTGTCACGCTTCCCAGTCCCCGTGCCCCGCTCTCCGGTCCCCGTGGTCCACTCCCCGCTTCCCGGCGGCGTGCCCGGCTCACCACTCCGGTCCCGGTCTCCTCTTCCTCGCCTGCGCCCTCCATGCGTCCAGCTCCCCGCTCCCAGCGCTCCTCTGCGACGTGGGACACTCATCCGGGCACCCCTGCTTCCTCTGCACCGCTCCCTGGACTGACTTCTGGCACATGGGCCTCGCGCTTGCGCATTAGGGCGCGCGCACCGTCATTGACCCTTTCTTAAAGAGCCAGCACCTAGAAACAGGAAATTGCATAGACAGGTACAGGGTATATTAGGATTCTCTTTCCTGGTGAGCGGGGCCTGTTCTACGTGTTTAGTAAGCTAGGAGTTCAGGTCCCCGTATTGCTGTGTCCTGTATTAACCCCTGTCTGTCTCGCAGAGCCTGTCCTGCTACGCCAGCCGCTCTGAACCACGTCCGTGCCAGTACCCTGACGGTGACTTTGGCGGATGTTCCACCACCTCTGCAGCTTCGCCAGTCTCCGAGCCCTGGCTCTGTTTGGTGACCTGTCCCATCGCTCAGCAGGTTCCGGATCCCGCCTGACCCTACAACCCGGCCTCGGACCCTGAGCCTCGTCATCCGGACTACCGTCTAGAATTCCGTGTTCTCAGCGACATCTACCTTCCAGCTCCCCTACGGACTGTCTTGCTACCAATAGTGCTTCGGCTGCCGTGCATCAAGACCCTCTGGCGGGGTGACCGGCCTGGCTGCCTCCCCAAGGGAACCCGGTGTATGGTCCAGTGTTTACACCACCCGGACATAACAGCTAGAACAGGCCATGGATCCCGCCGAAGCACTAGCGGCCCAGCTGGGCACCTTGCAGCAGGAACTCGTACGACAGCGCGAGACCCAGTCCCGCATGCTGGCCTTCATGTCCTCGGTGGATACCTGCCTGAACACACTACAAGCAACTGCCACATCCTTGGCATCTCAGGCTTCTACTGCACAGTCCACGGCCGCAGTTCCCGTGGCAGCCTCCTCGGATACTTCCAAACTTCGTTTGGCCTCACCACCCCGGTACGCCGGAGATCCCAAGACCTGCAGGGGATTCATAAATCAGTGCTCCCTCCATTTCAAGCTGCTGCCGCACCTTTTTTGCCTCTGACCAAGCCAAGGTCGCGTTCGTGATGTCCCATCTAGAGGGAGAGGCACTGGCCTGGATGAACCCCTTGTGGGAGAAGGAGGATCCGGTAACCACCAACATCCAGGAATACCTGCAGGCTTTTCGTAGCACCTTTGACGAGCCCGGACGCGCCTCCGCGTCCGCCTCAACGCTCCTCAAGCTACGTCAGGGGACTCTGACGGTGGGCTAATATGCTATCCGCTTCCGCACCTTGGCCTCGGAATTAGGGTGGAACAATGAGGCCCTAACTGCCGCCTTCTGGGAGGGACTCTCGGGTCGTATTAAAGATGAGCTGGCTGGTCGTTACGTGCCTTCCACCCTGGATGCCCTGATCGCTCTAGCGACTCGAGTGGATCTTCGCTTTCAGGAACGATCCAAAGAGGTGTCCCGCGAGAGGCGTCCGATACAGCACTCCTCCCCACCACTGAAGTCCGTCGCTCCCCAGTCGGCGTCACCTGGCGCGTCTACCTACGAGCCCATGCAGATTGACCGCCTGAGGCAGTCTGAGCAACGCAGAGCAGAACGACTAGCAAAGGGTCTCTGCTTCTACTGCGGTGACGGCACACACCTGCTACGCTCTTGTCCCGAGAAGCCGGGAAACTCCAAAGCCTAGGCTTGGTAGGAGAGGCCACCCTAGGTGCTGGGACTCTCTCAGACTCCGTGAGATGGACTGTTCAAGTGACTACAGAAGAGACCCGGTTCACGGCAGAGGCATATCTCGATTCCGGAGCAGCAGGCAACTTCATCCAGCAGGCCACGGTGGATAAGTACCGGGTGCCTGTTCTCCCACTAGAAAAAACGCTGGTGATCGCCTCTGTAGATGGGAGACCCCTCTCTGACACCGTCTCGCTGATCACCAAGCCTGTGGAATTACGGATCGGTGCCCTGCACACTGAAAATATCACCTTCTACGTCCTCCCGCGCATGTCTCATCAGATCCTGCTGGGACTCCCATGGTTACGGGCACACGAACCCTCGGTCAGCTGGAGTACAGGTGAAATTACCCGATGGGGCTCCTCGTGTCACGAGAGATGTCTGAAATCCTTACAGCCCATCCGACGACCTCCGGTCCCAGAGTCTCTACCAGGACTGCCTTCTGCCTACTGGTCCTTCACGGACGTGTTTGATAAAAAGGAGTCAGAGGTACTACCGCCTCATCGTCCTTACGACTGTGCCATCGACTTACTGCCGGGAACTACGCCTCCTAGAGGAAGGATATACCCCTTGTCCCCTGCTGAAACACGAGCCATGTCTGCCTATATCACCGAGAGCCTGGCAAAGGGGTTCATTCGGAGATCTTCGTCCCCTGCCGGAGCAGGTTTTTTCTTCGTCAAGAAGAAGGAGGGTGATCTGCGCCCTTGCATTGACTACCGGGGATTAAACCAGATCACCGTAAAAAACAAATACCCTCTGCCACTTATCCCCGAACTATTCGATCGGCTCAGAGGAGCTCGTGTATTCACCAAGTTGGACCTCCGTGGGCCCTATAACCTGGTTCGCATTCGCTCTGGAGATGAATGGAAGACCGCATTCAACACTCGGGATGGGCACTACGAGTATTGTGTCATGCCCTTTGGTCTGTGTAATGCTCCGGCAGTCTTCCAAGAATTGGTGAACGACGTGTTCAGAGATCTCCTCTATGTCTGTGTCGTGGTATATCTGGATGACATCCTGGTCTTCTCTCCGGACCTACAGACCCACAGAGAGAACATGCAGCTAGTACTCCAAAGGCTTAGAGAGAACCGTCTGTACGCCAAGTACGAGAAGTGCGTCTTTGAAAAGTCGTCCCTTCCCTTCCTGGGTTATGTAATCTCGGACACTGGCCTGCAGATGGACCCAGAGAAAGTGTCTGCCATCCTCAACTGGCCTCCTCCTTCCGGACTGAAGGCTATCCAATGCTTCCTTGGCTTTGCAAACTATTATCGTCAATTCATCCCGCACTTCTCTGCCCTGACTGCGCCTCTCTCTGCCTTGACTAAGAAGGGAGCTAATCCTAAGGACTGGCCACCGGCGGCCGATGCCGCGTTCTGCTCTTTGAAACAGGCGTTTGCTTCTTCCCCGGTTCTCCATCGCCCTGAATTGAACCGACAGTTCACGTTAGAGGTGGATGCCTCCTCCTCAGGAGCCGGGGCAGTGTTGATGCAGAAATCCTCCTCCGGGAAGATGGTCACTTGCGGATTCTTCTCCAAGAGCTTCTCGGCACCCGAACGCAACTACACCATCGGGGATCGGGAGCTACTGGCCATTAAGCTGGCCTTGGAGGAATGGCGCTACCTCTTGGAGGGAGCAGTATACCCTGTGATCATCTACACGGACCACAAGAATCTGGAGTACCTGCGGTCAGCCCAAAGACTGAACCCGCGACAAGCCCGCTGGTCCTTGTTTTTCGCTCGATTTGATTTCCAACTCCTTTTTCGGCCTGCGGATAAGAACGTGCGGGCAGACGCTTTGTCCAGGTCCTTCGTGCCCGTAGAGCTGGAGGAGGAGACGTTCCAGCCCATCATCAGCCCCAGTAAAGTCATTCCGGTGGCTCCTGTCGCTCTGACTCAGATAACCCCTGGGAAAACCTATATCTCAGATACTGACAGACAGAGAGTCCTGCAATGGGGCCATGCCTCGAAGATCGCTGGCCATGCGGGTCAGAAGAAGACTTGGAGTACGATTGTCCGTCACTATTGGTGGCCGTCCCTCCGTAAAGACGTCGCAACCTTCGTCTCAGCCTATCCATCCTGTGCCCGGAACAAGACACCCAAGCACCTACCATATGGACGTCTTCTGCCTCTGCCCATTCCTTCCGTTCCGTGGCAACATATTGCAATGGACTTCATTACGGACTTACCCTTATCCTCCGAACACACGGTCATATGGGTTGTGGTGGACCGTTTCTCAAAGATGGCTCACTTCGTTCCCATGGCCGGGCTGCCCTCTGCCCAGGAGCTAGCTGACTCCTTCATACAACACATATTCCGATTGCATGGCTTTCCAGCACACATTGTGTCCGACAGAGGAACTCAGTTTACCTCGCGCTTCTGGAGGGCTCTCTGCAAACATCTGGGAGTATCCTTGGACTTTTCTTCGGCCTACCATCCTCAGTCGAATGGCCAAGTGGAACGGGTCAATCAGATCCTGACCTCCTTCCTGCGCCACAACGTCAACATCCATCATGACGATTGGTCCACGCTCCTACCTTGGGCTGAATTCTCCCACAACCAACACATCAGCGAGACCACCTCCAGCTCTCCCTTCCAGGTCGTTTACGGACTTCAGCCTTCTGTCCCGTTGCCAGTATCCTCGGCTTTCGATGTCCCCGCAGCAGATGCTCTGGTCCAGGACTTCTCAGCTATATGGAACTCTGTCAAGTCTTCCCTAGAACGTGCTTCTTTGCGGATGAAGAGACATGCGGACAAGAGGCGCCTGGATCCTCCGTGTTTCTCCCCAGGTGATCTGGTCTGGCTTGCATCCAAATATGTCCGATTAAGGTTACCGTCATACAAGTTGGGTCCTCGTTACATCGGGCCGTTTAAAGTCATCAGCAAGATCAATGCAGTCTCCTACAGGCTGCAGCTCCCGGACACGATGCGGATACCCAACTCCTTCCATGTCTCCTTACTCAAGCCTGTCGTCCTTGGTCCCTTCTCCGCTGCTGCCAGTCCTGCTCCTCCTCCCATCGCTGACGATGACATCTATGCGGTAAGGGATATCGTGGCCATGAAGACCGTACGAGGTCGGCAATACTTCCTGGTGGACTGGGCGGGTTATGGTCCCGAGGATAGGTCCTGGGAGCCCCGGGAGAATGTTGGCACTCCTCTGATTCATGCTTTCCTGTCCCGGTTGCGGGGAGGGGTGTGTGGGGGAGGGGGTACTGTCACGCTTCCCGGTCCCCATGCCCCGCTCTCCGGTCCCCGTGGTCCACTCCCCGCTTCCCGGCGGCGTCCCCGGCTCACCACTCTGGTCCCGGTCTCCTCTTCCTCGCCTGCGCCCTCCATGCGTCCAGCTCCCCGCTCCCAGCGCTCCTCTGCGACGTGGGACACTCAGCCGGGCACCCCTGCTTCCTCTGCACCACTCCCTGGACTGACTTCTGGCACACGGGCCTCGCGCTTGCGCATTAGGGCGCGCGCACGGTCATTGACCCTTTCTTAAAGGGCCAGCACCTAGAAACAGGAAATTGCATAGACAGGTACAGGGTATATTAGGATTCTCTTTCCTGGTGAGCGGGGCCTGTTCTACGTGTTTAGTAAGCTAGGAGTTCAGGTCCCCGTATTACTGTGTCCTGTATTAACCCCTGTCTGTCTCGTAGAGCCTGTCCTGCCACGCCAGCCGCTCCGAACCACATCCGTGCCAGTACCCTGACGGTGACTTCGGCGGATGTTCCACCACCTCTGCAGCTCCGCCAGTCTCCGAGCCCTGGCTCTGTTTGGTGACCTGTCCCATCGCTCAGCAGGTTCCGGATCCCGCCTGACCCTACAACCCGGCCTCGGACCCTGAGCCACGTCACCCAGACTACCGTCTAGAATTCCATGTTCTCAGCGACATCTACCTTCCAGCTCCCCTACGGACTGTCTTGCTACCAATAGTGCTTCAGCTGCCGTGCATCAAGACCCTCTGGCGGGGTGACCGGCCTGGCTGCCTCCCCAAAGGAACCCGGTGTATGGTCCAGTGTTTCCACCACCCGGACGTAACAAAAGTCCCTCATCACCAATTTATTAACCCCGACAAACCCTCCATGTCCGGTGTAATCCACAGTCCTCCAACGTCGCTTCCAGCTCTGCTTCATGTAGGTGACAGGAGCAGCAGAAGACACCACCGCTCCTGTCAGCTCCCCGCAGCAAATGAGGTGAGTAGCGGCAAATGAGCTGACACTGAGGTTACCCGCAGCCACGCTGGATCCAGCGGTGGCCGCGAGTTACCTGACTGACAGCAGCTGATCGCGCTACTCCCCTCATTTGTTGCGTGGAGGTGACAGGAGCGGCGGTGTATTCTGCTGCTCCTATCACCTGCATGTAGCCGAGCTGGAAGCGACGCTGGAGGACTGTGGATTACGCCGGACATGGAGGGTTTGTCGGGGTTAATAAATTGGTGATGATGGACTTTGTTAGTCTTTTTTATTTCTAATAAAGGATTTTTTCGGTTGTGTGTTTTTTAAATGTCACTTACAGATTAATCATGGAAGGTGTCTCGTGGAGTAGCCTGACATGATTAATCTAGGACTTATTGGCAGCTATGGGCTGCCAATAACTCCTTATTACCCCGATTTGCCAACGCACCAGGGCAAATCGGGAAGAGCCGGGTACAGTCCCAGAACTGTCGCATATAATGTATGCGGCAATTCTGGGCGGCTGCTGACTGATATTGTTGGGCTGGGGGGCTCCCCATAACTTGGGGCTCCCCATCCTGAGAATACCATTCTTCAGCCGTATGGCTTTATCTGGCTGGTATTAAAATGGGGGGAACCGCACGCCGTTTTTTTTTAATTATTTATTTATTTATTTTACTGCACAGTATAGACACGCCCACCGGCTGCTGTGATTGGGTGCAGTGAGACAGCTGTCACTCAGCGTGGTGGGCGTGTGTGACTGCAACCAATCATAGGCGCCGGTGGGCGGGTAAAGCAGGGAATATGAGATTGATTAATGAGCGGCCGTCTTTTTCAAAATAGTAAAAGCCGCCGAAGTTTTTATAACAGCAGTGCAGCGCCGCGCCGGAGATCGGGGAACGGTAAGTATGAGAGAAGGGGGGAACTGACCGACAGACAGCGAGAGGGACAGATAAGACAGAGAGACCGACCGACAGACATAGAGACCGACCGACGGACTGAGGGAGAGAACGAAGCAGAAAAAGAAAAAAGACCGACATCACATGAAAAAAGCACAAAACGTACAGGGAGCAAACAGAGATGCGTCCCTGTCACTCGGACGTGCGCACAGACCCATTGACTTTCATTGGGTCCGTGCTGCGTGTTGCGTGCAGAAAACGGACATGCTGCCGTGCAAAACGCACATAGGTACGGATCACGGACACGGACAAACGGACATGCATCAAAAACGCATGTGGAGCTTTTATCATACAATAACATTGGTGCACGTTTGGCCGTGTCTCCAGTATACACGGAAACGGACCAAACACGCACGTGATTCACGGATGTGTGTTTCAGGCCTTAAAGAGGATCTGTCACCAGGTTTTTAATACCTAATCTGAAAGCAGCATAACGTAGGGGGCAGAGACCCTGATTTCAGCGATGTGTCACTTACTGGGCTGCTTAGTTTAGCTTTGATAAATTCACTGATTAATCAGCAGTAGATTATCATTAGAGAACTACTTGGCGCGGTGCAGGTAGTCCAACATATTCATGAGCTCTGTATAACTGCTAGATATACAGCACAGAAAACATTGATTTTATCAAAATGACAGCAAACAGCTCAGTAAGGGGTACTTTGCACACTACGACATCACAAACCGATGCTGCGATGCCGAGTGCGATAGTCCCCGCCCCTGTCGCAGCTGCGATATGTGGTGATAGCTGGCGTAGCAAAAATTATCGCTACGCCAGCTTCACATGCACTCACCTTGCCCTGCGACGTCGCTCTGGGAAGCGACCTGCTTCCTTATTAAGGGGGCAGGCCGTGCTGCGTCATAGCGAAGTCACATGGCAGGCGGCCAATAGAAGCGGAGAGGTGGAGATGAGCGGGACGTAAACATCCCGCCCACCTCCTTCCTTCCGCATAGCCGACAGGAGCCGCGGTGAAGGAGGTAGGAGATGTTCCTCACTCCTGCGACTTCACACACAGCGATGTGTGCTGCCGCAGGAACGAGGAACAACATCGGACCGTCGCAGCAAGGTAATTATGGTTTTCGCCAACGCTACACTGATACGATTACGACGCTTTTGCGCTCGTTAATCGTATCATCTAGGCTTTACACACTATGATGTCGAGAGCGACGCCGGAAGTGCGTCACTTTTGACATGACCCCACCGACATCGCACCTGCGATGTCGTAGTGTGCAAAGTACCCCTAAGTGACACATCGCTGGAATCAGGGTCTCTGCCCTACATTATGCTGCTCTCAGATGGGGGAGCAAAAACCTGGTGACAGATTTCCTTTAAGTTACACTAACTTTAATACCATACTATGCTTTTCTATACCATACTATAAAGAAAACCCAAGATGAAGATAATATGAACATCTACCCTGCTGTAACCAAATAAAAGCTGCATTTCATTTTTTTTGTTTTTCTTATATGATACTATGATATACTATACATGTGCTGTTTGCAGAATACTCAGAATATTTGTATGAGTTGCCTTTTCACACTGCTCCTCTACATCCTGCTTGTAAGAGATGAAAGTGAAAAACCTATCACAAGCAGGAGGCAGAGGTGACAAACTGATCATCAAATATGATACACTGAGACGTTGTAGAGTCAGGGTAGAGCAATTCAATGTCACTGATTTATCACTTGCTGCCATTAGAATGGACTCAGAATAAAGCAACTATTTTTTCAATGAAACTGCAGCGTAAATCAGCGGCATTCTGTTAATTATATACACTGCTCAAAAAATTAAAGAGAACACTTAACCAACGAAACATAACTCCAACTTAATCAAACTTCTGTGAAATCAAACTATCCACTTAGGAAGCAACACTGATTGACAATCAATTTCACATGCTGTTGTGTAAAGCGGGCTTTACACGCTGCGATAACGTTAATTAATTATCGTCGGGGTCACGTCTTTAGTAGAGTTGAGCGCGGTTCGTGGTTCGAGGTTCTCCAGTTCGGGGCTCGAGTGATTTTGGGGGCTGTTCGAGATCGAACTAGAACTCGAGCTTTTTGCAAAAGCTCGATAGTTCTAGATACGTTCGAGAACGGTTCTAGCAGCAAAAAGCAGGGCTTTTTACAGCTACAGTGTGCAGGAGCCATCGCTGGCAGCCTGCCAGAAGCTGGTAACCAAGATAAACATCGGGTATCCAAGCAAAGCGCTTTGGTTAGTAACCCGATGTTTATCTGAGTTACGTGCAGGAAGCCCACACTTCCCCGCTCAGCTCGCTCCTCCCCCTCCTGCCCGCGGCATGTACACATACATACACACACACACACACACACACACACACGCACCCCGCCCCCCGCTCGGCTTACCTGCGGTGATGAAGTCCCGCCATCCCGACCTCAGCGCTGTCACTGTCCTCCATGGCCGCCGCTTGTCACATCACCTCTCGCTTCCGATCCGAGACTGACTAGCGGTGACGTCACGGGCCTCTCGCGATACTTGGTGTGAAGGCGCCGGTCATTGAACTCAGTGACAGGGGCTGTCAGCAATGCTGGAGATCAGCGCAGGTAATGTACCTCGCTGACAGCAGCACTTGTCATCCCCTGCAGTGACCTGGGCTGACCTATTGATGTTAGCTCAGGTCACTGCATTGCTCTCCCAGCCAATGGGGAACATCCTGCTCTTCATTGACTGGGACAGTGTGGATCGTCATGGCAACCCCTTGGATTACACCAGACCTGGATTTGTTTTTCATTCTAATAAATTGGTTAAAGAGGGAATGTTTTGGGGAGTGTTTTTTCAAATAAAAATGTGTTTGTCGTCTATTTTTTTTTATTACTGACTGGGTTGGTGATGTCGGATATCTGATAGACGCCTGACCTCACCAACCCCAGGGCCTGATGCCAGGTGACTTACACATCTGGTATTAACCCCATATATTACCCCGTTTGCCACCGCACCAGGGCGCGGGATGAGCTGGGGCGAAGCACCAGGATTGGCGCATCTAATGTATGCGCCACTTCTGGGGCGGCTGCGGCCTGCTATTTTTAGGCTGGGGAGAGTCCAATAACCATGGACCTCCCTAGTCTGAAAATATCAGGCCCCAGCTGTCTGCTTTACCTTGGCTGGTGATCCAATTTTGGGGGACCCCTACGTGTTTTTTTTTAAAATTATTTATTTAATTTAAAATAACAGCGTGGGGTGCCCTCAGTTTTGAATTACCAGCCAAGGTGAGGTTGCCAGCTGTGGTCTGCAGGCTGCAGCCGTCTGCTTTACCCTAGCTTGCTACAAAACTAGGGGGAACCCTACGTCATTTTTTTTTTCATTTTTTTGGCTAAATACAAAGCTAAGCACCCCTTAGTGCCACATGAAAGGCACCAAAGGGTGCTCCACTTTTTCTCCATTTTTCTCCACTTTTTCTACATTTTTTCTCCACTTTTTCTCCACTTTTTCTCCACTTTTTCTCCACTTTTTCTCCACTTTTTCTCCACTTATTCTCCACTTTTTCTCCACTTATTCTCCACTTTTTTCTCCACTTTTTCTCCACTTTTTCTCCACTTATTCTCCACTTTTTCTCCACTTATTCTCCACTTTTTTCTCCACTTTTTCTCCACTTTTTCTCCACTTTTTCTCCACTTATTCTCCACTTTTTCTCCACTTTTTCTCCACTTTTTTCTCCACTTTTTCTCCACTTTTTCTCCATTTTTTTTCCACTTTTTCTCCACTTTTTCTCCACTTTTTCTCCATTTTTTCTCCACTTTTTCTCCACTTTTTTTCCACTTTTTCTCCACTTTTTCTCCATTTTTTTCTCCACTTTTTCTCCACTTTTTCTCCACTTTTTCTCCACTTTTTCTCCACTTTTTCTCCACTTATTCTCCACTTTTTCTCCACTTATTCTCCACTTTTTTCTCCACTTTTTCTCCACTTTTTCTCCATTTTTTTTCCACTTTTTCTCCACTTTTTCTCCACTTTTTCTCCACTTTTTCTCCACTTTTTCTCCACTTATTCACCACTTATTCTCCACTTTTTCTCCACTTATTCTCCACTTTTTTCTCCACTTTTTCTCCATTTTTTTCCACTTTTTCTCCACTTTTTCTCCACTTTTTCTCCACTTTTTCTCCACGTATTCTCCACTTATTCTCCACTTTTTCTCCACTTATTCTCCACTTTTTTCTCCACTTTTTCTCCACTTTTTCTCCATTTTTTTTCCACTTTTTCTCCACTTTTTCTCCACTTTTTCTCCACTTATTCTCCACTTTTTCTCCACTTTTTCTCCACTTATTCTCCACTTTTTCTCCACTTATTCTCCACTTTTTTCTCCACTTTTTCTCCACTTTTTCTCCATTTTTTTTCCACTTTTTCTCCACTTTTTCTCCACTTTTTCTCCATTTTTTCTCCACTTTTTCTCCACTTTTTCTCCACTTTTTCTCCATTTTTTTCCACTTTTTCTCCACTTTTTCTCCATTTTTTTTCCACTTTTTCTCCACTTTTTCTCCACTTTTTCTCCACTTTTTCTCCATTTTTTTTCCACTTTTTCTCCACTTTTTCTCCACTTTTTCTCCATTTTTTCTCCACTTTTTCTCCACTTTTTCTCCACGTATTCTCCACTTATTCTCCACTTTTTCTCCACTTATTCTCCACTTTTTTCTCCACTTTTTCTCCACTTTTTCTCCATTTTTTTTCCACTTTTTCTCCACTTTTTCTCCACTTTTTCTCCACTTATTCTCCACTTTTTCTCCACTTTTTCTCCACTTATTCTCCACTTATTCTCCACTTTTTCTCCACTTATTCTCCACTTTTTTCCACTTTTTCTCCACTTTTTCTCCACTTTTTCTCCACTTATTCTCCACTTTTTTCTCCACTTTTTCTCCATTTTTTCTCCACTTTTTCTCCACAAATTTTTTTTTTCTTAATACGGACCAATAAAGAGTGATTTTGCATTACTATCTGTTGTGACTTACTGACTTAGTCTGGGAGATTTAGATTTATTACCTCTGAGCACCTATATACCAGTGAGCAGAGCTTCCTCTACAGTAGTTCTCCTGATTAGGCATGTCCATACCTCATGAGCAGGGCATTGCAGCTTTGGTAGCAACCATTACGACATGGACTCTGCTGCTGTGGACTCGAGAAGAGTGAGTGCAGATTCATTGCACCCACACTCCTCACATGAAGGGTCCGCACTCCTAGAAAATGGGGGATACGTTCCCTGAGTGTCTCCCCCCCATATTCTAGACGGTCCAGAGTCGTCGTGGGACCCCTTTATTTTTTTTCTTACAATAAATTGGTGAAAGAGGAAATGTTTTGGGGACTGTTTTTTCAAATAAATTTCTTTTGTCGATTTTTTTTTTTTTGTTAGTACTGACAGTTTATGATGTTGAGTATCTAATAGACGCCATGACATCACAAACTGCTGGGCTTGATCTCAGGTTACTTTACAGCTAGTATCAACCCGATTTATTACCCCGTTTGCCACTGCACCAGGGCACGGGATGAGCTGGGGTGAAGCGCCAGGATTGGCGCATCTAGTGGATGCGCCACGTCTGGGGTGCCTGCGGCCTGCTATTTTTAGGCTGTGAAGGCCCAATAACTATGGACCTTCCCACCCTGAGAATACCAGACCACAGCTGTCCGCTTTACCTTGGCTGGTGATCCAATTTGGGGGGACCCTACTTTTATTGTGTAATTATTAATATTTATACAATAATTATAAAAAAGAGCCTGAGGGGACCTCCACATTGGATCCCCAGCCACGGTAAAGCTGCCAGCTGTGGTTTTCAGGCTACAGCCGTCTGCTTTACCCTAGCTGGCTATCAAAAATGGGGGGACCCAACGTCATTTTTTTTTTTAACTATTTTTTAAATAGAAAAAATTAATGGGCTTCCCTGTATTTTGATTGCCAACCAAGATAATGGCAGGCAGATGGGGGTGGCAACCCATAGCTGTCTGCTTTATCTGCGCTGAGAATCAAAAATACCGCGGAGCGCTACGTCATTTTTTTAAAGATTTATTTTTACAGCACTGTGATGTCCAGCAATCAAAATACAGGGAAGCCCATTTTATTTTTAGTTATTTAAATAAATAATTAAAAAAAATATATATGGGCTCCCGCTGCATTTTTTGTATTGCTAGCTAAGGGTAATCCAAGCAGCTACTGGCTGCTAACCCCCACTGCTTGGTGTTATCTTCACTGGCAATGGAAAATCCAGGGAAGCATTTTTTATTTTTTTTGCCAAAAGACTACAAAAAAAGGACGTGAGCTTCGCCATATTTTTGTATGCTAGCCAGGTATAGCAGGCAGGTGCTGGAAGAGTTGGATACAGCGCCAGAATATGGCGCTTCTATGAAAATGCCATTTTCTGAGGCGGCTGCAGACTGCAATTCGCAGCAGTGGGGCCCAGAAAGCTCAGGCCAACCTGTGCTGCGGATTCCAATCCCCAGCTGCCTAGTTGTACCTGGCTGGACACAAAAATGGGGCGAAGCCTACGTCATTTGTTTTCTAATTATTTCATGAAATTCATGAAATAATAAAAAAAGGTCTTCCCTTTATTTTTGGTTCCCAGCCGGGTACAAATAGGCAACTGGGGGTTGGGGGCAGCCGTACCTGCCTGCTGTACCTGGCTAGCATACAAAAATATGGCGAAGCCCACATAATTTTTTCAGGGGGCAAAAAACTTCTGCATACAGTCCTGGATGGAGTATGCTGAGCCTTGTAGTTCTGCAGCTGCTGTCTATCTGTATGGAGAAGAGCAGACAGCAGCTGCAGAACTACAAGGCTCAGCATACTCCATCCAGGACTGTATGCAGAATTTTTTTGCCCACCAAAAAAATGACGTGGGCTTCGCCATATTTTTGTATGCTAGCCAGGTACAGCAGGCAGCCACGGGCTGCCTCCAACCCCCAGTTGCCTATTTGTACCCGGCTGGGAACCAAAAATATAGGGAAGCCAGTTTTTTTTAATTATTTCACTTAGTTCATGAAATAATTAAAAAACAAATGACGTGGGCTTCGACCCATTTTTGTGTCCAGCCGGGTACAACTAGGCAGCTGGGGATTGGAATCCGCAGCACAGGTTAGCCCGAGGTTTCTGGGCGCCTCTGCTGCGAATTGCAGTCTGCAGCCGCCCCAGAAAATGGCGCTCTCATAGAAGCGCCATCATCTGGCGCTGTATCCAACTCTTCCAACAGCCCTGGAGCCGGGTGGCTTGTTGGGTAATCATGAGTTAATACTGGCTTTGTTTTACTAGCCAGTATTAAGCCAGAGATTCTTAATGTCAGGCACGTTTGACCCGGCCATTAAGAATCTCCAATAAAGGGTTAAAAAAAAGACACCACACAGAGAAAAAATACTTTAATAGAAATAAATACACAGACACATTAGAGACTCCATCTTTATTACCCCCTGTCAGCCCTCCACGATCCTGCTCTTCTGTCTTCTTTCTGTCTAGTGTAGTAGTAGTGACGATTGTAGTGAGGATGAGGTTCACCAGCCCATCACTTGGGGCTGGGGCATCTCATCCTCACTACAATCATCACTAGTGTAGTAGTAGTGACGATTGTAGTGAGGAAGGATGAGGTGCACCAGCTCATCACTTGGGGCTGGGGAACCTCATCCTCACTACAATCCTCACTAGTGTAGTAGTAGTGACGATTGTAGTGAGGAAGGATGAGATTCACCAGCTCATCACTTGGGGCTGGGGAACCTCATCCTCACTACAATCCTCACTACAATCGGGAAGCAGCGTGCAGCCTTCACTCCGTGAGTGATCAGTGCTGGCTGTCAGCGGTAACAGCGGTAACGCTGACAGACGCGTTACCATAGCAACGGTGCTCTCGGAGCCGCGGTTAGCGGTGACGTCACCGCTAACTGCGTTGCTATGGCAACGGTGATCTCCGTTAATGACCGGCTGTGTCAGCCGGTCCCTAACGGAACGGGGAGTCGACCGTGTGCTAGAGCATGTCGCTGGTACACGGCGATACACATATGTGCACCGTGTACCGGAGAGATGCACTCGCAGGTCCTACATGACGTGTCATAGTCATGTGACCAGTCTGTAGCCAATGAGATAATAGCCACGTGACTGGTCACATGGCTATTTTGACGTCACGATAGGTCCTGCATCTCTGCTGGCAGTGCAGGTCACCGGGAGGATTAAGCGATCATCGGATGGAATAGCGGCAGGAGACAGAGTGCAGAAGGGATCGCGGGGACCGGTAAGTGTTATGGCAATGTTTATTAACTGTTTGTGTACATTTATAATGCATTTTTATGTGTTTGTGATTGCCTCCCATTATAGCCTATTGACTCGAGTTCGGTTCGTCGAACGTTCGACGAGCCGAACTCGAACGGGACCCCCGTTCGGCGAACCGGCCTCGAGCCGAACCGGGACCGGTTCGCTCATCTCTAGTCTTTAGTGACGCACATCCAGCGTCATTAACGATATCGCAGTGTGTGACACGTTCGAGCGATCTTAAACGATCGCAAAAGCGGCCAAAAACGTTTGCCGCGGAGAGGTCGTCCTGAAACAAAAAAATCATTCTGTGCATGTTAGCAATGTTGTTCGTCGTTCCTGCGGCATCACACATAGCTGTGTGTGACACCGAAGGAGCGGCAAACATCTCCTTCCCTGCCTCCACCGGCAATGCGGAAGGAAGGAGGTGGGCGGGATGTTACGTCCCGCTTATCTCCGCCCCTCCACTTCTATTGGATGCCTGCCGTGTGACGCTATGACGCCGCACGAACCGCCCCCTAAGAAATGGGGCGGTTCACCGGCCAGAGCGACGTCGCAGGGCATGTAAGTGCATGTGACGGGGACTAACGAGGTTGTGCTTGACGGGCAGCGATTTATGTTGCACAACCGACGGGGGCGGGTACGATTGCTTGCGATCTCGCTAGCGAGATCGCAGTGTGTAAAGCCCGCTTTAGGCTAGTTTCACACTTGCGTTCAGCGCATTCCGTCACTATGGAGAATAGCGCAGTCCGTTAACGCACTGCGCTATTCTCCATAGACTTGTATGGACGACGCACTGTAATGCAAGTGTCTGCGTTGCATCCGCTGGACAACGCAGCGTTGTTATTTTGATGCTGCGTCGGGCGGATGGAACGCTGCATGTAGCGTTTTTCTGCACTCGGCGGAGTCTCAAAAAAATGCAACCTGCAGGAATCCGTTAGGCGTCCGTTGTTTTTATAATGGACGCCAATGGTGGCGGATTCCGTTAGAATGCGTCATTTGACGGATTCCGTTAACGCAGCTGTCTTACACAACTGCGCATGCTCAGATGTGTAAAGACAAGGAAAAAAAACTACAATGGATTGCGTTATTTTGTACGATCTGTAGCATGAGTTGTGCCACTATATGCAACGCATCCATTGCATGCGTCACACAACGCAATGCTACGGATCCCGTCCAACGCAAGTGTGAAACTAGCCTAAGTGTAAATGGAATAGACATCAGATGGAAATTATTGGCAATTATCAAGACACACTCAGTACCAATGCTTTCTGGCTGATGTTTGGTCACTGTTGAATGTTGGTTGTGCTTTCACACTCGTGTTAGCATGAAAAACACTCTATAACCTACACAAGGGGCACAGGTAGTGCAGCTCATCCAGGATGGCCATCAATGAGAGCTGTGGCAAGAAGGTTTGCTGTGTCTGTCAGCGTAATGTCCAGAGGATGGAGGCGCTACCAAGAGACGGACCAGTACACCAGGATACGAGGATGGGGCCATAAGAGTTCAACAACCCAGCAGCAGGACTGCTACCTCCGCCTTTGTGCAAGGAGGGACAGGAGGAGCACTGCCACAGCCCTGCAAAATGACCTCCAGCAGGCCACAAATGTGCATGTGTCTGCACAAACGGTTAGAAACAAACTCCATGATGACATAAGGGCCCGATGTTTACAGATGGGGGTTGTGCTCTCTGCCCAACACCGTGCCGGACGCTTGGCATTTGCCACAGAACACCAGGATTGGCAAATTTGCCACTGGTGCCCTGTGTTCTTCATGAATGAAAGCAGGTTTACACTGAGCACATGTGACAGACGTGACAGAGTCTGGAGACGCCGTGGAGAGCGATCTGCTGCCTGCAACATCCTTCAGCATGTTTGGCACTGGGTCAGTAATGGTGTGGGGTGGCATTTCTTTGGAGGGTCGTACAGCCCTCCATGTGCTCGCTAGAGGTAGCCTGACTGCCATTAGGTACCAAGATGAGATCCTCAGACCCCATGTCAGAACATATACTGGTGTGATTGGCCTTGGGTTCCTTCTAATGCAGCACAATACCAGACCTCATGTGGCTGTAGTGTGTCAGCAGTTCCTGCAAGATGAAGGCATTGAAGCTATGGACTGGCCCGCCCGTTCCCCAGACCTGAATCCGATTGAGCATATCTAGGACATCATGTCTCGCTCCATCCACCAACGTCACGTTGCACTACAGACTGTCCAGGAGTTGGCAGATGCTTTAGTCTAGGTCTGGGAGGAGATGCCTCAGGACACCATTCGCAACCTCATCAGGAGCATGCCCAGGCATTGTAGGGAGGTCATACAGGCTTGTGGAAGCCACACACAATACTGAGCCTCAGTTTGACTTGTTTCCATTTTAATTTTGTCTTGTTTTGATTTTCATTTTAACTTGTTTCCACTTTCATTTTTTGTGTGTCTTCAAATCCAGGCCTCAACTGGTTAAAACATTTGATTTCCATTGATGATTTTTGTGTGATTTTGTTGTCAGCACATTCAACTTTGTACAGAACAAAGTATTCAATGAGAATATTTCATTCATTCAGATCTAGGATGTCTTATTTGAGTGTTACCTTTAATTTTTTGAGCAGTGTACTTCATTAGGGGAACTATATCAAAATGGGGAAAAGGAAAACATATGACAGACAACCCAAAAATGGCATGTCAACTAAAACAGGAATAGGCAAGAGCTTTCACATAATTGTTTAATATTAGCCATAAGGTTATCCATAAGGTTACTTTGGGTATAGCTGTTTTCTATAGAGATTTTATGGAGCGTTATTGCATTTGTGAATGACATAACTACTTAGGGGCACTTTGCACACTACGACATCGCAGCTGCGATGTCGGTGGGGTCAAATTGAAACTGACGCACATCCGGCGTCGCAGGCGATATCGTAGTGTGTAAAGCCTTTTTGATACGATTAACGAGCGCAAAATTGTCGTAATCGTATCATCGGTGTAGCGTCGGTCATTTCCATAATTTGGAAATGACCGATGTTACGATGTTGTTCCTCATTCCAGCAGCAGCACACATCGCTGTGTGTGAAGCCGCAGGAGCGAGGAACATGTCCTACCTGCGTCCTGCGGCTCATGCCGGCTATGCTGAAGGATGGAGGTGGGCAGGATGTTTACGTCACGCTCATCTCCGCCCCTCCGCTTCTATTGGCCGCCTGCCGTGTGATGTCGCAGTGACGCCGCACGACCCGCTTCCTTAATAAGGAGGCGGGTCGCCGGCCAGAGCGACGTCGCAGGGCAGGTGAGTGCATGTGAAGCTGCCGTAGCGATAATGTTCGCTACGGCAGCTATCACCATGATATCACAGATGCGACGGGGGCGGGGACTATCGCGCTCGGCATCGCAAGCATCGGCTTGCGATGTCGTAGTGTGCAATGTGCCCCTTAGGCATCACCCCTGGCTCAGAATATATGCTAAAAAACATCATTTACTACATTTGATATTCCTAAAGGGAATCTGTCACCAGGTTTGTGCTCCCCCATATGAGAGCAGCATAATGTAGAGACAAAGACCATGATTCCAGTGATGTGTCACTTACTGAGCTGTTTGCTGTCATTTTGATAAAATCAATGTTTTCTCTGCTGCATATCTATCATAGTGCTCATACATATGCTGGACTACCTGGTAGCACGCCAAGTAATCCTCTAATGATAATCTACTGATGATTAAAGGGAACCTGTCAGGTGCAATATGCACCCAGAACCACAAGCAGTTCTGGGTGCATATTTCTAATCCCTGCCTAACTGGCCCGGTTTCTAGTAGCATAGATTATAAAAAGTATTTCTAAAGGTCTTTTACCATATGCTAATGAGCTAGGCAACTAGTCTCCTGGGCGTTAGTTCCCCGGGCAGTCGGCTCCATTAGCATGTTGTGTTGCCGCATGACTCCGGAGTTTGGGTCATGTGCACTATGAAGCCGGGTGTACACGTCCTGGCTTCAAACTGAAGTAGTGCTCATGACCCAAACTCCAGGGACATGTGCACTGAGCCGAAATCCCCCGTCAGACGCAATTGTGACAGAGAGGTGAGTGAGATCATCTTGTGACGCTGCACATTTAATAGCATGTTAGCACATAGGTGGGCGGACTAACATGCTAATGGCGCCGACTAGCCAGGGGAACTAACGTCCAGGGGACTAGTCGCCTCTCTCATTAGCATACAGTATAAGATCTTTAGAAATACTTTTTCTAACAATCTCTTTATCTATGCTAGTGTATACAGGGACCTTTAGGCAAGGATTAGCAATATGCACCCAGAACTGCTCGTGGTTCTGGGTGCATATTAGACCTGACAGGTTCCCTTTAGGCCTGCGACACACATCCGTGCCGCCGGCACGTGTTTGTCATTTTTTGCACGTACCGGCGGCACGGAGACACGTTCAGCAATGCTATCCTATTGTAGCAGGCACACACACGTAAAACCACACGGAACGTGTGTCCGTGTGCGTTTGTACGTGTGTGCGTTTTTCTACACGCTGACATGTCAGTGTTTTCTCTGGCAGCACGGGTGTCACACGGCCCGCACCCGTACCACACGGGTGTAGTGTGGATGCGGTCCCGTGTGACACGCGCCGGAGAAAACACACGTCTCAGAGAAAAAAAAATAAATCTTAACTCACCTTCTCCAGCCCCCCTGTCTCTGCCGCTGCTGTCACTTAATGCCGACCACCGCTCATTATTCTCATTTAATATTCACTTCACTGCGGCCGGAAGCAGCAGCAGCGGGGAGACGGGAGGGCTGGAGACCGAAGATCAGCACCACGAACAGCAGCGCGGACCATGTGAGTATGCAAATTACTGGTTCTACGTGTGCTATCGCGGATAGCATGCGGAGAACACATGTGGCCCACACGTACCAGAGACACGTACTTACCTGCACGCAACACATAGGGGAAATACGTGTCTCTCGGCACGTGCGTAATTTTCACGTGAGTGTGTCGGAGGCCTTAAACAGTGATTTTTATCAAAACTACACTAAGCAGCCCAGTAAGTGACACACTACTGGAATCAGGGTCTCTGCCCCTACATTATGCTGTTCTCCCATTAGGTGACAAAAACCTGGTGACAGATTCTCTTTAATTCTTACTATTGATAAAATATTTTTTTAATAAAAGCGATAATTTAAGTGTTCACCAATCCTTATCAGACCCCCACCAAGATAACAGAGCTGCCATCCTGCCCTTGTTCATAAGTCCCATAAATCCCTTATCTACTGTAGCTATAAAAAAAAGTTACCCAGACAAAAACAAAATGCTTTGCGTCTTCAGCTTTTCAAGGAGAACCAAACAACTTCCACTTTGCTTTTTATTATTCTTCATTTAAGTATTATTTTTTAATTGCAGTGTATTAAACATAAAATCTGGTACAATCTTTAAAAATAAATAGGACCTAACTATAAATGGGCCCTGTTGTGTTTTTATCTTTGACAAGCAAGTAATTGCTTCTCAAATTTATCAGTTTGTTTATGCAAAAGCCATTTGCCAAGCCTAGCTCAAAAAGCATCAATTTCATCATTATCATCTTATTAATTTAGCCTAGCTATAACACAGCTGATTATTTCTGAGTAATACGCTCTGCAACACATCATGTGTGGCAGAACCATCTGTACAGTACCTATTTAATAAATAAACCCTCGGCTAAATGTCTCTGTTTATTGAGAACTAATGTTTATAGAAAATATAATGGTTTCCCATAAATAACTCGGCTTCATCAACCTGCATATGAATCAGTGCACAGAATGCTGACATCATCACCTTTTCACTAGCAGAGAAAGCGATATTACCCCAAAGAGCCATTGAGTCAATATTAAGGCATTAAAACTGCAATGAAGGCATATTAATGCTGAAAACGTCAATCCTGGCAGTAGAATTGCCACAATGGACACATTTTATAACTCCTAGCATACTTAGACTTTATGGTTTATTTTTTTTTTTCCTTTTTTTCTTTGACGCCTAGCCCTTAATGTTGTTCCTCCTCTCTAAAAATATATATACATAACAAAAAAAAAAGAAAATTGCTGATTGTCAGCGCTTGTTAAACAAAAATAATCAAATTGCTTATTCTAATTGCTCACTGTTCACACAAAGCAAACTTGCAGTCAGCAGAGAGACAGAGGGTGGGGGTCAGCGTACTACAATAATGCAGAATTATTGTTTTCAGTATATAATGCGTTGTATGTTGCATCAAGAATATTATTTTTGAAGGGATATTGTAATATGTCTGTATAAAAGACAAGGGACTTGACTTGTTATACTTGTTATAAAATCTTATTCAAACAAGCTGCAATGATGCATAGGCAACGAGGAAAATCATGTCAAGCTATATGGAATAAAAATGATTTTAATGGCTGTTTGAAAAATAAAGTAGAACTGTTTCATTTTTATTCTATGCGACTGTTCTTACAACTTTTCTTGTTGATGACCTTGTAGTAGCCAAATCACCAATTTGCGTCTAATTCATCAATTTTATGAATTAATGAATTGTAAGCAGCTTGTTATTTTTTGCCAGAATAATATATATTACAGTTTAACCACACTGTTAAATATCACCCTATGAAGGTGTGCCGCCCCCGTGTCTGCAGCTGGGCTGCTTGGATCCGGATCTGCGGTGGCTCGAGGGGTCTCCGGACCCGGGGGTCGTGCGGCCACTCAAATGAAGGGGGTATTTACAGGGGATTGTGTTGGAGTTCGTGACGCCACCCGTGGTGCACAGTAACTGGTTTGAATACCGCCGCTGCCGTTGGGGAGTACCCGGGGTGATGACGGGGACAGCCAGGTGTTGTGACCCTCCACGGGTAGGGGGAATGCCCCGGGACTTGGTGATGGTGTTTGGGGAGTGCCGTGGGGAGTGAAGGGGGTCACTTTCATACTCAGTCCATAAAGCTGACACCGACAACTGGATAAACCACAGTTCTGGATACCGCTACAACTGAGGGGAGCTAGTTCGGGTCCCGTCCCCAATGGTGCTTCCTGGTGATCCGTGACCTGCCTCCTGGCACTAAGTTTACTTCTCTGTTGGTCCTGGTAGTATGGAACTAGTCAGGTCCCACTCCCCACTATAGCTAACTGTGGGAGCTTGCTCTCAGGGTTCACGCTTGGGATTTTCTGGACCGTTTTAGTGGAAAGTGCTATCCCCTTCGTTGCGCTAGTACCCCGATTTTGGAGCAGGTGGACAGTGGATCTTGAAGGCTCCGTTCTCGTCGGGTAAATTGATAAGTTGCATGAAGCTAGTCCCTGACCTAGGGTCCACGTACCCCGTCGTGCCCTGGTCCCAGCCCGGTGATGGTGCAAGGTCACCGGCTGTCCTCCTCAACATTTTTGTGCCCCTTGCCATGATCCCCTGCAACCAGGGGTACAGCTCCTCTAGGCCCAGACCACCGTCTGCTACCTAGACAGTTCCTAGGAGCCCTGCTCCTGACCTCCTCTCTCCTTCACTTCCAAACTACTTCTCCCTACTCCTGACACTCCTGACCTCCCCTAACCAACCCCCAAAGTGGGCGACCCTATTCCACTCAGGCCGTCCACTGGTGTGTCTGGTGGGTGTGGTGCAGAGTGTACCTAGGATTTTATTAGCTGTTGTAGGCAACACCATATAGTTGGGGACCCATGACCAAGAAGGATGTGGATATTGCACGGGAGGGCAGATTGGGCGGCACGGTGGCTCAGTGGCTAGCACTGCAGTCTTGCAGCGCTGGGGTCCTGGGTTCAAATCCCACCAAGGGCACCAACTGCAAGGAGTTTGTATGTTCTCCCCGTGTTTGCGTGGGTTTCCTCCGGGTACTCCGGTTTCCTCCCACATTCTAAAGACATACAGATAGGGACTCTAGATTGTGAGCCCCAATGGGGACAGTGTTGCCAATGTATGTAAAGTGCTATGGAATTAATGGCGCTATATAAATGAATAAAATTATTATTATTATTATTATTATTATTATTATTGTACAATACCCTGTGATGACCTGATAGTCCAGGGGCGTCCCGAAGGTTTAGTGGACAAATAATATAGTGTCCATACACGACAGAATACTGGCAGGGTGGAGATGGGAACAATGCACTCTGTGTTGTGTCTCAACTGCGAGTGTTATCCCTAAATTGACTCAGCTGCTCTGAACACTGAGGATATATGAGATAAGTCTACTACCCCTGATGAATCCTTTTGGCAAGGGGGAAACACGTTGCGTATTCTGTCTAGACTTGACTAATATCAATGCCTCATCACTGTGCCGGAACTGCTGCCTCCCCACTGTTCCGGAACTGCTGCCTCACCACCGTGCCGGAACTGCTGCCTCACCACTGTGCCGGAATTGCTGCCTCACCACCGTGCCGGAACTGCTGCCTCACCACCATGCCGGAACTGCTGCCTCATCACCATGCCAGAACTGCTGCCTCATCACGATGCCAGAACTGCTGCCTCATCACGATGCCAGAACTGCTGCCTCACCACTGTGCCAGAACTGCTGCCTCACCACCATGCCGAAACTCCTGCCCGACTAACACCCCACCTACTGTCTCCTCCCCAATATACTATAGAATGTAAGCCCACAAGGGCAGGGTCCTCTTTCTCCTGTACCAGTCTGTCTACTGTAACTTGTATATGTATTCTGTACTACGGTAGCTATAGTACCTGGGCATTGCCCGGGATAGTAACTGTCTCTCTGTCTCTCTGCCAGTGTCTGTCCCTGTCTGTCTCTGTGTGTCTGTCTCTGTGTGTCTCTGTCTCTCTGTGTGTCTGTCTCTTTGTCTGTCTCTTTACCTGTCTGTACCTGTGTGTCTGTCTCTCTGTCTCTTTCCCTGTCTGTTTCTTTCCCTGTCTGTCTCTTTCCCTGTCTGTGTGTCTGTCTTTCTCCATGTGTGTCTCTGTCTCTATCCATGTGTGTTTCTGTCTCTAGCCATGTCTTTCTGTGTCTATCTCTCTGTCTGTCTCTGTATCAGTCTCTCTGTCTGTCTCTCTCTCTCTGTGTCTGTCTCTCTCTCTGTGTCTCTCTCTCTCTATCTCTGTGTCTATCTCTATCTTTGTGTCTGTCTCTATCTCTGTGTCTGTCTCTGTCTCTGTGTCTGTCTGTCTCTATCTCTATCTCTGTGTCTGTCTGTCTGTCTCTTTCCCCATCTGTCTCTTTCCCCATCTGTCTCTTTCCCCGTCTGTCTCTTTCCCCGTCTGTCTCTTTCCCCATCTGTCTGTTTCTCTGTCTGTCTCTTTCCCTGCCTGTCTGTGTCTTTCTGCCTCTGTCTCTTTGACTGTCTGTCTCTCTCTGTCTCTTTCCCTGTCTGTCTGCCTCTGTCTCTTTGACTGTATGTCTCTCGAAGTCTCTTTCCCTGTCTCTCTCTGTCTGTCTGTCTCTTTCCCTGTCTGTCTGTGTCTGTCTGCCTCTGTCTCTTTGACTGTCTGTCTGCCTCTGTCTCTTTGACTGTCTGTCTCTCTCTGTCTCTTTCCCTGTCTCTATCCCTGTCTGTCTCTGTCTCTCTCTGTCTATTTCCCTGTTTGCCTCTGTCTCTCTGTCTCTTTCCCTGTCTGCCTCTTACTCTGTCTGTGCCTATGTCTGTCTCTTTCTGTCTCTATCCATCTCCCCACCGACATCATATTACCTCACACAGAAGCTTCTTATACTATGAATGTCTTTCATTCCTATAGCACCCAATCAGAGCTGCTATTAATAACCTCTGGTTTCCAGCTCCATTGACTTTAATGGAGGCAAGTTTTTTTGGAGAGTAACTGTAAAGCGCGTGGTTAAATTTTCCAATGAAAACATAGTCTATGACGTTCCCTGAGTCACATGAGGCGTCTGTGCAAAATTTCGTGATTGTAAATTGACGGTGCGGATTCCTTTAGCGGACATAGATACATACATACACACATACATACATTCAGCTTTATATATTAGATGTAACCCCTTCTCATGTATAGCACCATGGAATCAATGGTGCTCTGTAAATAAATTAATGATACTACTACTACTACTAATAATAAAAATAATAATAATAATAATAAAAAATATGTTTTTTGAACCCAGTTGGACGGGATGATGGCATGCATTTATTCGTCTGATGATACATATGAATTTTTTGTATTGCTTATTTTGTCACAATCTTCTTGCCTAATGGTTTAGTTTGCCTGGTTGTATAGCATCATTAGGGACTCTAAGGCGGGCTTTGCACGTTGCGACATCGCAAGCCGATGCTGTGATGTCGCACGCGATAGTCCCCGCCCCCGTCGCAGCAGCGATATTTTGTGATTCCTGGCGTAGCGAACATTATCGCTACGCCAGCTTCACATGCACTCACCTGTCCTGCGACGTCGCTCTGGCCGGCGTCCCGCCTCCTTCCTAAGGGGGCGGGTCGTACAACGTCAGAGCGACGTCACACGGCAGGCGGCCAATCAAAGCGGAGGGGCGGAGATGAGCGGGATGTAAACATCCCATCCACCTTCTTCCTTCCGTATAGCCGCCGGCGGCAGGTAAGGTGATGTTCCTCGCTCCTGCGGCTTCATACACAGCGATGTGTGCTGCTGCAGGAACGAGGAACAACATTGTACCTGTCGCGGCAGCGTAATTTTGAAAAAGTCGGAGCCTACACCGATGATACGATAATGACGCTTTTGCGCTCGTTAATCGTATCATCTAGGATTTACACACTACGATGTCGAAAGTGACGCCGTATGTGCATCACTTTCGATGTGACCCCACCGACATCGCACGTGCGATGTTGCAACATGTAAACCCGCCCTAAGGGAGAGCCTACGAGGAATGGGTGCACCTTTTACATTAGAGTGTTATTACTCCGTGAGCAGGTAGGGCTGACTAGGGATTTTTTCATCCTATTGTATCATCCTGTGTTTGAATATTTTTCTGGAATTTGGTAGGTGTGTTTATAGTTCTATATCTAAGTGTCTTGTCAAGTATTTGGCTTGGCAAAAATAATAATTCTTTTATATGTTAGTCTTTGGGTATTTACTGTGCTTTCTATTTGTTCTGGTACCCTAGTATAACCTTCTTTAGTCTTATAAAAAGGCAATTAACAGTGCTCAGTGTACATTCAAATAGAAACTCTGTCTTACAATAGACTGCACGGAGCTCATAGTGGAGCCATGGGTAAAGTGACCCATGACTCACTTTGTAGGGCAACAAGGGGTTAACTTTTAGGAGGAGAAGAAAGTGTTGGCTCTGTGAGGGGGGTCAAAAGTTTAGGGGCTTTGGTATAAGAATTAGGGGAGTGGTTTCAGTTTTGAAGTGGGTATATAGGGTCAGAAAGGGTTGGGTGGAGACTACCATAGTGATGCATGTGGCCACCAGAAAAAATAACTCTGTGGCGACTGAAGCCTCAGGGGCACCACACTCCTTGTGATAACAGGTCTGTATTCATACAGGTTTCCAAACTATGGCTTCAGGGTCCAATTGTTTGAAGAGGCTGAAAATGGCAGGCAGAGTCCTTCTCCTAAGTGGGAAGCCAGGCGATGCTCAAGACAACCTGCCTTGTCTGTTGTTATGGTACAGCTGCAGAGCTCACAGTTCTCTCTCATGGAGCTGCAAAGCCTTTAGCGCGCACCCTACAGTACAGTTTACTCCTCCCTTCTTCTCCATCTTGCTCAGCCAATCCGTTATGTCCTGTGCTGCTGCTCCTCCTCTCCCCGATTTCCAAGGCAATGCAGATAAGTGGGGAGTAATGTCATTAACTGAAAGACACCGTCTATTCCTATTTGTCTCAGTTCCTGTACACCATGGTCTCCATGAAGGGGTTACATATACATATACATAAATTTATACCATCCTAATGTTATAATTTAATAATAAAAGTTATATTTTAAAAACTTTACACTTTATTCAAACACTTTTTCCCCTTCTCCTTCCTTTTTTAATAGTATATGACTTTTCTTGTTGCTCATGCTGGTGTCCAAAACAGAGGCATGGTTCGTGCCTGGGATACCTGCAGTGCAAAACCTACAGCTGGTAAGCTGCTCTTTGTATTTTTTTTTTTTACTAATTTGCATTTGTGAATATCTGCAGATAGTGTGGTTATCAACAACCAAATAAGAATCAAACAGTGGAGCAGAATACTTTCATTAATTTACAGGAACCAAGTGAAATGTAAGAGTAAAGGCTGCTTTACACGTTACGACCGATTGTGCAATTTCACAATCGATCGTACCCGCCCCCGTCCTTTTTGTGTCATGGGCAAATCGCTGCCCATGGCGCACACAGTCGGTAACCCCCCGTCACACCTACTTACCTCCCGTCCGACCTCGCTGTGGGCGGCGAACATCCACTCTCTGGAGTGGGAGGGACGTTCGGCGTCACAGCGACGTCACACGGCTGCCGGCCAATAGAAGCGGAGGGGCGGAGATGAGCAGGATGTAAACATCCCGCCCACCTCCTTCCTTCCACATAGCCGGCGAGAGCCGCGGGTCGCAGGTAAGCGATGTTCATCGTTCCCGGGGTGTCACACGGAGCGGCGTGTGCTACCCCGGGAACGATGAACAATTAAATTAAACAATATTATGAAACCTAGCGACCAGTACACGACTCACGATTTGTGAGCGATACTGCGTCGCTAGGAGGTGTCACGCAGGCCGGCATCGCAAGCGATGCTGGATGTGCGTCACAAAAATCGTGACCCCGACGATCTATCGCACGATAGATCTTCTGGTGTAAAGCAGCCTTTAGGGTTAAAAAGTTAAAGATTCTCAGTTGTAGGCTGTACAAAGATCATTTAGCTTGCACTGGTCTTTTAAAAGCAAAGTGCATCACTATAGTGACCGAACCGAAGCAGTGAACAAAATTGGTAGTCAAGAGATTGGTAGATGGACAATTGCTCTGACCTTCAAAGCACTGGTCTATTAGATATGTCACTATCAGGGGCTCAATTTATTAATCAAAAAAATACTTGAAGTTCCGATGTAATCCAATGGTGTAAATTCCCATGATATCCATCAAATCCTATGGAGCCTCTTTCTGAGAATGAGACTACATACGTCCCTCCTGGTCATTGGCAGGCACAGAATTTCTCATGAGCCTGAAAAATTCCCCACCTGCAGCAAAACGCAAGTGACCTGTGGAGCCTCGTTCTCAGAATGTCCTGAGAACGAGTCTCCATAGGTCACTATTGGTCAGCTGCAGGTGGGGAATTTTCCATAAGCATGAGAAATTCTGTACCTGCCACTGACTGCAAGTGACCTACAGTATGTAGCCTAAAGACCCCGTTACACGCAACGACATATCTAACGATATGTCGTCGGGGTCACGGAATTCGTGACACACATCTGGCGTCGTTAGCGACGTCGTTCCGTGTAACAGCTAAGAGCAAGTGTTAACGATCAAATATACTCACCTAATCGTTGAGTATTGACACGTCGTTCATTTTCAAAATCTCGTTGGTCGTTGTGGACGTAAGTTGTTCGTCGTTCCTGAGGCAGCACACATCGCTACGTGTGACACCCCGGGAACGACGAACAACAGCTTACCTGCGTCCTCCGGCAATGAGGTGGGCATGTCGATAATGCGGCTGGTCTCTGCCCCTCCGCTTCTATTGGTCGGCCGCTGTGTGACGTCGTTGTGACGGCGCACGCATCTCCCCCTTAACAATGAGGTTGTTCGCCGCCCACAGCGACGTCGCTAGTTAGGTAAGTATGTGTGACGGGTGTTAGCGATATTGTGCGCCACGAGCAGCGATTTGCCCGTGACGCACAAACGACGGGAGCGGGTACGCTTGCTAGCGATATCGCTAACGATATCGCTAACGATATCGTAGCATGTAAAGCCCCCTTTATTCTCAGAACGAGCCTCCATTGGTCACTCCTGGTCACTGGCAGGTACAGAATTTGTCATGCTTACACTAAAAAATCTTTATTTCAAATAAAATACAAAAAAACCCTTCTGCTCTAATTTACGAGTATTAATCATTTTTGTGTTTTTTTTGCCAAGAGATGCAGATTTGGTGCTTGAATTTATACACCAAATTACTACACCAATACTGCATCTCCTGACAAAAAAAACGCATCCAACGCGATGCAATTTTGATGTGATTTTTACCTAAGAGATTCAGATTTGGTGCAGGAATTTGGTGTATAAATTTCAGCACCAAATCTGGATTTCTTTTCACAAAAACACACAAAAATGGTTTTAACTCCATTTTGGTGCGGTTTTATGCCTGGAGATGGAAATTTGTTGCAGAAATCTGGTGCAGACATTTCAACATCAAATTTGCATCACCCACTGAAATGGGGCCAAAACTATTTTTGTGCATGTTTTTTGCCAAAAGATGCAGATTTGGTGCTGAAATTTATGCATCAAATTCCTGCACCAAATCTGCATCTACTGGCAAAAAGCCTTGCATCAAAATGTTTTGTGGCAGTATTGATGCAGGTTTTTTGTCACAAGATGCAGATTTCGTGCAGGCATTGATTTATAAATTTCAGCGCCAAATCTGCACCTCCTGGCAAAAAAATGCATTTTAGGTGCAGTTTTCTGCAAAACCGCATCAATACCGCATTAAAACCGCATCAATTTTTCAAGCTTTTGTTACCGGAAGGTGCAGATATGGTGCAGGATTTTGGTGAAGATATTCCGGCACCAAATCTGCATCTCTTGTAGAAAAAAAAAATCATTGTTTTCTGCCAGGAGATGCAGGTCTGATTGAACTCAGTTCACCTCAGGTGAGGTCACTGAGTTCAATCAGCTCACCTGAGATCAGTTTACTTGTGTTCACAGGTGGGGTACCATGGTGTTCTTTAACCGTTCCCTCGACCAGCATTTCTTAACAAATGACAGCTGTCATTAACCCCTTATATCACCCCGATTGCCAAAACACCAGGTATGAGCTGGGTAAAGTGCCAGGATTGTCGCATCTAACGCGAAAATCTTGGGCGGCTGCAGGCTGCTATTTTTAGATTGGGGGGGAAATAACCATGGGCTTCCCCAGCCTGAGAATAAGAGTCCCCAGCTGTTGGCTTTGTCTTGGCTGAGTATCAAAATTGGGAGGACTGCATTTTTTTTTAAATATAATTTAAAAATGCTGCATGGGGTCCATTGCATTTTAATACACAGCCAAGATGAAGTGCATGGCTGGGGGCTGCAGCCTGTAGCTGTCTGCTTCATCTGCACTGGGTATCACAATATGGGGGACCCTACACCAATTTTTTTATTTATTTGTTTTTACACTCCATTAGGGACCCAGACAGCATCTGTGTGGAGAACCAATCAGAGATTCCACTACACCAGCAGTCTTACTGCAACCAATCACAGACACTGTCACAGATGGTGGGCAGGGAAAGCAATGAATATGTATTGTATGTAATTAGTGGACCCGGAAGCAGTGTGGGAGCCAAGTGAGTGGACACTGGTAAGTAATCCCCTCATCAAACCCCTCCCCCTCATCATACAGCAGCACTATCCTACTCAAAGTCATATTAAGATAGAAGAAAAGCTTTAGTGCAACCGCGAACAGTTACCGAACAAAGCCAAGATTGCACATTTTTAAGAAAAGTGTTTGGTTTATAAACATAAATCTGAAGGGCAAGGCTCATGCCAAATTTGAGATTGGCAAACCTTTTTTGAACAAGTTTGCTCATCTCTAGTTAGTAATGGGGGTGTCTGATAGATGCCTCTCCACTACTAACCCTGGGCTTGATGCCAATTTTCAATTCAGAGCTAACATACACCCCAAAAATATTACCCTGATTGCAATTGCCCCATGGCAATCAGAAGGAGTCTGAAAAACAGCCAAAATTGGCACATCTAATGCAGGGTTCCCCAACTCCAGTTTCCAAGGTCCACCAACAGTGCATGTTTTCAAGATTTCCTTAGTATTGCACAGATAATAAATTAATCACCTGTACAGGTGATGATTCTAGCACCTGTGCAAGGAAATCCTGAAAACATGCAGTGTTGGTGGCCCTTGAGGAGTGGAGTTGGGGAACACTAATCTAATGGATGCGCTTCTTTTGGAGCAGCTGCAATCTACTATTTTTAGGCTGGGAAGGGCCAAATAATTATGGGCCTTACGAGCCTGATGATACCAGCCTCCAGCTCTCTGTTGTATCAAAAAAAGGGGGGACCCCATGTAAATTTCTTGAAATTTATTTATTTTGTTGGCAGCAGCATATAGGCATCTTCCCGATGCCGAAGGCTTGTTGACTGACTACATTGCGGGGACTTCCATGAGAAGTCCATCGTCAAGTTCAAGCGTCGTACACCTTGTGCCTGGTGCAAACCCTGAACTTTACTGTTCTGGTTTGCTCATCCCTAATGATGACACTACTGTAATTATCCTCAACTACCCTTGCAAAGTAGGGTGACTAGTGATGGGTGAGCTCTAAAATGCATGGATACTTTTTACTCAAACGGCACGCCGGGAAATACATTGTCAGTTGGGAGCAACAGCCTCAGAGTCCACAAGCCTAATTGGAAACATTTCCAGGGCAAGCAATTAGGTTATGCAAGCACGTTGTATCCTGTGTTCTTTCTTCATCTCCAAAAGGTCCACATGCAAAGCTTCCTCTTTAATTATGAGCAGCGAGCTTTTGAGTTGACACAGAAGAGGGATGTTTATGCTGATTATGACATCATAGCCGATGGTTGATTCCTCAAAGTTTTGTCAATTTAGTGAGGGCAGGTTCTAAAAATTAGTAGTAAGGGAAGACTGCTGGCCCTCTAAAAATTATGAGAGAGGGACAACTGGTGGCTCTCTAAAAATTGAGTGAGGGCTGGCTGCTGGTTGTGTAAAAATTATGAGGGAGGGCTGGCTGCTGGCCCTCTAAAAAGGAGCTGAACCTCTAAAAATTATGAGCAAGTGCTATCATGACTATCTGGATATAGTGGAGGAGAAGGACAATAATAATAAAAAACTTGAACTGTATACCCTTTTTAGGGTGGGAAGGGGTCTAGGGGAATACATCAGAAAAAAAAAATTTGAATTGGCTATGCTCTTTTGATGTCATCCACTGGGTTGAAAAATAAGTGCCAATCCAGGCCTTGTTCATTTGAGAACAGTCAGCCTGTGAGCATTTTAATTTGACAGGAGGATGCACCAATTAGTTATTATTTCCCTGGTAGAACTAAAAACCCATAGAAACCAAACTTAAGCAGGGAGGCAGCAGGGAGGGAGCAGTGACTGTGGCCTTAGAGCCTCAGATTTACCTCAACTCCGTGTAAAAAAGAATAAACATGCATTTATACAATGGGAGGAAGTCCTAAATGCACATCTTGTGTGAATAAGTGGACATTGGACTTGCGTTCTTTCTTCCGGAATGGGTTGCAGAAGTTCCTTCCCCATGGTTCCTGAATTTTCATTAGCATAGGTCTCCAAAGAGAAAAACATTTTTTCGAAAGCCCTGCTTTAATCTATTTGAAGTGACAGGGCTGCCTGATGCCCCGAGCTGGCACAGGAGGAACTGTCACCCACCTTAGCTGGAGCAAAACCGGAGTCAGATGTCTGAAGGTCCTTGTTGTGTCACTTGTACACTGAGTAGTGGCTTCCAGGACACCTTGGCCAAAGAAGTCCCACTCTTTCTAAATGTAATTGTTTTCTGAGGCCCTACTCTACGTGTGTTTAAGAGTGTATTTGACTTCCTCCTTATAATTTTCAGCAGCCCTTGCACATAGTGCATACACTTTACCAGTCCAGGAGCCCCACTCCTTTTAAGTGGGGATTTTTTTTTTAGAGGGTATCCTCTACGTGTATTCCAGGCTGTATTGCAATCCCTCCTTTCCATTTTTGACAGGCCTTGCACTTAGTGCATAGGTTTCACCAGTCTAGAAGTCCTACGCCTTACAAATGGGAAAAAAATGTGAGAAATCTGATGCATACAATTCTTTTTTTCCTGACTGACATAGAAAAATGCTGCATTTTTGAAAGAAGAAGCACATCAATGTGACACACCAACGGGGCCTCAGGGCTACTCATCACCGGGCCAGTGGTATTTGGGATTGCTGTGAATGACCTGACCTGGCTCCGTGGCCCCATCGGTGTCAATAAAGGGTGCAAGGTGACTGGTATAGGGGAGGATGTGGGTTTGCTTTGCAGCGCCACCTGTGGTATGCAGCAAACGATCAGCCGCCGCTGCAAGATGTTGTTCTCCTCTGGGGCGGATGGTAACACAGCTCAGATAGTCCATCTCCCCACAGGCAGAGCTAGGCCCCCAGGGAAAACGATGGTGGGGGGTAGCGGCCATTAGAGCCAGAGACCGGGGCGAAGGAACCATCAATGACGGAATGACACAAGGACTGCGGACAAAGTTCTTTTACTCACTGTCAGGTCATCACCTTTGGAGTACCGGTTTCCGCTGTAATGGGCCCCAGCTGATCCCGGATGATTCAGAGGCCACCACCAGTGTTATGAAGCTGTGAGACCTTCCTTTCTTGCGCTTTGTAATGTGGATCCCCATGGGATGAAGCTACTTAGGGCCCCCAGTGTTCTTGGGTTTAGTTCCTGTCCCGTGCGCAGGCAGCACGAATCACATGTGCAGCTGACTGAGGTCTTGACTCATAACTCTATGTGCTACTGTGCCCTGGGATCTTTGTGGTGGGCAATGAGGCATGAAATCTCCCTTCCCTGCAGATTCTGATGGCGCAACATGGAGTGTAAGCCATGCTAGGGGTCTGCACCTTGACTTCGCCGGTCCTGAAGGGGCTGTTCGGCTCATCCCTCGGCTAACGTGTTAGTCCTCTCTACAGCTCACCCGGTAAACTCCTGCTTCTTCCAGTCTGTCCAGTCCTAACTAAGGAAGCTTTGAAGCACTCTCCTTAGCTGCCGTATTTTTGCGAGTCCGTGGACGATATGGTACTCTTGTCCTTCTCCCTCCAAGGAAGATCTAAAGCACTCTCCTTGGATGGTCTTTCTGGAGAAGCTCCAAAGCACTCTTCCCAGCGACTGTCTTGCTCCAGTTCCCAGACTATTCTGAAATAAAAGTCTGCGTATTCCTCACTTCCCTCATTCTGCCCCCACCTTCCTGATGACTCACTGGTGGCTGGGAAAAACACGTTATTATGGTGACCACCTTTAGTTCAGTTCCAGTGACTGACTGCTAAGCAGTGTGTTGTGTAACTGCTGACTCACTTCCTGGCTGTGTTGTGTAAGTGAAAGCCAGTGGTTGACCTCTTCCTTACCCGGGATGAGTATTGCACCTTAAGTCAGATGCAATACCCTGTGGCGACTGAGCCTCAGGGGCACCACAAGTGCTTTCAGCTTTTTGCAGCATTTTTTCACAATTGAAAGCAATGAGAGTGCAAAAACGCTATGTGTGAACATAACCTAAGGGGTGGAGGATGCATTTTTTTCTCTAGGTAAATTTGCCTTATATACAAGTTACTATACAGGAAAGAATGTTTCCTAACATTTTTTTCTGTTAAAGCCATATTCTCTTAGGTTTAAAATGTTTTATTGTCAGTTCGTAAATGTGGTGTAATACTCTGACAACATTGTTCCCAGCATCGACCTGGGAGTCAGAGATGTGGTCAGGCATTGTTCCCATTCCATTTTATGGTGTTTCCATCCATTTCAGTGATTTTCAGGCCCCCTAAGACTTCTGGGGCTGGCGGGGGGTGGAGGGGTGCAAGGAAAAATGATTGCGTTTGCCATTTATTTCCATTATGCTTGTTACTCAAGATGAACACTCGAACATTACAAATTGCTTGTGTCTAGTACCGAGCACCCGAGCATTTTAGTGCTCACCCTCCACTAATAAAATGCATTAGATTTATCATTACAAATGAGGCACTTTGATGAATTTTGTGTATTTTAGGACTGTTTTGTCTAATAGCCCACATGCAGATGAGAGACTAGCAGTTTGAAATGGGCCATAACAAAAAATTGTTGGCTCCCTAGGTGAAATTAATCAATGTTAATTTTGACCAATGAATCGATGTTATCATTCACATAATTGATCAGCCATGTTACCTTTTTTGCTGATCATAAGCACTTTCTGTATTATTAGATGAAACAATACAATGTCTCCAATGCAGTCTTATATGTGATTTTTCTACCTACCTGATTAGTAAACCTACACCTTTGTGTCATTTTTATCAATCAATTTTGTAACATTTTTGCAGTGTGGCAATGTGCATCGTTTTGCTGAAAAAAGTCACTGTCTGCCTCCAGTTTTTCTATAACCTGCCTGCTCCTTTTGAAAACCAGCATTGACCTATCATTCACAGACTGGAGGCAGATAGAGGGATAGGTGAATCACAGACAGGGAGGACAAGACCCAGTTTGCAGTCCGACCCCTGTGCACCTAAATCTAATCAGCAGAAGATTTCAAATGGTGATTAAAGAAGAACCATAAAGCAGATTTCTTCACCATCACCAAAGGCATCAATGTAATCAGTATTACATCACCATTACAGACAAGTCTGTACTTTACATTTTTACAGTACAAATTCGTGCTGACAGGTTCTCTTTAATGTTATAGCTTATCGAAAGTATTGCCGTACTACATATAATATCTGAACAATAAAAAAACAGAATGAGTTTATTTTTAAGGAAGAGTGAAACATACATTTTTCTTTCTATTTGAGACCGACAACTGGGATCCTATTATTCTTCAGGTCAGTGTAGCAGTAAGCCTGTAACAATTACATGTCTAATTTACATAATATAGATATATTTACTTTGAAAATTGTTTCTGTGCTATATGCCATCTCTTAGCAAAAGTAAAAACAGTTTCAAATGAGTGTTACATATTTAATTAGAAAAGATGCAATACAAGAAACCAATGAAAGCCATGTCAATAAAGTGGATAAAATGTATCTCTTCATTGACAGGCAAACTCAACTACTCTATTCTTGTGGTGCATTTAGACTTTCAACCTGTGATGTTCAAATTGTCTCTTCAGGGAGGAAGAAGACGAACTCTAGTGACACCTAGACATGGTGTTTCGGGATGATTGCCCCTTCTTATAAAGCCAGATCAGATCTCATACTTTGCACTGATGAGGGACAATAATCCCGAAACACTGTGTCTGCAAATTGAGGTTCTGGTCTAGCATAAATCCAAGGTCATGAAAAGGCCTGTTAAAGAGCCACTTTTGACTTTTAGGATTGCTACTTCCAATAGGTGGCACTAAAGTTCGTCTCCTTCCTCCCTGAAGAGACAATTTGAATATTTCTGAGGGGAGCATTGCAGCTATAAGACTCCTCACCACTGACAGCCAGACTGGTTTGTCAGTCTCCTCAAGGAGAAAGGTTCTCCCCTTATACCTTTGATGTTAAATGACAGCAAGTTGGTTTCATTGGAGCTGGTTAGCGAGTGTTTTATAGCCTTAGACAAGCTGACTGCTCTTTGTCCACACAGAACTATTATTAAATGGAATCTGGTACCGGGTTTTTGCTGCCTAATATGAGAGCAATATACTGTTATGCCCTGGGTAGCATATATTACATACTGCACTGCTTTGTGTACTCTTTATAAGCTCATTTATTAGCAGGAGATTATCAGTAGGGAATTACTTGGCCTGCTGCTAGGTAGTTTTACCACACCCCTTTCACTGATTGGCAGGTTTCTGCTTATGCACAATGTAGACAGAAAGCTGCCAATCAGTGGTGTGGATAGGGTTATACAGAGCCCAGTATTCAGAGAACTTGGAAATCTGCAACACATAAAACACATAAAAAGTGCAGTACCCAGTAAAGTAAGCAATACATCACTGGAATCAGGCTCTCTGTCCCTACATTAAGCTGCTCTCAGAAAGGCAACAACATTCTGTTACTAGATTACTCTTAACAGGATTATTTTGTGTGCATAGACTGAAATTGTTCTTGAGAGCACATGCCAACTTTACACAAGATGATGTGCTTCCGAGATCGATGATTTTTAAGAAAGCTTAAAAACAATTTCCCCCAACAAATTAGTATTTTTCTCATTGTCAGGTGACAGACAGCTTGTTTACAATGGTCGATTAATGGGAAACAAGCATTCCTAGGAATCCTTGTTGCCAATCATTACCCAGTGTAAATGCACCCTTAGGAGGAGTGTAAGGCCACTTTACACACAGAGATAAATTTGCGGCAGATCTGTGGTTGCAGTGAAATTGTGGACAATCAGTGCCAGGTTTGTGGCTGTGTACACATGGAACAATATGTCCATGATTTCACTGCAACCACAGATCTGCCAAAGATTTATCTCTGTGTGTGACGGGGCCTTAACAATTGCAACCAGGCCTGGGGGTACTGGGGCCAGCTGACTCCAGTGCCTTCTTCAGCTGTATGTGCGTCCAAGTACACACATCCAACTCAAATGTATTGTGATGCAGGGGCAACCAGATTTCTATACTTCAATACAAACCGCCAGTCAAACAGAGGCCGGCAGCTGACATTGGTGTCACTAGCAAGGGAACATATAAACCAGGTGGGGCCCAGGATGTGGACACATATGTGTTTTTTCTTGCGTTCGAGACAGAACAGAGACATATAGCAGAATGTGGACATACATACCGGGAGGGGAACATATATACTAGGAGGTGCCCAGGATGGTGACATATATACCAGGATGGTGACATGTATAGCAGGATGGGGACATATATACCAGTATGCGGACATGTATGGTAGGATGGGGGCATATATGCCAGGAAGGGGCATAGGATAAGGACATATGAAATAGGATGGTGACGAAAAGATCTGCATTTTTTTTTAAACGTGTGGTTACTTCTGTCTGGTTGTTGTGATGGCATTTTCCTGGTGAGTAATTGAAAGTACATGAAGTTGTCATCATGCAAGACCTAAATTTTATCCAAAATATAGGTAGTATCATTTAATTAAAGACAACTGACGGCCAAATGTTTTGCATGTACTATTTATTGATCACAAAAACAACATAGAGAGTAATTCATTGCTTACAATGCCATAACTTAGTATTTTGTAGCATAACCTCTTGCTTTAATTACTGCACCATACTGAAGGGGCATTGAAGTCACTAGGGTCTTCAAAACATCTTGAGGGATCTTGCTCCATTCTATTTGCAAATCTGCAAACAATTCATTTTTATTGCTTTAGGTATGGGCATCAACTCCTCATCCTAACTAATCCCAAAGGTGCTCTATAGGGTTAAAATCAGGAATTGGCTTGGTCAATGCAACTAGAGATGAGCAAACCTTTCAAAGTTCAGTTCGCCGAGCCTTACTGAACAAACGCTATATATGCCAATTCCAAAACAGAAAAAATATGTTTTACAGTGCAGCCCCACTGTTTTGGCATAGCCATTAGCTTCTTAGCTTTCTAAGTTATTGACATAAGAAATATTGAGGTGGATGAGAGACAGGTATAGGGGATGGTGCTCCCACACTCCTGACAGCACAGAGAAGACACAACTTGGAGACCCATCTTGGAGTCTTGATATTTAAAAACATTTCAGGCAGACAGCAGGACAGTGGCAACAATTGCCCCCCCCCCCCCATTTCCTCATAGTGTCTTTGCACAGCAGTGAGGTATGGTCCCAGCAACATACAGAATGTGGCCTGGCATTTCAACTTTAAAAATAAAAAGGGATGAGTGACAGGATTAGGCCTCTTGCTCCCACACCTCTGCCAGTAGAGACAAGATACAGCTTGGAGATCCATATTGTAATCTTGAGATGTAAAAACATTTCAGACAGACATCATGATTGTGGCATCATTTGCTCCCCCCTATTTCTCCATAGTATCTTTGCACAGCAGGTAGGTATGATCCATGCAACACACAGGATGTGGCCTGGTATTTCAATTTTAAAAATAAAAAGAGGGATGAGTGACAGGATTAGGCATTTTGCTCCCACACCTCTGCCAGTACAAACAAGATACAGCTTGGAGACCCATATTGGAGTGTTGAGATTTAAAACCATTTCAGGCAGACAGCAGGACAGTAGCATCAATTGCCCCTCCCCCATTTCCCCATAAGGTCTTTACAGATAATACATAATGTCTTATGTACAGTAGTGAAGTATGGTACATGCAACACACAGGATGTGGCCTGGCATATCTATTTTAAAAATATAAAGGGATGAGTGACAGAATTAGGCCTCTTGCTACCACACCTCTGCCACTACAGACAAGATCTGCTTTTGTGAATCAGTGAAGAGTAAAGTTTTTGGCAGGCTACAAACTATTAATTTTGACATGAAAATTAATAATAATGATCTAAAACAACAAAATATCCAACATTGGGTATTTTATTTTATCAATATTTAATTTTTTTACAGTTAAATTCATAAATGTAAAGAAGTATTTATTTTGTATTGGTAATTAAAGCATATGGAATCTCTATTACTGGCTCATTCTGCAGCTAGCAATAGAAAATTTAACACTGGCTATAGAAGACAAACATTGCAATAATGAAACCTATTTTTAAAAATATATATTTTTTAGTGTGGCGCCCTGGACAAGCCAGGTCGTCACAGGTACTACACCAACACACCCTACACCCCGGCTAGGCACACCTAAGTCAAACACAAATCCTTGTTGCCTTCCTCCAGGGGCTGATGTCCACACCAGGGGGTGGGCCAGGCGGTTGGTCCCGCCCACCGAGGAGTTCACAGTCCTGGAGGAGGGAAGAGTTCAGTTGCGTTTTGGAGAGGGAAGTGGTAGAAGAGGAGACTGACCGTGTCCGGGTGTGTGGCCCGGGCACCCAGCAAGGTTGGCAGACGGTGGTGACCGTATGCAGGAGAGGCTGATTGGAGTGAACCGTACGGACCGGGGACGGGCGGTGGCCCGCCGGTACCGGATCGGGGAGTGAAGAGAAGCCAGCACCATTCGGCAGGGCCTACGGACCCCGACCAGGCTAGGAGTCACCGTAAAACCGGTCAAATCCGTTAGCGAAGGGAACCTCCGGGGTTTCCCAGCAGTCAAGACCCAATTGAAGGCAACAGCTCCCACCGTAGAGGGAAACACAGTCACCGCCAAGGCTACAGTTCCCAGGGCCAGAGCCTGCGGGCAAAAGTGGCTCCCTCAGCATCCATCCAAGCTGGGGAGCAGGTTACCGGTGGGAAGCCATTGGAACCGTAAACACAACACAGGTGCAGGGAAAGGCAGTCACCATCAACCTACCGGGAGGAGAACAACCGCAGCCACCTGTGGGACCCGTCCATCCAGCCGTTTGTTTGACCAGAGACTCTGTGTGAATTACTGGCTGAGTGAGTACCACCATGCCGTGTGGCACAGCACTGCCCCCGCAACCCTGCACCTCACCAGGCCCCGTAACCCGCCTGCCATCCCTAAAACCCTCACCGGGGCCCCGGGACAACCAACCCCCCTACCCACGGAGGGGAGAACCAACATCCAAGCTGCTCCCTGTCATCACTCCCGGGATCCCCGTCCAGAGCAGCGGTGGTGTCACAACTTCACCACAACCGTGGGTGGCATCACGGACAATATCCCCAAACCACACACCAACCCCCCTTTCACTCATGGGCGAGGAACGCCGCTCGAGTCCCCAGGATCCGGCCCACCGCTCGAGCCACCACCGAGCAGCAGCAGCCGGCCCCGAGCAGTGGGTGAGCGCAGCGTCCCCTCCTCCGCCCGCGACAACTTGGCGTCACGAACAGGATCTTACCGCTCTGCTGTCTGGTAGAGGTGCGCCTTGTGACCGCCGGAGGTGTCCGGCTGAAAATTTGGAGAAGCCCCCATTTTGGGCGCGAAAAGTCCCCGCTCGAGCGTCTTCCCGAGTAGTGGAGGCGCGAAAGCTGAAACCCCGCCCCTGTAGAGGAGGAGCCGGAAAAAGACTAAGGGGGGACGGATGGCATCTGGCCGCATGTAGCCCGCGGCTATAAAAGCGGGGACGCCAGGACCCTGCGGCCATCTTTTTGTTCCTGGAAGAGGCCGCTGCAGCGATGCATCATCCGTCCCGCAGCACCGTAGCCCCCGCGTCCCCTCCTCCGCCCGCGACATTAGCATCTTGGCATTTATTTTATTAATATGGATGTTGAGCCACCCATACAATATTCATATGGTTTGAGCTGTGATATGATGCAGGTATTATTTGTACAAATATATGTGTTTTTCATCTTATTTTTTATCTTTTTCATCTTATTTTTCACATTTGTGTATGTTGCTCGCCACTCACCATCTGCATCGGTGTCTCGATTTGCATCTGAGGGTAGGACCCCTGCATTTTGAAGTAATTTCCGGTTATGTCCTAGAGGGCTTTACCACTCCTATTGGGTCTACCCTGGTTGGTGAAACATAATGCTGTAGTGGATTGGCAATACAGTGAAATTGTGGAGTGGGGAAATTACTGTCTTGAAAATTGCCTGAACACTTCTCTGTCTGCTGTCTCTACTGGAACCTTACCGGCATTTTTGTGTGGTTTTGGGATGTATTTTCAGAGAGGGGATGTCAGAATTTGCCTCCACATCACGTATATGACTGTCCAATTAATCTGCTTTATAGCACCAAATTTCTCAAGTCCAGACTGTATAATTTTTCTGGCCCAGAGAGACAAGCTATGAAAGATTACATTGCTGAGAGTCTGGAGAAGGGACGTATCAGACCTTCCTCTTCGTGGTGGCAGGGTTCTTCTTCATTAAGAAGAAGGATGGGGTGTCTGCCCTTGTTTGGATTTTCAGGAATTGAATGAGATTAGCATCCAATACCCATATCCTCTTCCTCTGATTCCGGATCTATTCAACCAGATTGGTGGAGCTAAATGATTCTCCAAGTTGGACTTGAGGGGGCTTACAATCTGGTTAGAGTCAGAGAAGGGGATGGATGGAAAATGTCTTTCAATAAACCTGAGGGGCACTTTGAGAGTCTAGTCATGCTATTTGGCCTCACTAATGCTGTGACGCCCTGGCCTATCAGGTCGTCACAGCGTATTGTGCAATCTGGCCTTCTGCACAGTATCCACCCTCCTTGGTTAACGGATCACAGTCCTTTGGTGTTGTTAATAGCTTGTCAATCAAAATCCTAGGAACATTTCCCACTTGAACCTACCCGACACACCATTGGGAGGCCTGAAGGGAATAGAACCGCCCATTTGGGGGGTTGGTGAGGGGAAAGTGAGGAAAGTGTCAGTTCAGTAGAGTTCAGAGAGTTGAGTGGAGGGAGTAGAGGAGAGCTCCTCGATACTAGGTGGCAGACCTTGGTCTGGGCCTGGTAGGAGCTGGAACCCGGTCACAGGGGATAGTGTCAAGGGGCACGGACTGCCGAGGAGGGCAGCCAGCGGCCTTGAGCTATCACCGGGCAGGGGCCAGGGCACGACTGGGTACGTGGACCCCAGGCCGGAAAGTAGTTTCATGCGTTCCGGTAATTTACCCAATGGGGGTGAAGACTTCAAGTGTCATCCCCAACCCACTCCAAAATTGGGGTACTAGCGCACCGATGGGATAGGACTTTCCCACTACAGTCCAAAGAAATCCTACGCGTGAACCCTGAGAGCAAGCTCACTCAGTTAGCCATACGGGTGAGCGGGACCCGGAGAGTTTCATGCCAACAGGTCCAATTGAGACTAAGGTGCCAGGAAGAGGGCCACAAACCAACAACAACACCAGGGGCACGGATCCAGGCATGCTCCCCTTGGATTACAGTGGTGCTCGCAACTTTGGTTTACAAGCTGTCAGTGTGATTATTCTGGGACTTAGTGAGTACCTTGAAAACCTCTACACCTATCTCCCCAACGGCACCCGAACACCTTTCTACACCAACGAGCCCCGGGACACGAACCCCCTACCCACGAAGGGGTTAAACATCAGGCTGCCACACCATCGTCACCGGGCTCCCCAACGGCAGCGGTGGTCCCTCACATTACCATGCACCGTGGGTGGTGTCACGAACTTTCCAAAATCCCCCTGTACATATCTCCCCCTTCTCTTTTAATCGAGTGGACGCACGACCCCCGTGTCCGGAGACCCCTCGAACCACCGCGGACCCGGATTCGAGTGGCGGCAGCAGCCCTGCTGCTCACCCGGGGGCGGTACAATGCCTCTGCCATTTTCCAGCATTTTGTGAATATTTTTCACAATTTGGAGGGCAGATTTTTGGTGATTTATTTGGACGATATCTTGATCTACTCACCCAATATGGAGACACACCTGGTACATATTAAACAGGTAATACAGATCTTAAGAGGTAACAAACTGGAGAAGTGTGTTTTTTCTGTCCAAGAGGTGCAATTTTTGGGTACCTCTTGTTAGCTTCGGGTTTCCGGATGGATCCAGAGAAGTTCCGTGCAGTACTTGACTGGGATTGTCCAGGGAACCTGTTTCTGCCAGAAATGTATTCAGAATTATTCGGTAATTGTAAGGCATGTCACTGACATGACAAAAGAGGGGTTGAATTTCTCTAAATGGTCTGACTCTGCCCAACAGGTTTTTTTTTTCTTTAAAGAATTTTTTTTACACAGCACCTATCAGTGACCTTATTGTTTCAGAGCCTTATATTGCAGAGGTTGATGTATCGGAGGTAGGGCTTGGGGCTGTGTAGTCACTAGGTCCATCTCCTGGTATATGGCGTTCATGTGCTTTCTTTTCCAGTAAATTGTCTTCAGCTGAGAGAAACTATGATGTTGGCAATAGAGAACTTTTGGTGATTAAGTTAGCCTTCTAGAAATGACATCATTGGCTTGAGGTGGCAGTGCATCCCATTACTGTAATCACAGATCATAAAAACATGTCATATCTGTAGTCTACCAAATTTCTCAATCCTAGGCAGGCTAGATGGTCTTTGATTTTTACCAGGTTTGACTGTCACTTACCATTCAGGGATTAAAAACATCAAAGCAGATGCATTATAACGTAGCTTCCCTGGTAGTAATGATCATATGAACCCTTAACCCACTTTTCAGAAAGGAGTGGTCGTCCAGTGCCCATAACTGGAGGGGGAGGTATTGAAGGTTCAGGGGGATGCCCCGGAATCTTGCCCTTCAGGCAAGTTATTTGTGCCATCCTAATTTGAGCCGAAAAATAATTGGAGAACATCACAATACTGTACTTACAGGTCACTCAAGTGATAAATCTACCTCAGACCTCCTTTCTCGTCGGTTTTGGTGGCCGAGGTTGCATCAAGATGTGGTTGACTGTGTCTTCTTGCAGTATTTGCGCACGTTCCAAGGAAACACATACTCCTCCGGCGGTATCTCTCCTGCCATTGGCTATCCCTAATGGACCATGCACACATTTATTCATGGATTTCACTACTGACCTATGTTTGTCTTTGGGAAAGACTATGGTTTTAGTAGTTGTGGATAGGTTAAGTAAGATGGTACATGGGGGCGTGGCCAGCAGGCAGCATGAGCGGTCGCATCTGAGAGCAGCTCCGCAGTCCAATGCTGATAAATACTATTAATCCTGCCGAAATTGGTGCCTAAATACACCTCCGGATTACCTGTGGTGCGGTGAGCATTCTGATCGGTACCATGAGCAGAGGTCGCAGCGCAGCGGCGGCTGAAAAGCTGAAGAAGTTTGTTCGGGACTCCCAGCAAGATGGCGCCGGCAAGCAGGCAGAGCGGGAATCCAGTGAGGCGGAGGAGGAGGAGAGCATGGAGGACGGATCCAAGGAACCGCAGGAGCTAACCTTGCAGCAAGTTACTTCGCAGTTACTTGCGGCGATCCAGGATTCAAAAGTGTCGCTGACGGGCAAAATCGAGGAGGTTAAGATTGATGTGGGACTCCTCCGGCTGGACCTGCAAAATCTGAGAGAGCGGGTAAAGGAGACGGAGCAGCGGATCTCCACGCTGGAAGACGACGCAAGAGCGACGCCGGGCAGATTGTCCTCTTTGGAGAGCGCGGCAAATAACTGGGCGCAAAGGGCTGACGATCTGGAAAACCGCCTGCGTCGCAATAATTTAAGAATTCTGGGGATGCCGGAGAGGGCAGAAGGGAGCGACCCATGTAAGTTCATGGAAACATGGCTCTCTGAAACTTTCCCTGATGCGACGCTGTCAGCGGCATTCGCTATAGAAAGAGCCCACCGGGTACCGGCCAGACCTCTTCCCCCGGGAGCGCAGCCTAGACCTCTCCTGGCCCGACTGTTGAGCAGCAGGGATAGAGATGCGATCCTTGGTGCGGCGCGACGCAAAGGCCCGATCCTACATAATAATGCTCCCATACTGATTTTTCCTGACTTCTCTGCGTCTCTCCAGAAAACGAGAGCATCCTTCATTCAGGTGAAAAAACGCCTTAGAGATTACCATATTGCTTATTCCATGATCTTCCCGGCTCGTCTCAGAGTGGTTTATCAAGAGCGATCCTTGTTCTTTACATCTCCTGTGGAGGCGGATGACTGGATCAATACACTGAAGAGGAAGCGCTGATGCGTTACAGCCATGAGCGACGCCGAGAGGATCGCTGTTGTGATGGCATCGCGGTTCTGATTGTTTATTTCATCTCCTTTGGATTGAGGTCGGTGATACGATTCCTTTTTCTGGGACGCCTGAAATCGCTGTTGCGATAGTTTTAGGATCATCCTATGCAGATATTCGGCGTCCCACGATATTGAAGGCGCGATATATTTTTGTTCCTCCATCCCTCCTACCATGCGAGTGGAGCGATGTTCGGGATCGCAGTTGCGTCTGCGTCCTGCTCCTTTGGTTCCAGTTTGTGGAGAAATTGACGATTCCATCAGGATGCGCTGGTGCGCTTGCGACCCTCGGAAGCATGTGAGTTACTGGATGTGTTTATTATTGGCCTTCCATTGTGCCGGTTTCCAGGTTGGCCCCCCCCTCAAGGCTGGGCAGCTGGAGGTGGTGCCTCTGAGTGGGTCGGGACCTGAGCTCACGGCGATTATTACTAAGCCCTGTTTGAGTTCTGGAATACTCGTCGCTGGTGGGACCGGATTGAACTGTCTTCAGGCGGGACATGTGCCAGAACGCTGCTGCGGCGCCATGACCACTGTCATGCGATCTTGAATTATCCTGCATCTTGCGATCCAAAAGGGGACTTTACTCCGGGTTTGCAGTATTTGGCAACGCACTTAAGTTCAGGATGCTGAATTCTGTCTTTAGAGCTATACTAAGGTTTTTTGGGGTCACCATACATGATAGTCACTTATAATTTGAGATTGCCTGCAAATTCTCCTTCCATTTCCTTTACATTCCTCTCTCTTCTTCCCCCCTCTCAGTCTCACTTACTTGTTTAATCCCTCAGCCCCTTTATCTCATCCTCATACCCATCTCTGCTATTCTATTCCTATCTACCTCTAAGTCTTCTTTGCTGTTTTCTCCAATCTCCCTCCTCAACCTCCCTCTCTCTTCTTCAGTTTCCACCCAGTATGCCCTCCGTTACCTCTCTTCTTCTTATATTTCTATATTCCCTCCTCCTCACACTCTCTCTTCTTCCGCCCATCTTAATTTCTTTCCTCTTTCTTCTCTTCCCTTACCCCTTTCTCTCTTCCTTACCCCCCCTTTTTTTTTTTTCTCTCTTTACTACTCTCCTTCTCTTCTCTCTTCTCTTTCTCTCTTCCCATATTTCTTTGCCTACTCACTCTGGGTTCTCTTACCTACGTACGATTAAAGGTTATGTTGCAGGATAACTCAATACGTTGGACTGCAGGAGAAGCTTAAGTCCTTGTTTGAGGACACCCCCGTACCAAGTACACCATCTTGCCACGTTGGTTCACCCTGGTCGTTACTAGGGACACCCTCTCCTGGTCACACTACTGGATCAGTTCTTTCGGCTGTGTGTTTGCAACCGATAGTTTGTATTTAAGGGTACGTTTGCCCAAGTTCTACTGTGGGTTAAGTTTTTGACATTTCCCTATTAATTCAGTACGAGATACATTTCAATGGCTTTAAGCTTGATGACATGGAATGTTAGGGGGCTGGGCACATCCAGGAAACGGGCGGCAGTATTTGCACATATCAAAAAATCCAAAGCTCAGATTGTATGTTTACAAGAGACCCATTTGTTGTTGGAAACCACGAGAGTGCTCCAGAAGCCTTGGGTTCAATGGTCAGCTCACTCTGTTCATTCCTCATATTCGAGGGGAGTATCGGTACTAGTCCATAAAGCATTGCGGTGGGACCTGGGCAAGATTATAAAGGATAATGATGGGAGGTATGTGTTTATCCAGGCTCACATCGATGGGATCATGATAGTGATCTTGGCCATATACATCCCCCCTGCGATGGGAATCTCAATTTTGTATGAAGCGGCTAAGTTTGCCTCACAATTCCCACAAGCCTTGGTGCTCTGCATGGGGGACTTCAATTTGATTAGTAACACAGGGCTGGATAGATTCAACACCCGACAGGTCCCGATCTCCCCCACGATGCAAACTAGACTGAGTGCATTCCTACAGGAGGTGGGGTGGTGTGACATGTGGCGGTTTTTTAACCCAGTACTGAGAGAATACACATGTTATACCCCAGGGAAAAACTCATTGTCTAGAATTGATTACATCTGTGGAAATGAAAGAGTCTGTGCCCATATACAATCGGTGTGTCATCTACCCAGATCAGTATCAGACCAGTCTCCGGTATTTGTCAGCATTAAGTGGGAGGGTTGTAAGTCTCGTAAAGTGTCACGGAAGATTAACCCTTGGTGGCTGTCACTCTTTGGTACCAATGATAGGATTCCTGATCAGCTCAGGGCATACACCGAGACGAACTCCGTGGAAGAGAATCACTCGGCCTACTGGGACGCGCTTAAGGCGTATTTGAGGGGATGCTGTCACTCTTCTATCTCTTATGTCAAGAAACAGGCGGCCAGAGAGGAGGAGGAATTGGCCACTCAAAATAGAATGCTTGAACATAGATTTACCTCAGACCCTTCTGAAGGAAACAGATTCCAGTGGCTACAGGCTGGGAGGAAATATCTTTTGTTCCTGCAGGATAAGGCTAAGAGGCATGTCTTCTTCATGAACCAGAGATATTTTGAGCAAGGGAACCAATCTAGTAGTTTACTAGCGTTCCTGGTGCGCCAATCCACTAGCTCACCTGCGGTCCTTAAGATCAGAGACTCCGGTGGCGAATCAATCACCTCCGTCACTGGCATCCTGAAGGTGTTTCTGGACTTCTATAGGAACCTATATGAGTCCAGGCTGGCTGTGTCAAGGGAGGAGATCACTGAATACTTGCGGGATCTGGAGCTTCCCAGATTGACTTTGGCCCAGAGGTCGGCCTTGGATGAGCCCATTAGCATGGAAGAAATGGTGGAGGCGATGGGAGCCCTCAATAGGGGTAAGGCGTCTGGCCCAGACGGACTCCCGATTGAGATATTCGACAAGTATAGGGGGGAGCTGGTTCCAACTCTCCTGGAGACGGCTGAGGCTTCGTTCCGCAGGGGACGGTTGCCTGATTCCTTCTATGAGGCAACCATCGTGCTACTATTGAAACCAGATAAGGATCCACTGGATTGTGGCTCATACAGACCGATCTCTTTGTTGAACTCTGATTACAAAATTCTTACCAAAATTCTAGCAACTAGACTCAATAAAGTGATCTCCTCCATAATACATGAGGATCAGTCTGGATTAATTCCGGGTAGAAGTACCTCGGATAATCTGAGGAGGGCACAGGTGATTCTGCAGATGGGCACCAAGTTAGAGGAGGATTGGGCTTTGGTCTCCTTGGATGCGGCCAAGGCCTTTGACTCTATAGAATGGCCATACCTGCTGGAGGTACTGCGGGCATTTGGTTTCGGCAACGATTTTATTAGATGGATTGAGATTATTTATAAAGCCCCAACGGCTAACATTCAGGTGGGAGGCGGAGTATCGGAAACCTTCCATTTGGGGAGGGGAACTAGGCAGGGATGTCCTCTATCCCCTCTTCTGTTCGCCCTCGCCATGGAACCGTTGGCAGTGCGCATTCGGACGGACCCAATCTACCGGGGAGTGAGACATCGTAAGGGGGATGAACGTTTGTCTCTGTATGCAGACGACCTGTTATTGTTTGCTTCTGATCCGGATTCCTCCATTCCTAGAGCCGTAGAGTTAATCGACCGATTCGGGGAGTTCTCGGGCCTGTCAATAAATTGGTCAAAATCGTACCTTCTCTTCCTATCCCGGGACAGGGAGGAAATGATGAATACCCACATATGTAGAGTTCCAGTGGTGGATCATTTTAAATACCTGGGGATTATATTGACGGGAAACCCTTCGGAGATGATAGCAAGAAACATTGCCCCCTTATTATCACACCTCGGGGAGAAATTTAATAGATGGAGCCAACTCCCGCTCTCAGTGGCGGGAAGGATTAATCTCCTTAAAATGATAGTGCAACCAAAGTGTCTTTACATAACCCAACATGTATTCGTACAGATTCCCCGCTCTTTCTTTCGGTCCCTGGAATCTTTGATGATCACCTTTGTCTGGGGTCCTTCCAGATCAAGGGTCCAGTTGGCCAAATTGCAGAGACCCAAGGACATGGGGGGTATGGCCCTTCCTGATCTGTACTTATACTATTTGGCCGGACAATTGAAATATTTGGGACATTGGACACTTCCTGGGGTGAGGGGTTCTCCGGAGGGTCTTCTGGCAGAGTTCACAGGTATGGATCTCCTATGGCCATTGTTGACGGACCACAAGAGGGCTCCTGAGGGTCGTGTCCTCCCAATACACAAACTGGGGGCCAGGGTCTGGAGGGAGGCTAAAACCATTTTTGGTTTCCATGATATGCCAACTGAGATACCAATATGGGATAACCTGGACCTTCCACACTTTTGTGGGCTGCCGGGGTTTGGCGAATGGAGGAATCGAGGAATAGTCTTCTTGGGATCACTGGTCCGGGATGGTGATCTCCGCCCCTTTGCGCAGCTGCGTGCAGAATTTGATTTGCCGGAATCTCATGGGTTTCAGTATCTCCAGATTAGGCACGCCTTTCGGGCTCAGTTCTCTGGTCGTGGGATTAGATTCTCTTCCTTTCCAGTCATTGGAATTATCAGATCACAGGGCCCTGGAGGCCTCATTTCCAAACTGTATTCCTCCCTTATCCGGGCCAAGGCCATGAACAGTCCTCTTTCTGTCCGGGAGAGGTGGAGTGTCAGGATCCCTGAAATTGATGATGTAGTGTGGGACGACATTGTCGAATCCCACACGCTAGTCTCTCCTGCAGTCAATAATAGATTGATTCAGTTATACATAATACACCAAAGTTATATGACTCCTCAAAGATTGAACAAGATGAAAAAGGCGAATAATCTGGTGGGGGTGGGTTGTCCAAGATGCGGGAGAGACGGTGCTGATTTCTGGCACATGATATGGGATTGCCGGGTCATTCTCTCCTATTGGAGCGAGGTTGTAACGATTCTATCCACTATACTTCAGAAAGGAGTTGCTCTGTGCCCAATTCTGTGTCTGTTTGGGGTGGTGGACGTACGCTCCTGGTCCCAAAATGAAAATTTGCTAATAAAAAAGGTATTATTTTTGGCCCGGAAGGGCATTATACTAAACTGGATGGGCATCCACCCTCCAACTAGAGCCTCATGGATTGCGTTGGTAAATGCTATAATTCCGTCAGAACACTATGTTTATAAGATAAGGGGATCATTAAATAAATTTGACAAAATATGGGGTAGATGGATGGGCTCGCCCTTGACCGGAGGATCGCCCGGCTCCCTAGCTGATAGCCTACAGTCGGTACTGGCGTGATAGTAACTAATGGTATTCTGATGGGTGGAAAGGAGAAATACGTGGTTTATGATATAATGTATTGGGGATATTACGAGACCTCTGTAATCTGGGTTGCGCTTCTCTTATTGAGGTGGGCTTTTCGCCCCAGAATGGATATGTTTCATGAACTGACACCTCTGCAATGATTAATGTGCTAAGGCCAGATTGAATGTAATAGTTGTGGATTTAATTGATGTTGCTTTATTACTATGCTTATCAAACAGTATACGTGTATACTTGTAAAGTACAAATTGCTGACTTATCCTATAATGTAATGTCTTACTTAACCTTCAATAAAACGAGTTTAAAAAAAAAAAAAAAAAAAAAAAAGTAAGATGGTACATTTCATTGTGTTACCGGCACTTCATAACACCAAGACTCTTGCTCAGGTGTTTATCAATGAGAATGTGAAGCTTCACGGGATTCCTTCCAATGTGATCTCAGATCGGGGAACCCAGTTTGTTTCCAAAATTTGAAAAGCATTTTGTGCTCGACTGGTATTGCAGTTGTCTTTCTCTTCTTCCTTCCATCCTCTGTTGAATGGTCAGACCTTGCACATAAATCATAATTTGTAAACTTACCTTAGGTGCTTTGTCTCCAAGAACCAGGAGGATTGGGCATCTTATTTGAAATTTGCTTGAAACAATCATCACCAGGAGTCTACTGGCAAGTCACTATTCTTTGGTGCATATGCTTTTTATCTGCAATTTGGTACCTTTAATGATAAAGGGGCTTCGGGAGTCTCTGAGGAGGAACGTTTGCCTCGTCACTTTCTTCTGTATGGTAAGGGGTTCAGAGTAATTTGAAGCTCATGGGAGACAGATACAAATGTCTGGCTGACAAATATTGCTTGCCAGGTCTGGACCTAAGTGTGAATGACTATTTGTGGTCATCTACCTACTAGGAATATTAAGTTGAAGATTCCTTGCTGGAAACTGGGACCTAGGTTTATTGGTCCCTATTAAGTAACCGCCATCATTAACCCAGTAGCATTTCATCTGGAGTTACCTTAGGCTCTTAGGATCCACAATGTGTTCCACAGGTTACTGCTCAAAAAGTATGTGGTACCTTTGGAGCCGTCCCTCTTGCCTCCGGCCACAATAGTGGTTGATGGTAACTTAGAATTTCAAATAGCTAAGATTGTTGATTCTCGTTTTTTACGCCGTTCCCTTCAATACTTGGTGCACTGGGAGGGTTACGGTCCAGAAGAAAGGATGTAGGTTCCAACATGGGACATGAACACCACAACGTTGGTTCTTTCATTTCATGCTTCCCATCTGGTAAACCTGGTCCAGAGTGTTGGGAGACTACTCGTAGAAGGGGGGTATGGGTGTCTCATGCTTCACAGACAGTCCTGTAGTTTCCGGCTGTAGAAGGTCACAGTGTTTGGCAACACAAGCTGTTCTGACTTCCACTTTTTTCCCACTTGGGGTTTAACCCTTTCTCTTCAGGACCCTGAAGATTATCTCACCTTTTCAGCTATTTTCGTCAGCACTTCCCTTTGTGTCTTTAAATACCCTCATTCCCCCTTTTTCTGTGCTGGTAATATGTCTAATACACTTAACAAGTCTTCAGTGCAAGCAGTCTGCTTACATTCACCTGGAGAAATGTTGTTGTTGTTGCAGTTCCTCTCCCTGAGTCATCTGGAGATGTTTATTTTGATATTTTGCACTGTGTGGTCTTTAGATTAGTGGAATTGACTAAGCACTCATCCCATTTGTTCCCTATCTAGAGTGTATTTCAGGGTCAGCCAGGGTCAGGTATCCTGCTCAGCCTGAACCTATCTGGCATTGTAAGGGAAGCCCTGGCCCACCAGTAGGTTTCGTCAGCAGTCACCATCTCCCCATTCCCCAGACACAGGGTTTCTTTCTGGAAGAAAAGCAAGATAACTGTCAATCTTACTCGGTCTGGGACTACATGCAAGATCTCACCTTGTGGGGACAGTGTGATTCTGAGAAAGGTCAGAAATCAGCCTAAAACTACATGGGAGGACCTGCTCAATGACCTGAAGAGAACTGGGACCACTGTCATGGAATCCTGCAGGGCAAGCAAGGTCTCTCTGCTCATGCAAGCACATGTCCAATTCCATTTAAAGTTCGCCAATGACCATCTGGATGATCCAGAGGAGGCATAGTAGAATGTCATGTGGTTAGAAGAGACCAAAATAGAACCTTTTGAATATCAACTCCACTTGCCGTGATTGGAGAAAAAAGGAAGATGAGTACAACCCCAAGAACTCTAACTGTGAAGTATGGGTGTGGAAACATCATACTTTCACGGTTCTTTTCTGCAAAGGGGAAAGGACAAATGCACCATATTGAAGAGAGGATGGATGGGGTCATGCTTCGCAAGATTTTTGCCAACAACTTCCTTATCTCAGTAACAGCACTGCAGATGGATTCGTGGCTGGGTCTTCCAGCTTGACAATAACTGGAAACACACAGCCAGGGCAAGTAAGTAGTGGCTCCACATGAAGCATTCCATGATCCTGGAGTGGCCTAGCCAGTCTCCAGACCTGAACCCAATAGAAAATCTTTGGAGGGAAATTAAACTAAATGTTGCCCAGCGACAGCTCCGAAACCTGACAGATCCTTAAAAGATCTATATAGAAGAGTGGTCCAAAATCCCTGCTTCAATTTGTGCAAAAGAGGTCAAGAACTACAGGAAACATCTGACGTCTGTAATTGCAAAGGTTTCTTTACCAAATATTAAGTTCTGTTTTTCTATTGTATCAAATACTTATTACATGAAATACAATGCAAATTAATTATTTAAAAATAAGATAATGTGATTTTCTGGATTTTTTTTATTCTGTCTGTCACTGTTGAAGTGTTCCTAAGATAAAACCTTTGTAGGTGGGAAAAATGGTAAAATCGGCAATGAATCAAATATTTATTTTCCTCACTGTATATATGCCTAAATCCTAAAAAAAAATCATTTAAAAGAGGTTTCAGTAAAAATCTTACAAAATTCTAATATTCTCACATGATCAACTAGTAATGGCCCCTGGGCAGTCATCAATTTTCTCTGGTCTGTAATCTAGGCATTATGCACATAATTAAGCAATTTTTCTATATTGATCTTTAATCCTTTGTATAGCATGGTTATAGATTGTAAAAAGCAAAGTAATACACAAAGGATTTTTTTTTGTTTCTTAGAATATAAACATCTTGATCTTCTAATTGTTCTGTGGTCCTAAAAACAATAATTCATTTTACGTTTTTACAACAAAATGTGTGTTACTTGTCACACCTCTCATTATTAATCTGCTTGAGGTGTCACTTCGTAATTGCATTAATGCACTGACAATATAATTGATTCATTATAAATAGGTACTTTTCTTGACCTGTTTTGTTAGTAAGGGGTTAACTAGGTCACTACATATCTGCACACAGGGGCACATGGGAAGCTTTAGAGCAGCTGGTGGAATTTAGTAGCATTCTGCTCCAGTGCCCTTGTGTTCTAGGGCTTGAAATTGATTTTCTTCTCTTGGCACATGGAGAGCCTGACTTAGCTCTGTGTCCCCAAATCCTGCACCATAGACAGTACACATATAAACATATACTAGTATCTAGACCCTACTATGATTACTGCAATCATGTTAACCACTCATTCTGGCAAAAAAACAAACAAAAAACACTTAAGGTAACACGTATGGTACTTATCCAGATCAGCAGGGGCTAGCTTGCAATTTTTTTCCTGGGGCACATGCAAAGAAGTAATCCTCGAGTTGCGGCCACTCACCTTTAGGCTGGAGTCACACTTGCGAGAGACTCACGCGAGTCTCACATCGCATCACCCGGCATGGCCACACACTCTTCTGACAGGAGTGGGTCAGCTGCATGTATTTCTATGCAGCTGAGATGCTCCTGTCCAGAGAGCTGCAGGCCATGTCGGGTGATGTGATGCAAGACTTGCATGAGTCTCACACAAGTGTGACTCCGGCCTTAGCCAGTTTATCTCTGCTTTCTACATTATAGCAACAGATGTAACATGCCTTCAAAATAACGATTTTTTTTTTTGTATATACACAGAACAAAAATATAAAACCAACACTTTTGTTTCTGCTCTCATTCTTCATGAGCTGAACTCAAAGATCTAAGACTTTTTCTATGTACACAAAAAGCTTTCTCTCTCAAATATTGTTTACAAATTTGTCTAAATCTGTGCGCGCTTCTCCATTGCCGAGATAATCGATCTACCTGACAGTTGTGGCATGATAAGATGCTGATTAGATAGCATGATTATTACAAAGGTGTGCCTTAAGGCCCAGTCACACACAACGACTTACCAGCGATCTCGAAAACGATGCTACCTGATAGTGTGACGCCCTGGGCAAGCCAGGGGTCACAGGTCACAACATAACATGCACCCCACATTCCCGGCAGGTACACCTAGGCTAACCTAAAATCCTTGTTGCCTTCCTCCAGGGGCTGATGTCCACACCAGGGGGTGGGCCAGGCGGTTGGCTCCGCCCACCAAGGAGTTCACAGCCCTGGAGGCGGGAAAACCAGGCAGATCTGAGAAAGTTGAAGTTGAAGTCAGACTAGAGTCTGAGGAGCAGATCAGTTTGAGGGAGTGAAGTAGAAGGAAGTGGTAAAGGAGGACAGTAAGAGTGGCGACAGAAAAGGAACAGTTAAGAAAGCCTGAAGTTGGTCCGGGTGTGTGCCCCGGACTGAGACAGCAAGGTCAGCAGACGGTGGTGATAGTTTGCAGGGGTACTGCTTGGAGGTTGCTGGAAGGACCGCGGACGGGTGGTGACCCGGCGGTACCGGAGCAGTATACGAAGAACAGTCAGCACCAGGGCAGGGGCCTTTCGGATCCCGGCAAGGCTAGGAGTCGCCATAATTTGCCAAATCCGTCAGTGAAGGGGACCTCTGTCTCCTAACAACCAAGTCCCAATTGAAGGCAACAGTCCGACCGTTAAGGGGAGACACTGCCACCGCCAAGGCACCAGTTTCCCAGGGCCAGCGCCTGCGGGCAAGAGAGGGGCTCCTCCGGCTCATGTCCAGGTCGGGGAGCGGGTAACCGGTGGGAACCCATCACTACCAAAAAGACTTTACATAGGTGCAGGGAAGAGACCGTCACCGCTAACTGCAGGGAACATCAGCACCGTAACCGTCCGAGGGACCCGTCCAACCAGCCGTTTGTTTACCGAGAACTGTGTCGTGTTTACTGGCTGAGTAAGTACCTCCGTGCCGTGCGGCACAGTGCTGCCCCTGCGCCCCTGCACCTCCACAGGCCCCATACCCGCCTGTCCACCATACCAACCCCATCACTGGGCCCCGGGACCACCAAACCCCCTACCCACGGAGGGGCAAATCAACAACTGGCTGCTCCATACCATCACTCCCGGGCTCCCCAGACAGAGCAGCGGTGGTGTCCACTTAATCACCACAACCGTGGGTGGCGTCACGGACAATAAACTATCCCAAAACCCAATCCCCTTTCACTCACGGGCGAGGAGCGCCGCTCGAGTCCCCGGGATCCGGCCCATCGCTCGAGCCACCGAGCAGCAGCAGCAGGCCGCAGCAGCCTCAGCGGCAGCAGGACCCGAGCAGTGGGAGAGCGTGGCGTCCCCTCCTCCGCCCGCGACAATAGGGATTGCAGGTAAGTCGCTGGGAGGTCGCAGGTGAGATGTCACACAGTCAGACCTTATCAGCCATGCAGGAACAATACAGGTCGCAGTAGCGACCTGTATAACGATCTCACCAGTGACTGTGACCCTGTCACACAGTGTCAAACACAGCGATGTGTCCAGCCCAGCAGGACATCACCTTTGAAGAAAATGGCCTGGACCATTCTGCAACGACTAGAGATCTCACAGCAGGGGCTTGATCGCTGGTAGGTGTCACACATAACAAGATCGCTAACGGGATCGCTAATGCGCCACAGAAACCGTGACTCAGCTGCGATCTCGCTAGCGATCTCGTTATGTGTGACGGTACCTTAGGCTGGGCAGAATAAAAGGCCACCCTAAAATGTGCAGTTTTACAGTATTGGCTTGGTCAGTAGACCAGTCAGTATCTGGTGTGACCACCATTTGCCTCACACAGTGCATAGAGTTTATCAGGTTTGTTGATAGTGGCCTATGGTGACAGCCATCAGACAGAGCACTGACGAATAAACAGGTCACCATGCACAGCTGCTGGAGAAGCGGCCCAGGGGGCATTTACTCCCCTTCCCCCTGGTTGAACCCACCTCTGAAGACCAAACTTATTCATATATTGAAAATATAAAACATCCCGTATAAATATAATTGGCAGCTTTCCCACGAATGTTCCTTTTTGGAATTTGCATTGAATAGCGTTGCATCTGCAAGCGAGGAAAAAGCTTTTCATTCACAACAGCATTTTAGGTGACAAATGAAGCTGTAAATGCTAAGAGTTAATAGGCTATAGGCAGAAATAAATATTTACAGAAAAAGGAAAGTGTGTGTGATGAATAAAAGGTTAGTTGTCATGGCCAGTGTTGTCATTTTCACTCTGTCACCGTTGTCCACCTGCCTGTGCAAAAATAACATGAAACTTGAGGGTCTCCTATATACAGTGTGTCCACCCATATCCTGTCCACCGCTATTAACTTGAGAATAGTGGCAGCTATAGGCATAGAAGTGGTGTCTAGGTATGGTAAAGTATCCATGCGCTACGCAATGAAACCACCTATAGCACCACCTGGTGGAAAACAACGGAGTTAGCATTTTTATCTCGAAAATGGAACGATATAGAGAAAAAAAGTGAATTACAAAGTTGTAGGGCATCATCAATTCAATACGAATCGACACCTTGCATACAGAAGTGCTATGATTAGAACGTTTAAAACTCACAACGTTCTGGACGTGAAGCGATACCTCATGGAGACCTTCCTACAAGTCATTGGGTATGGTGGCGGCGTGGAGTGGCCTACACGCTCACCTGAGCTGACCCCATTGGACCTCTTTCTGTGAGGTCACATCAAACAGCAGGTGTATGCGACCCCTCCACCAACATTGCAGGACCTACGACGACGTATCACAGATGCTTGTGCAAACGTGTCACCTACCCATATTGTACAACGTGCAGCAAGATATAGTATGCTGTCCAGAGTCCAGATGTGCATTGCAGCTGACGGTGGCCACTTTGAGCATCAAAGTTAAATGAGCGCCATATGCGTGACCAGCATTCAATGTTTTGGGGGGGTCATGGGTTTCATATCTTAGCATTTCTGTATGCAAGGTGTCGATTCATATTGAATTGATGATGCCCTAAAACTTTGTAATTCACTATTTTTTTCTATCTTGTTCCGTTTTCGAGATAAAAATGCTAATTTTGTTGGTTTCCACCAGGTGGCGCTATAGGTGGTTTCATTGCGTAGCGCATGACTACTTTACTATACCTAGACACCACTTCTATGCCTATAGCTGCCGCTGTTCTCAAGTTAATGGCGGTGAACAGGATATGGGTGGACACACTTTATATAATTCCATGTACATATACATGCAAACATATATAAATACATTACATATGCAGTTACACATATTTACAGACATACAAATACAAACATAAACAGACACAGGTGTTGCTTTTATATCCCAACACTGGAGCAGGCACCTTCTACACAGCATTCATCTCCTGCTGTGTCTTCTTTCACTATCGCCCAGACTCCTGTCTGGAGATAGTTTCTCAGGCCACCCGTCCTCGTTTTCCTTTATTAACTTGGCAGACACAGCCGTGCACAGACTGTTGCACAGCCATAGTCCACATGCTGTGCTTGGCCATGTCTGCCAGATGCTTTAAAGCAGCAAGAGCAATGCAACCCTAAACAGTTGTTTGGACTGGCCTGGGGGGCATTTGCCCCTCTTCCTGCCTGGCTCAGCCTGCCCTTGGTGATGATAAAAGGGACCAGGTAGTACACAAGTTTCCGGTCTGGCTGACAGATAGATGAGTGTGTTGACAAGGAAAAGGTGACTAGAGCTGGCGAGCCAAGTATCGCAATAGGGCCTAATCAAATATAAAAAGTGATTTACAAACAGGTATTTGCTCACCTGATGGAGTATTAAATTTGCTCAATCAATCATACAATTTTGATGTGACAGCTGCTACAGATCCACGGGTCACCAGACCAGAAATATTCAAGATGGAGGAAAACGTGTATTTTTCTGAACTGCTGATGTATTTGAATAAAGGAATACAGGATACGCAAACGTTTTTCAGTGCATTTTTTATTTAATGCGTTTCAAAGTTATTACCATACTTCTTCTTCAGGACATAAACACATTGACAATACAATGGCAAACAAGCAAGTTTAAAGGAGATGCAATTCAAATACTGGTGCCAGCAGGGCACATGGTATGTCAAAGTTCAGCTCTGGTCAATTATATTAATGAGTAGAAAAACATAAAAACCACACAATTTTTAGAATTACATAGACTGTATGTGCTGCCCCTGCAACAGTTGAACTGCTCGGATCCGGGGTTGCTGTGGCTCGAGGGTCTCCGGACCCGGGGGCTTACTCAAATGTAAAGGGAGTATTTACAGAGGATAAATATTTGTGACGGCACCTGTGGGTTGTGGTAAGGGGAGTACCGCCACTGCTGAACGGAGTACCGGGGCAGATGGTGTGGGGGCAGCAAGGTGTCAGTCCCTCCGCAGGTAGGGAAGGCGCTGGATGGTGGGGGGAGGAGGTTTGGTGATCGGGTGGCTCGGCCTTGGGAAAGCAGGATGCAGGGGTCAGGTTACTCACTGTGGTAGTTTTGGTGCTAGATTAGGTGGGATAAGCAGACACTCACACAGATGGTAAACCAAAGTCTCTAGGTACTGCAGTCTATGCGGGGGAGCTCGTCCAGGTCCCGCTCCCAACAGTGTCACTTGGTGGGTCCGGAGCCCTGTCTCCGTGCACAAATTGATTGACCGTTGTGGCCCCTTGGCTTGAAGCTTTCGGGGCCCCGCTACCCGTGTGTATGGTAGATGTGCTCTTGATGGCTGGCACTTGGGATTTTAGTGGGTTGTGTACTTTGGAGAACCCTATTCCCCGCGTTGTGCTGATGCCTTCAATCTCTGAGCTCTTCGGGAACATTCATAAAGAGACTATCCTCCACAGGTTAATTATCAAGGTGCCTGAAGCTCTTCCCTGATCTAGGGTCCTGTACCCCGCCGTGCTCGGTACCGGTAAGGTAATTGGGCTTTCTGGTGCCGACAGTCCTCCTAGACTACATCCGTCACACCCCCGTCCAGTGTTCCTGATACCGGTCCCGGACCACCGTCTGCGACCCAACCTGTCTCCTCCCTGGGACCTACAACTTCCCAGCTCCTTACTCATTGAGGGCCAACTCTCAACTCATTGTCTCCCCTCCCAACAGTCTGCCTGACCCCTAGGTGAGTGGCCCTGCTCCAACTTGACCAACCCACTGGTGTGTCTGTACAGGTCATGGTGTGAGGTGTGGTTGGGATTTGTAGTGTGGATGTTAGTGACACCGTTGTTGGGAACCTGGGACCATGGGGGGTAGGCCCTGCACCCTGGGTGACAGGATGCAGTTTCCAGTAGCACCCTGATGCATCCAGGGGCGCTACCTGTACATGGAACATATACAGTGGAACCTTGGTTAACAAGAACAATCCGTTCTGGGAGTGTGCTTGTTAACCAAGTTACTCATTCAGCAAAGCAAGATTTCCCATAGGAAATTATTGCAATGCAGACAATTCGTTCCACAACTTGTTAAATGTCCCATCCTGGTCCCCTATTGTGTCATTCAACAAATGCACAAACACACACAAACATACACAAACACACAAGCACGCACGTACACTCACATATTATGCTCAACTTACCTTCCGTTGCATCGCCGGTCTCCTGGGACTTGCTGTTCGCTAGTACGGGCTGTGTATCGGGTTACCATCACGACGAGGGAGAAACTTCCGCACCTAGAGCGCTAACGTCAAAGGCAGGAGCCGCTAGCCTCTTATTGCTCAGCGTGCTGCGTTTGAGTAGCGGTGACAGAGGAAGTTCCTGCTTCGTCGCGATGCCTGCCGATACACAGCCTATACTGGCTATCTATAGGACCCAGGAGGCCGGCGATGGAACGGAAGGTACACATATTATGCTCACCTTACCTTCCGTTCCATCGCTGGCCTCCTGGATCTTGCGGTTCGCCGCGAGGATTCCTCCCTCGCGATATACCGGTGGACTACAAGAACCATGAGGCCGGCGATGGAACAGAAGGTAAGGTGAGCATAATACTGTATGTGTGTGCGTGCATGTTTGTTTATGCGTGTTTGTGTGTGTTTTGTGCGTGCTTGTGTGTGTTTGTGTGGACTGCAAGAGTGGGTTAGAGCGCGGTGGATGTACGGAACCGGAAGTGTGCGGTGAGTATTTTGCTCGTACAGCAAAGCTTTCTCGGAAACCGAGTTACAAATTTACAGAAAGCTTTGCTTGTTAAGCGAAATTCTCGTTAACTGGGTTACTCGTTAAGCGAGGTTCCACTGTAATCTAATATGTCATGTTAAAAATGTTAATTTTGTAATTTATATTGAAAAGGCAAAAGTGGAGATTAAAAAAATGAAAATAAAAATGATGATATACGGATTTGGGTTTGAATCTGTGTTTTGAAGTTTCTGTGAGGCCTCTTTCAGATGTTAGTGATTCAGGTACCTATATCACCGTTTTTATATCTACCAGAATCACGTACATACGCAGACCCATTAAAATCAATGGGTCTGCGCACACATCAGTAATTTTTCACTGACCGTGTGTCCATGTGGCACACACGTGTGTCCGTGTGTTCCGCACAGAGACAAGTCTGTTTGTCTTCGGCACCAATGATGTCACATGGAACACACAGTGGTGTGATCCGTGTGACATATACCATAGAAAACTCGTGTTTGTGACATAAAATGCTTTTCTATACCCACCTATCTCCAGTGATCTTATCTTTGGCGCTGTTATCTCCTGCTTCAGGGCCTGCTCATTATGCTCATGAATATTCACTGCACTGAGGACCCAGAAGTAAGTGTGACTGCAGCACCGGAGACACATCAGCACCATGGACAGCAGCAGCATGAACAGGTGTGTATAAAGATCCTGCTCTCCATGTGCTATCACGGATAGCACACGGAGATCACACATGTGCCAAAATCACGGCACATGGAGGGCTATGAAAAACGCGTGTGTTTTTCACTGATATGTGAAACAAGCCTGAGAAAGTTTCTCACACAGAAACTTCAGAGCTGAGGAGGACAATTTGACACTTGCTCTGATTGCTTTTCCCAAGTGAGCAGATGATGTTGCTTATTTTGTTGAAAGAGAGCTGTAGTTCGCAGTTTATGCCAGCCGGGAGGGCCACAGCTTGTTTTCCGCTTTCAGATCCTGCAGATTGACAAGCAATCATCTGGCGGCAGTGTGCAAAATGACTGCTACCCATGAGATTCCTGCACATGTGATTTGCCACCACCACCAACAGAGCTTTAGGGCGTTGATGAGCTTTTTCCACCAACATCTATTTAATGACAGTAAGGGCTCGTGCGCATGTTGTGTATTTGCATGCATTTACGCTGCGTATTGCCCTGCAGCGTAAATGCATGCGTCCTGCGTCCCCTGCACAATCTATGAAGATTGTGCATGACACGTGCACACGATGCTTTTATGAACGCAGCGATTTGGGGGCTAAAATTTTGACCCAAATCCGTGTGTTCATAAAATGAGCATGTCAATTATTCCGTGCGTTCTGGATGCAGCTCCCACTCTGTCTATGGTGGGGGCAGCAGCCATAGCCCATGAAATCGGCTTTTTTTGTACAGAAAAACTGCATCCATTATACAGTGTTTCTGCAGCGATTTGAAGCGCACATGTACTGTCAAATCGCTGCAGAATATTTAGCAGTTACGTGCGCATGAGCCCTAAGACATCCGGTGTGGAAATTTCAATTGTCAGCTTTCCCATAAATTTATTCTTGTGCTCACTGCAGATTTTGCTCTGTGTGTCACCAAGTCCAGCCTCAAAATGCAGAAAAAGACCACAAAATAGCTCTGAGGTGTATGGTTGTCAAAAAAGAATAGCAAAACAGGTGTGCAAAAAGTAATTTGTGTGTATATTATTTTAAAAATTCTATTTTTGTTTTTTAAAACACTATTGTCCCCCTCACCAAAAAAACCTAACCCAAAATGTTATGTTGTTTGTTGGTGCATATGGTTGATAGATTGGACTAGAAAAACCATGTTAAAACCTTAACCTCCTTTTTAATTTTTTTCTTACTTTATTTTTTCAAGTTGTGCCCCTCTTAAACAAAAAAGTAACATAACCCAAAATGCTATGTTACAATATATATTAACCCCATAGCGACGGCCTAACGTCTCAAGACGTCAGAAAAACAGGGTACTTATTCTGTTCCGACACTTTGAGACGTCAGGCTGGAAAAAGCTTTTAGCGCCCCCCCAGTGACGGAAAATCTCGGGGGTTTCAGCTACCATTTATGAATCGGGGAGTTTTTTTTGGACCCCGATAATGTGATCGCGGGTATACACCGTATACCGCCGATCACATAAAAAAAAAAATGGCAAATAATACTGATTTCTTTCTCATCTGACATGATCAAACATGTCAGATGAGAAAGAAATATAAGCCCCTAGTGCCCCCAAAGCCCCCGGTACCGGAGAAATCAACCCCCACCACCCCCACCCCCTCCGGAACATCCAAAATGGCGCCGACGCGCGCCGAAAACTGCCGCCGACGCCGGCTCTGCATTCATTTCCCTCTGATCTGAAATGATGAAACATTTCAGATCGGAGGGAAATGTCCTACCCCTGATCCCTCCACCGGTACACCGGAGCTGTCTCTGGTCTCCTGGAGCCCCCTCCGGTTCTCCAGAGCCCTCCCTGCGGTCCACCGGGGTCCTATCCGCTATTCCCGGTATCTCCCACCCGATCTGGGATCCCCCGTTCCCCCACCGCCCCCGCACAGTACCTCAATAAAGAATCGTTGAACCCCCGGTCCCCCGCGGCCCCCCTTCCTCCCTTTTCCGGGAAAATGGCGGGCGCTTGCGCAGTGTGCTTGGCATAATCTGCCTCCTGCACCCGGCAACAAAAAAAAAAAATCTGATTGGCTGTTGTGATTTGAATACTGTGATAGATCCTATCACAGTAGTCAAATTCCCAATATTTGATAAATATGGCAGCATTTAGGTCTGCCTTTCTCCTCTCTCCCTTGTAGTTGATCTTAGAGAGAAGAGAGAGAGAGACTACGTGCTGCCATAAAGAGAGAAAAAGTTAAAAATCTACAAAATTTCTGATAATCAATTCCCAATTTTCTGATCACCTCCCCGTGATCATCCCCCCCCCTCCGTCATTCCGTCATCCCTTGCTGCACCGTTCCCCTAATCAATATTTTTTTTTATAATCATTATAAATCTTTTTTAGGGTTAGGGTTATAAAAAAAAAAAATACTAGTGTTAGATTAGGTTCAGGTTTATTTTTTGTTAGGCAGGGATACATAAAAAAAAAACCCCAAAAAAACATGTCCTGCAGAATGTTTACGGCAGAGCAAGCATACTCACTGCTTGCCTCCGGCAGTTCTGGGTGGAGACCGAATCAGCCTCAGAAAGAGAGGCGTTTTCGGATAGCGGTGACGATTCGGCTTCCTCCACGGGGTCCAACACCCGGCTAGTCGCCGCTGCTGAAGCGTCAGGAGCAGGACCTAGTTCTGCAGTCCCCCATCCTCCCTGGTATCTTGACCCGTCCTTTACCCCACAAATTCCCCCTTTCATAGGAGACCCTGGCATCAAAATAAATGTCACCAATTTTGCCCCACTGGATTTTTTCCAAATTTTTGTTACCCAGCATGTGCTTGAGCTCATCACCCACCACACCAACTTGTACGCCCATCAATATATTGCCCAAAAGCCGACATCTGTCCATTCCCGGTCCTGGATCCCCACAAGCGTCCCGGAAATCAAAAAATTTTTAGGCATTACCCTCAACATGGGAATAGTGAAAAAACCCAGTTTACGCTCCTATTGGGCAACTAAATCTGTCCATGCCACCCCTGTATTTGCAGCCGTAATGCCCAGAACCCGATACGAGACCCTATTGAGATTCCTCCATTTTAGTGATAATTCCCAAGTCCCCCCAAGAACTGACCCCAATTATGACCGCCTTAATAAATTGAAACCCCTAATATCCCTCCTGAAAGAGTCCTTCCTAACTTCCTACAGCCCAGAGGAGAATGTTTCGGTTGACGAGTCCCTAATGAGTTACAAGGGCCGTCTCTCATTCCGTCAGTTTATTCCCTCCAAAAGAGCCAAGTATGGTATAAAATTATATAAAATGTGAGAAAGCACCAGCGGGTACACGTGTAACTTTATCATTTATGAGGGTAGGGACCGCCAAATAAGCCCACCCAACTGTCCCCAGACAATTAGCATCCCAGGAAAAATTGTCTGGGAGCTAATGACGCCATTTCTTGGTAAAGGTTACCACGTGTACACCGACAACTACTACACCAGTATCCCCCTATACCAATCCCTCCATGCTTCAAATACAGGGGCCTGTGGGACAATAAGGAAAAAACGTGTTGGTTTGCCGGCACAGTTAGTGTCCAGAAGTCTAGAGAAGGGGGCGTCATTCGCACTGGCAAGTGACAAATTGCTTGCCGTAAAGTGGAATGACCACAAGGACGTCTACATGCTCACCACCCTGCATGAGGACACTACTGTGTCAGTCAGAGAGAGGGGAGCCACCAGAGACAAACAAAAACCCTTCTGTGTGACACAATACAACAGGTTTATGGGTGGCGTGGACCTTTCTGACCAGGTGCTTCAACCATACCTGGTAAAGCGGAAAACGAGGGCCTGTTACAAAAAGGTAGCAATCTACCTGATACAGATTGCTACCTACAACAGTTTTGTACTGTATAAAAAATCACAAGGGGCCCTCACATTTCTGCAATACCAGGAAAACATTATTGAGTCCCTCATGTTTGACTCAGCGGCACCAGAGGCAGCCTTTGAGTCAGAGAATGCTCGGAGACTAACACAACGGCATTTTATGCATCTCATGCCTCCTACTCCCACCCAAAACTGTCCAAAAAAAAGGTACCGGGTCTGCAGCAAACAGGACAGTAGTAGCTAATCTAGATACTACTGTCCCATGTGCCCTTCCCAGCCAGGACTTTGTGTTACCCCTTGCTTCGAAATCTACCACACATCTCACAATTATTAGACATCATACACTATTCCCAAATTGTGTGGTAGGGTTTTTCTTTCACATTTATATTTTCTATGTAGTGAGCCCCTGTGTTACTTGTCAAATAAAATTTTACCCCATTTCACAAATAATTCCAGGACTTGATCACTCACATACCGAAGTGTTATGCAGACAAATTCTCGTTATATGCCCACGTCTGCATACTCCAGAATGTGGACCCCGCAAATGTTCTTGAAGCATCTGATCATCTGACAAATAATTCCAAGATTTGATCACTCAAAGTTTTAGCACTAATCATCTTAGTCTGACTGCTATTAGAACTATGTCTTGGTGATCCGGGCAGGATCATTTTATTGGAGGATCTGAAGCTGTTCAGTAATTTTACACCTTGGGCTTTACTGCATGGTTCTTGCCGAACCTCCTGCACTGGACAATACTTTTTTAACCCTGTAGGGGACTGGTTGTTTTGTGCATATAGCGGTTCCGACCTTGGCAGGTAGGAGCCTGTTATGGTGTACCACGTCGGCTGGCACAATTGTCCCTCATATAGGGATTGATGGTGCTAAACAGACATTGTACGACCAGTCTCTGAAAAATTAACGTGTCCTTCTAGCCCTCCTGGTGTTCCTTCATCTCTGGAACAAGCACAAGTCTGCCATATAGTTGGCGGTATTTTCCTCCACATTTTTCCCTTCACTCCAAGATAAAATGTACAAAAAATCCATTTATGTGGGTTTTCAGTTGTTCTGATAACACATAGGCTCTGCAAATCAAATAATCCAAAATTGAAAAGTGCACCTTCCCTTCCAAGTCCTGCCGTTTGCCCAAACAGAAGTTTTTGACTACATGTTGGGTATCGCTGGACTCGTAAGAAAGTGGGTAACAAAATGAGGGGTCCATTTTTTGGTGTTACATCTTGTAAAAGTGGAAAATTTGGTGCTAAAGCATCACTTTTGTGAAAAAGAAGAACATTTTCAATATGACAACATTTTGTTATAAAATTCTGTGAAGTACCTGTGGGTTCAAAATTCACACTATACCCCAAGATAAAAATCCTTGAGGGGCATAGTTTCCATAATGGGGTAAGTTGTGGGGGAGCTTTACTGTTTAGCCACTTCAGGGGGTCTCCAAACGCAACATGGCGTGCGCTAATGATTCCTGCCAATTTTGCAGTCAAATGGCGCTCCTTTCATTCCGCGCCCTGCCGTGCACCCAGACAGTTGATTTCCACCACATATAATGTATCGGCAAACTCAGGAGAAATTGCACAATACATTTTATGGTGATTTTTTTCCTTTTACCCTTGTGAAAAAAAAGCTACATGGTTGAAGTAACAATTTTGTGTTAAAATTTATTTTTTTTATTTTCATAGCTCAACATTATAAAATTCTGTGAAGCACCTGGGGGCTCAGGGTACTCACCAAACATCTAAATAAATTCCTTGAGTGGTCTAGTTTCCAAAATGGAGTCAGTTGTGGGGGAGCTCCACTGTTTAGGCACCTCAGGGGGTCTCCAAACACAACATGGCGTTCGCTAATGATTCCTGCCAATTTTGCAGTCAAATGGTGCTCGTTTCATTCCGAACCCTGCCATACACCCAGACAGTTGATTTCCACCACATATGATGTATTGGCGAACTCAGGAGAAATTGCAAGGGTAACAGGAACAAAATCACCATAAAATGTATGAAGCACCTGGGGGTTCAGGGTACTCACCAAACATCTAAATAAATTCCTTGAGGGGTCTAGTTTCCAAAATTGGGTCAGTTGTGGGGGGTTTCTGCTGTTTAGGTACCTTAGGGGCCCTACAAATGCAACATGGTGCCCGCAATCTTTTTCAGCCAAATTTGCTTTCCAAAATTCAAATATTGCTCCTTGTGTTCCCAGCCCTCCCATTTGTCCAAACAGAGGTTTCTGACCACATGTGGGGTATCAACGCACTCATAAGAAAGTGGGTAACAAACATTGGGGTCCAATTTTTGGAATTACCTCTTGAAAAGTGAGAAAATTAATGCTAAAGCAACATTTTTGAGAAAACAAAATGAAAATTTTCAATATGACAACGTAACGTTATCAAAATCTGTGAAGTTCCTGTGGGTCCAGAATGGTCACTATACCCCTAGATAGAAGCCTTGAGGGGTCTAGTTTCAAGAATGGCATCACTTGTGAAGGGTTTCTGCTGTATAGGTACCTTAGCGGACATGTAAATGCAACATGGTGCCGGCAATCTATTTCAGCCAAATTTGCTTTCCAAAATTTAAATATTGCACCTTCTGTTCTGAGCCCTCCCATTTGTCCAAACAGAGGTTTCTGACCACATGTGGGGTATCACCGCGCTCATAAGAAAGTGGGTAACAAGTTTTAGAGTCCATTTTGTTGTGTTATTTCTTCTAAAATTGATTACATTTGGGGTAAAGCAACATTTTTAGGTAAAATTTTATTTTTTGCTTTTTTTATTCCACATTGCTTTAGTTCCTGTGAAGCACCTAAAGGGTTAATAAACTTCTTGAATGTGGTTTTGAGTACTTTGGGGGGTGCAGTTTTTACAATGGGGTCACTTTTGGGTATTTTCTGTCACCTAGGACTCTCAAAATCACTTCAAATGGGATGTGGTCCCTAAAAAAATGGTTTTGTAAATTTTGATGTAAAAATGAGAAATTGCTGATGAACTTTGAACCCTTCTAACTTCCTAACAAAAAATATTTTTTTTTCCAAAATTGTGCAGATGTAAAGTAGACAAGTGGAAAATGTTATTCATTAACTATTTTGTGCCACAGAGCTCTCTGGTTTAACGGTAAAAAAAATTCAAAAGTTTAAAATTTCAAAATTTTCAAAAATTTTGCCAAAATTCATTTTTTTTTCACAAATAAACGCAAAAAATTTTGTCCAAAATTTAGTACTAAAATGAAGTCCAATATGTCACGAAAAAACAATCTCAAAATCACTGGGATCCGTTGAAGTGTTCCAGAGCTATAGCCTTATAAAGTGACACTGGTCAGGATTACAAAATTTGGTCTGGTCATTAAGGTGAAAATTAGCTCCGTCACTAAGGGGTTAATGTAAGTTCATGCCTGGAAATGAAAATATGGTGACAGAGTACCGTACAGTCACGGGGGTGTAAGGTTGATAAACTGGATAATTTAAAATGATTTTAAAAATTGAAATGAGACCTTTATGTAACAGATTTTAAAAAATGTGGCTCTGGTGCTTTAAAAAAAAAAAATAAAAAAAATGTCACAAGAAAAGATTTTAAGTATCTGGATTGTTGAAAATTTTCTTTTGTATAAAAAATAAAAACATTTACAAAATAACAAAAGGAATGCAAAAGATATTACATGTGTCTTCTGATAAGCCAGGAAGCACACTTTATCAAACAGACTAGGCGAAGTTTTAGTATTTTTCTTTAGTAGGGGAATTACAACTGGGAAGATTTAAATTGTCCTTTTTTTTTAGGCCTTCTTCAGATTATCCATGTCTCTGGTACGTGTGATCTCTGTGTTTCTGGTACCGGACACACGGACACACCTAAACCAAATAAATTTAATGGGTTTGCGCACACGTCCATGTTTTCACATGTACTATGTGGCCGTGTGGACCACACGCGTGTGTCAGTGTGCTCCACACTCCGACATGTTCATTTTCTGCTGGCAGAACGAGTGACACACGGACCACTCACCGATGTGATCCGTGTAACATCACTGGGACACGTATTGGAGAAAACGTGTCACATAAAAAAAAAGAATGTCTCTGCCTCTGCTGTTACTTCTGGGCCCGCTTATCAAGCTTCTTGCATATTCACTACAATCACCGCGGACCAGGAAGTAACAGCATTGCGGCAGACAAGTAAGTATACCAGCTCCTACTGTCCATGTGTCACATGGATAGCTCAGGGACAGCACACGTAAAACACTCATACGGCCACATGCCCACACGTGTGTTTTATGCGGATGTGTAAAAGAGGCCTTAGGCTATGTGCGCACTTAGCGTTTTTACCTGCGTTTCCGCAGCGTTTTGAACTGCAGCAATTTAATGCCAAAAGGCATGCGTTTTGATTTTCAAGCAAAGTGTATGGGAAATAGGGTTTTCTTGTCTGCACTATGCTGTTTTAAATGCTGCGTTTAATTTGCATAATTTTGGGCAAAAACTCAGCATTTAAAGAAGCAACATATCAATTGTTTTTGCCATTTTGGCAGCGTTTTGCTAACATTAGAGTCAATGAGAAGTTTCAAATTCCTAGCGTTTTACATGCTTTTTGGATGCAGAAAACATGCGTTTTTGACAAATTAAACGCATGAGTTTTTGACATTATATTAAGGGCATGATATGTCCCTTTACACACACAGATAGTCCGACAATTAAAATAATGAAAAACATTAATTTAACGTTATTTTATACATAAATATTAACAAAGTTATTATTTTAATAAAATCAGCTATTTTGCTTATGATTTTAATCTTGATATTTGTTATCATTTTTTTCCCATTTTATCATAGTGTTTGAATGTTAAAACTTTATTTAGCAGTTTATTTGTCATCAAAACGCATCTGACTTTAAGAAATGAAAAAGCATGTAAATCGCGGTAAAAACGCTGCCAAAACGTGGTAAAAACGCAAGCGTATTTAGGCTATGTGCGCACGTTGCGTACTAGCCCTGCAGAAATTTCTGCAGCGATCTGAAGAGCACACGTTCTCTTCAAATCGCTGCAGAAAATGTCCGTAGAGAAAAAAAAAAAAGCCGATTCCATGCGCTCTGCCTGCAGCTCCTCCCATAGACAGAGCAGGGGCTGCCGGCAAAGCGCATGGAAGAAGTGACATGTCACTTCTTAGAACGTGCGCTTCGGGCAGCAGCTGAAGCACTGCACTCTAAGACGCCACGTGCACACGGCCCCTGCACAATCTCCATAGATTATGCAGGGGACGCAGGACGCATGCAGTTACGCTGCGCTACAAAGCGCAGCGTAACTGCATGTAATTACGTTACGTGCGCACATAGCCTTATAGCGTTTTTGTGGTCAAAAGCAACTTTGGCAAATAGCATTTCTGCTAGAGGATGCGTTTAGAGCTGCAACTTCCTCGACGCAAAGTGCGCACATAGCCTTAGAGGGTATGAAAAATGAAAATAATAATTAGTGCAATTAAGGTGCTATACTGCAGTATATGATGGATCAGTCATTTCACAGTCACACAGACTCTGCAGGTCCTGCGGCTCCCTAAAAGCGGATTAGTGTATTATTATTCACCGACTAAGAATACTACTCCTATTTAGAGATGAGCGAACCGGCCGCGGTTCGGCTCGCCGAACCGAGGTCTGGTTCGAGTTCGGTTCGGCGAACCGCTCGAACCCCATAGGAAACAATGGGAGGCAATCACAAACACATAAAAACACATTATAAATGTACACATACAGTTAATAAACATTGCCATAACACTTACCTGTCCCTGTGATTCGTCCTGCACTCTGTCTCCTGACGCTATTCCATCCGATGATCGCTGAATCTTCCCGGTAACCAGCACTGCCAGCAGTGATGCAGGACCTATCGTGACGTCAAAATAGTCATGTGACCAGTCACGTGTCTATTATCTCATTGGCTACAGACTGGTCACATGAATATGACGCCGACATGCTAGGACCTGTCATTGCATCTCTCTGTTACGCTCCGGCGATCCCACCAGCAACCTGACCTGGCAGGGATCGCTGGAGCTACACGGGTTGCTGGTGAGCTGTCACACAGGCAGATCTCACCAGCAGCCAGTAACCAGCCCCCAGCGACGCGTGAAAGCGATGCTGCGCTTTGTAACTAAGGTAAATATCGGGTTTACCTTGGTTACCAGCGCACACCGCTTAGCGCTGGCTCCCTGCACTCCTAGCCAGAGTACACATCGGGTTAATTTTACTCGATGTGTAGTCTAGCTTTGTGTGCACGGAGCAGGGAGCCGGCACTGACAACGTGACAGCGGCGGACGCTGGTAACGAAGGTAAACATCGGGTAACTAAGGAAAGGGCTTCTTGGTTACTCGATGTTTACCGTGGTTACCAGCGTCCGCAGAAGCCAGCTCCTGACCGGTGACACAGCCAGTCAATAACAGAGATCACCGTTGCCATAGCAACGCACTTGGTAGTGGTGACAGGGACGTCCCGCTACCAGCACGCAGCGGCACCGGAATCACGTGATCGGAGCACCGTTGCTATGGCAACACGTGCCACCGCTTAGGGCCGGGAGCCTGTGGTCACTCTCACAGAGTGATTTCTGCACGGAGCACAGCGTCTTCCCCCATGCAGCTGTGCTGTCTAATGGAGCAGACAGAGCTGCATGTGTTGAAGGAGAAAGAAGACAGAAGACCATGGATCGTGGAGGGGTGACAGGGGGTAATAAAGATGGAGTCTCTAATGTGTCTGTGTATTTATTTCTATTAAAGTATTTTTTCTCTGTGTGGTGTTTTTTTAACCCTTTATTGGAGATTCTTAATGGCTGGGTCAAACGTGCCTGACATTAAGAATCTCTGGCTTAATACTAGCTAGTAAAACATAGCTAGTATTAACTCATTATTACCCAGCAAGCCTCCCAGCTTCAGGGCAGCTGGAAGAGTTGGATACAGTGCCAGAAGATGGCGATTCTATGAGAGCGCCATTTTCTGGGGCGGCTGCGGACTGCAATTCACAGCAAAGGGGCCCAGAAACCTCGGGCTAACCTGTGCTGCGGATCCAATCCCCAGCTGACTAGTTGTACCCGGCTGGACACAAAAATGGGGCGAAGCCCACGTCGTTTTTTTTTTACTTATTTCATGAAATTCATGAAATAATTAAAAAAAACAGCTTCCCTATATTTTTAGTTCACAGCCGGGTACAAATAGGCAGCTGGGGGTTGGGGGCAGCCGTACCTGCCTGCTGAACCTGGCTAGCATACAAAAATATGGCGAAGCCCACGTCATTTTTTTTTAGTTTTTTGGCAAAAAAAAATGCTTCCCTGGATTTTCCATTGCCAGTGAAGGTAACACCAAGCAGTGGGGGTTAGCAGCCAGTAGCTGCTCGGATTTTCATTATTTATTTAAATAACTAAAAAAAAGGGCTTCCCTGTATTTTGATTGCCTGACATGACAGTGCTGTAAAAATAAATCATTAAAAAAATGACATAGCACTCCGCGATATTTTTGATTCTCAGCGCAGATAAAGCAGACAGATATGGGTTGCCACCCCCATCTGCCTGGCGTTACCTTGGCTGACAATCAAAATACAGGGAAGCCCATTAATTTTTTTTATTTAAAAAAATAGTTTAAGAAAAAATGACGTGGGGTCTCCCCATTTTTGACAGCCAGCTAGGGTAAAGCAGAAGGCTGTAGGCTGAAAACCACAGCTGGCAGCTTTGCCATGGTTGGGGATCCAATGTGGAGGTCACCCCAGGCTCTTTTTTATAATTATTTTATAAATAATAATAATTACAAAAAAAAAGTAGGGTCCCCCCAAATTGGATCACCAGCCAAGGTAAAGCTGACAGCTGTGGTCTGGTATTCTCAGGGTGGGGAGGTCCATAGTTATTGGCCCTTCACAGCCTAAAAATAGCAGGCCGCAGGCGCCCCAGAATTGGCGCATCCACTAGATGCGCCAATCCTGGCGCTTCACCCCAGCTCATCCTGTGCCCTGGTGCAGTGGCAAATGGGGTAATAAATTGGGTTGATACTAGCTGTAAAGTCACCTGACATCAAGCCCAGCAGTTTGTGATGCCATGGCGTCTATCAGATACCCGACATCATAAACTGTCAGTACTAACAAAACAAATAGACGAATTAAAATGTATTTGAAAAAACACTCCCCAAACCATTCCCTATTTCATCAATTTATTGTAAGGAAAAAAAATAAAGGGGTCCCACAATGACTCTGGACCGTCTAGAATATGGGGGGAATGTATCCCCCATTTTCTAGGAGTGCAGACCCTCCATGTGAGGAGTGTGGGTGCAATGAATCTGCACCCACTCTCCCCGGGTCCACAGCAGCAGAGTCCATGTCGTAACTGTTGCTACCAAAGCTGCAATGCCCTGCTCATGAGGTAAGGGCATGCCTAATCAGGAGAACTATTTTACATTTCCAAATATTGGTATTTGCTGATATTATTGCTATTCCACCTACTATATATTGGGGATAGGATCTTGGAGATGGAATACCCCTTTAAGTCCAGTTATCCAGCTGAATGAACACTAAACAACAGAGCTCGCTATTTAGACATGTTTTCTTGTGGCATATAACGGACTCTCATGTTTGGTAGTCGTTCAGCAGGGCAACTATGAAAGCAAATCCCTCCATTTGGAAATGTAGTATAGCTCTCCTGATCAACTATGTTCCTTACCTCATGAGCAGGGCATTGCAGTAGCTTACAGATGCATGGTTACCGCCACTCACTGTGTCTGAACACAGGAAGCTGAGCTGACAGCGGCTCTGTGCATGCGGCAGCGTCTAATGTGACGGAAAGGGCCGCGGGGATCAACGCTGCACAGGTACCGTGGGACACCGGGGAACACTGGTGGGGTTTTAGGGGGTGACCTGGCAGGGCTTGGGGAGGAGTTCTCTGTCGCATGTGTCATGGCACATGTGACAGAAATCAGAGGAGTAGGGTGAATGCGGCCGGCGCGCTGCTGTGCGCGCGGCCATCTTGGATTTTCCGGGAGGGGGTCGGGGGGGGCACTTTGGCGACACGGGGGGACCGGAGAGGAGATTTATCTCCCATCTGACATGTTTGTTCATGCCAGATGGGAGATAAATAATTTTTTACCGGTGCTGTCATTTACTGTAACGTGATCACCGGTATATGGTGTATACTGGTGATCACGTGAGCGGGGACCAGACAAATCGTCCTGAATCATGATCTCCAGGGTCTCAGATACCCCTGAAACCCCGGAGATTTTCTGACACTGGGGGGCGCTATTCACTTATTTCTGCCTACTCTTTATAAACAGCAGATTAGAATAAGGCTACATTCACACGACTGATCCGTTTTTGCGGTTTGCAAAAAAAGGTCCGTTTTTTTCACGGGTGCATCCGTGCGGCATCCGTTTCCGTTCCGTATTGTTAGGTCCAGGTGGTGGATCCACTGGGCCGTGCACCCCACCGGAGGCCTGGGTGCACGGTAGCCGGAGCACTAGCGTGGCAGGGACTGCGTCCCACAGGGGACGGGTAGAACAGTCACTGGGGCTTCGGAGCTCCTGGAGACAGTGCAGGAATCCGGCACAGGTGTCGGGTAGGAATGTCAGGCAATAGTATGATCACAGGACACGGCACAAGGGGGACCTGAGCACCTAGCTTTCAAGACAAGGCTTACAAGACACATTGATCAGGCCCCGCCCACATGGCAAGGCCAGTCTTATATACCCAGCACAGCCTAATGTCATATCCTGCTGCAGCAGTGCTGGGCCCATAAGACCAGGTGAGTGGGCGCGGCCCAACCCTATACAGAAGCATGAGTCAGACACATGAAACTGGGGACAGGACACAGGAGAGCACGAGCGGGAGCGGCAGCCGTGACCGTGGAGCGGATCAGTGGGTAAGGAGCGGTGCCGAGGCATCGGGAGCGTGACACGTATACGGTCCATATGTCATCTGTTTGTCATCCGTGTGCCTTCCGTTTTTTTGGCGTACTGCCAAAAAACTTAAGGAGGGAAAATACATAAATTTACCCAGGATCCATAGCTTCAACCTACATGAGGCGGTCACATGTTCACTCCATGTTCACTGTTTACTGCTTTTCACAGCGTAGATTGCTCTGGTGATTTTTCTGTGCTTGTACACTTCATATCAGTCTTTTCTGTCATTATAATGGCAGAAAGACACATAATGTCCCACTCTCCTGCATTTTGTAATTTTGCACCCTTTGGTGCCTTTCATGTGGCACTAAGGGGTGCTTAGCCTTGTATTTACCAAAATAAATAAATAAATTTAAAAAACAAAAATGACGTGGGGTTCCCCCTATTTTTGTAGCCAGCTAGGGTAAAGCAGACGGCTGCAGCCTGCAGATCACAGCTGGCAGCTTCACCTTGGCTGGTAATTCAAAACTGAGGGCACCCCACGCTGTTATTTTAAATTAAATAAATAATTTAAAAAAAAAAAACACGTAGGGGTCCCCCCAAAATTGGACCACCAGCCAAGGTAAAGCAGACAGCTGGGGTCTGATATTCTCAGACTAGGGAGGTCCACTGTTATTGGACACTTCCCAGCCTAAAAATAGCAGGCCGCAGCCGCCCCAGAAGTGGCGCATCCATTAGATGCGCCAATCATGGTGCTCATCCCGTGCCCTGGTGCGGTGGCAAACGGGGTAATATATGGGGTTAATACCAGATGTGTAATGTCACCTGGCATCAAGCCCTGGGGTTGGTGAGGTCAGGCGTCTATCAGATACCCGACATCACCAACCCAGTCAGTAATAAAAAAAAAAATAGACGACAAACACATTTTTATTTGAAAAAACACTGCCCAACACATTGCCTCTTTCACCAATTTATTAGAAAGAAAAACAAATCCAGGTCTGCTGTAATCCAAGCGGTTCTCATGACGATCCATACCATAGTCACTGTCCCAGTCAATGAAGAACAGAATGTTCCCCATTGGCTGGGAGAGCAATGCAGTGACCTGAGCTAACATCAGAAGATCAGCCCAGGTCACTGCAGAGCATGACAAGTGCTGCTGTCAGGAGCGAGGTACATTACCTGCGCTGATCTCCGGCACTGCTGATACTGCACACTGACTTCAATCACCTTCACAGCCAAGTATCGCGAGCGGCCCATGGCGTCACCGCTAGTGACAGTCTCGGGTCGCAGTGACAGATGTGAAGCGGCAGCCATGGAGGACAGTGTCAGCGCTGAGGTCGGGAGGGCAGGACTTCATCACCGCAGGTAAGCCGAGCGGGGCCATGTGTGCGGTGCGAGGTGGGCGGAGCCTAGCGAGGTAATGTGTGCGGGTACGAGGTGGGCGGAGCCTAGCGGGGCTATGTGTGCGGTGCGAGGTGGGCGGAGCGTAGCGGGGTAAGTGTGCGGGTGCAAGGTGGGCGGAGCCTAGCGGGGTAATGTGTGCGGTGCGAGGTGGGTGGAGCCTAGCGAGCGGGGCTATGTGTGCGGTGCGAGGTGGGCGGAGCCTAGCGAGGTAATGTGTGTGGGTACGAGGTAGGCGGAGCCTAGCGGGGTTATGTGTGCGGTGCAAGGTGGGCGGAACCTAGTGGGGTAATGTGTGCGGTGCGAGGTGGGCGGAGCCTAGCAGGGCTATGTGTGCGGTGCGAGGTGGGCGGAGCCTAGCAAGGTAATGTGTGCGGGTGCGAGGTGGGCGGAGCCTAGCGAGGTAATGTGTGCGGGTGCGAGGTGGGCGGAGCCTAGCAGGGCTATGTGTTCGGTGCAAGGTGGGCGGAGCTAGCGGGGTAATGTGTGCGGGTGCGAGGTGGGCGGAGCCTAGCGGGGCAATGTGTGTGGGTGTGAAGTGGGCGGAGCCTAGCGAGGTAATTTGTGTGGGTGCGAGGTGGGCGGAGCATAGCGGGGCTATGTGTGCGGGTGCGAGGTGGCCGGAGCCTAGCGCTGCCATGTGGTGCTGAGGACGTCAGTGCCGGGGACTGCATGGCTGGGAACAGGTGAGTGTGTGTGTGTACATGCTGAGTGCAGGAGGGGGCGGTGCCTAGCGGGGAAGTGTTGGCTCCCTGCACGCATAACCAGGGTAAATATCGGGTTACTAACCAAATCGCTTTGCTTGGATACCCGATGTTTATCTTGGTTACCAGCTTCTGGCAGGCTGCCAGCGATGGCTCCCTGCACACTGTAGCTGTAAAAAGCCCTGCTTTTGCTGATAGAACCGTTCTCGAACGTAACTCGAACTGTCGAGCTTTTAGCAAAAAGCTCGAGTTCTAGTTCGATCTAGAACACCCCCCAAAATCACTCGAACCGCGAACTGGCGAACCTCGAACCACGCTCAACTCTACTCCTATTTTCTATGTTTTTCAGTGCTATAGTAGAACCATACATGTTGATTTAGGAATTTTTACCTATCTTTAATGTTGAGTCTTGAAATCCTATGCAGAAGCTATAAAACTCTAAAATATTTACTGCTTATCCTTTCCTCATCTTTTATAATGGCTATGGCCTCCCTTATTTGCTACACATAATGGGGATGCTTGTGTACAGGGGAGGAAATGCCGGAACGACAGGAGTCCGCTCTACTTCAGCAGAATTAATTTGTGTTTGTTATCTACCCCGGACTGGGAGCGCGACACTTACTTTGGTCTTCAGGGGAGTGTCCTCAGCCGGTCACCATAGTAGACGTGGTAGGCCAACACACAGAGTCTATTTACAACAAAAACAACATGGAATGGATTATTAGTTCTTCAATCTTTTCATCAGACATGGCCATTTCTATTCCGTTCTGCTGCTGCTGTTCTCTGGAGTGCTTCTTCTGCCTAGCCAGCTGCCTGGAAATTAGCCTTACAGCTGCTGAGTCTAAGCCTCCACTTACCCTTGCTCTTCTCTCCACAGCTACCAATGTCCACTCACTACCTTGGACAACTTCAGCTCCTCGCCTTCCCTAGGCACGTCCCAAGGAACTCTTTATCTGGGCCACTTACGTCTAGTCTCTGGATGCTTCTAAGCCCATCCCGAGGTGACCTGTAAGCTCCGGACACTTGGAGGATATCTACAGGTTCCCCAATAGGCCCAAGTTACCAAGCATCGTCCACACACCAGGAACCCCTCTACACAACTAACTTCTTCCTGGCCTGTCTCACCAGCCAACTATCTGCTCTGTCACTCCTCCCACCCTGGCTCTTCATTCCTTTGGTAATCGGCAAATATCTCCCACACTGTACATACTAAAACCTTCACTTACTCTAATCCTTATACTCTACATTACATGGTTAATACATTAATCACAAATTACAGAGTAAAATGCAGTATTCATTACAAACGCTATAAAGTTTCGTCCGCTAAATGGCACCGACTGCTCCAGCTAAGCAACACTTAGTCATTTTATCAAACACAACTATTATGATGCACATACTATAAAATACATTGGACATATTATATTTAACCATCGTAGGAGTTGGGTAATATAGCCACTTCCTATACTTGCATGGCCAGACCTGATGCCCTGTGTGTCCGCTCTCTGTTTGATGCAATATTTGATAATATGCAAAATATCTCCAGACATTTATTGTTTTTGGTTTATTTTTGCCTGAATCAAATTGCGAATTATTTCAATTTGTCAGGACCTTTGTGAAATCTGACTCAAAGTCAAATTGCAGCAGATGGATTTGATCATCTCTATTACTTACTTTAAAAGGGTTAATTCGATATTATATTTCCAAGTATCTTTTAGACAAAAGTATCAGTCTGCATGAGACACCACCCTTAATCAGCCTTATGGCTGCCCACCCAGACATTATTGTATCTGGCAACTACCAAGTTGTCAGTTAAGTCAATACTTGATACATGAAAACATATTGTCATGAATCAGACATTAACAAGTAGACAAATTAGGTTCTGTAAGGCTATGTTCGCACGTTGCGTTTTTTTCCGCGTTTCTGCAGCGTTTTTGGCTGCAGCGTTTTTGCGCTAAAATGCATGCGTTTTTGATTTCCTGCAAAGTCTATGGGAAAAGCAGAAATCCTGTCTGCACTTTGCTTTTTTTTCCTGCAGCGTTTAATTTGCATATTTGTGGTCAAAAACCATGCTGAAAAAGAAGCAGCATGTCAGTTGTTTTTGCCATTTCTGCAGCGTTTCCTTAACATTGGAGTCAATGAGAAATGGCAAAACGCATGTTGAAGTGAATATTCTGCGTTTAATGTGCGTTTTACATGCTTTTTACCAGCGTTTTCCAAAACAAAAACGCAGGTGCAGTAGGCAAATAAACCAGGCACCAGGGCCAGATTAAGGTTGGTGGGGGCCCCTGGGCAGAAAATCTGGTGGGGGCCCAATAACGTTAACAATTTTAGCCGTAACAGTAGAGCACGCACTGTAGCATTTAGATATAAATACTGCACCTCAGTCTCACATTCCCCCTTCTCAGCATACTGTGCCCTCCTCCATACTGTGCCCTCACACTGGCCACCTTGCTGCCCCTTCTCTATACTGCACCTCAGTCTCACATTCCCCCTCCTCAGCATACTGTGCCCTCACACTGGCCACCTTGCTGCCCCTTCTCTATACTGCCTATGTCCTTCACTATCCAGTCACTATACTGTACCTCCGTCTCACATTCCCCCTCCTCAGCATACTGTGGCCTCACACTGGCCACCATGCCGCCCCTTCTCTATACTGTACCTCCGTCTCACATTCCCCCTCCTCAGCATACTGTGGCCTCACACTGGCCACCATGCCGCCCCTTCTCTATACTGCTTATCCCCCACCACTACCCAGTCTCTATTCTATGCCCCTCACACTTTTCTTTCCCAATACTGTCTACTTACAATTTTCTCCCACCATACTGCTGCCTCACCCTTTCCAATGGTGCCCCTTTGATAAATATGCAAATATGCCGCATGCCCCCCAAAGGTACGCCCCTGCACAGTGTACAGGAGAATACATGACTGGTACACGCAGGGCCGGCTCCAGGTTTTTGTGGGCCCTGGGCGAAAGAGTCTCAGTGGGCCCCATCCACACATAGACATGCACAGATACATACACGCATACATACACATATATATTTAAAGAGAAATTCACAAAAACACATATAAATAGACATAAATCTAGACACAGTCATATACACTGACATACATAGATGACATACACAGATCATACACAGATACACATCATACATGCACACACAGACACATTTTTATATTTTTATATATATTTTTAATATTGGGAAGCCGGCAACAGTCTCATTCACCTCCCCGCTTGTCTCCATCCAACTCCTCCTGGGCATGTGTCTGTGCCACGCTGATTGGTGGCAGTCACTAACAGACATGGCCGCACATAGAGCACACTAACACCGATGTATATACACATCACATGAGAGGCTGGGGACATACACATTACTGGGGGGGGCATAAATATTACTAAGGAAAGGGGTATGGAGCAATGGGGGGCATACAGCTCTAGAGGGGGGCAGTGGCTCTGAGGTGGGGGGACAAACAGCTCTGAGGTGGGGGGGTGACATGCAGCTCTTAGGGTATACAGCTCTGGGGTGGAAGGGACATACAACTCTGGGGGTATAGTATTATGCAGCCTCAATATTCCTCCATATAGTATTATGCAGCCCCGATATGGCATTATGCAGCCCCAATATGGCATTATGCAGCCCCCATATGGCATTATGCAGCCCCCATATGGCACTATGCAGCCCCCATATGGCACTATGCAGCCCCCATATGGCACTATGCAGCCCCCATATGGCACTATGCAGCCCCCATATGGCACTATGCAGCCCCCATATTACAATAAGCAGTCCTCATATAGTACAATGCAGACCCATATAGCAGTAGGCACCCTCATGTAGTATACAGCCCCCATATGACACTATGCAGCCCCCATATGGCACTATGCAGCCCCCATATTACAATAAGCAGTCCTCATATAGTACAATGCAGACCCATATAGCAGTAGGCACCCTCATGTAGTATACAGCCCCCATATAGCACAATGCAGACCCATATAGCATTAGGCATCCTCATGTAGTACACAGCCCCTATATAGCACAGTGCAGACCCAGATAGCATTAGGCATCCTCACGTAGTACACAGCCCCTATATAGCACAGTGCAGAGCCAATAGCATTAGGCATCCTCACATAGTACACAGCCCCTATATAGCACAGAGCAGACCAGATAATATTAAGCACCTTCACATAGTACACAGCCCCTATATAGCACAGTGCAGACCCTGATAGCATTAGGCATCCTCATGTAGTATACAGCCCCTATATAGCACAGTGCAGAGTCAGTTAGCATTAGGCACCCTCATGTAGTATACAGCCAGTATATAGCACAGTGCAGAGAACCAGATAGCAATAGGCATCCTCATGTAGTGTACAGCCGCCATATCATTTAATGTACCCCCATGGTCGTCTGGCCACAGTGATTGTACATACTCATTTCTCCTCGTTCCCCCGCTGCTCCGGTCTCCTCGGCGCGTCCATTGCTGTCGTTCGACCTATCAGCAGGCGCGCAGTGATGACGTCACCGAGCTCCGCTGCAGAGCTGTCAGAGCGCCAACAGAGACAGTGAGGAGAATCATGAGAGAGAGCCGCCCAATCTCATCATTGCTCTCAATTGTATCGGCAACTGCGATGCCGATACAATTGAAAGTGCGATCCTCGGCGGGGGGGAGGCTGGTGACAGCGCTAGCACTGGGCCCCCTGACTAGCGGTACGCCACTCCTGCCACCGCGATTGGGCCCCCCGGCAGCTCAGGGCCCCGGCAATTGACCGGGTTTACTGTGATACAGACACCAGATGTTATACAATATACACATTATATGCCATCTGATGTGTGTACACAGTATATCACACTGCTCTGTACACTGGATGTGGTATACCATGTACACAGTATATCACACTGCTCTGTACACTGGATGTGGTATCCCATGTACACAGTATATCACACTGCTCTGTACACTGGATGTGGTATATAATGTACACAGTATATCACACTGCTCTGTACACTGGATGTGATATACCATGTACACAGTATATCACACTGCTCTGTACACTGGATGTGGTATACCATGTGCACAGTATATCACACTGCTCTGTACACTGGATGTGATATACCATGTACACAGTATATCACACTGCTCTGTACACTGGATGTGGTATCCCATGTACACAGTATATCACACTGCTCTGTACACTGGATGTGATATACCATGTACACAGTATATCACACTGCTCTGTACACTGGATGTGATATACCATGTACACAGTATATCACACTGCTCTGTACACTGGATGTGATATACCATGTACACAGTATATCACACTGCTCTGTACAATGGATGTGATATACCATGTACACAGTATATCACACCGCTCTGTACACTGGATGTGATATACCATGTACACAGTATATCACACTGCTCTGTACACTGGATGTGATATACCATGTACACAGTATATCACACTGCTCTGTACACTGGATGTGATATACCATGTACACAGTATATCACACTGCTCTGTACACTGGATGTGGTATACCATGTACACAGTATATCACACTGCTCTGTACACTGGATGTGATATACCATGTACACAGTATATCACACTACTCTGTACACTGGATGTGGTATATACACAGATATACAATGCCCTGCACTGATCACACCTGGGCCTACAGGACCTCACATATTCTATATGTAATATGGGCCACATAGTGTAATGTGTGCTGCAGGCTCAGATGTGATCAGTGCAGGATTCTGTGTAGTGATGTCTCTGCTGAAGATCAGTGTGTTATTGCAGGGGAGGGATGAGGCCGATGACCCGGCACTGACAGCCCGACCTGATCTGCAGCAGGTCACACTCCTGCAATAACTCACACTGATCCTGCCGGCAGAGCTGCCGCTGACACTATGAAATCCCGTCCTGCTCCCTCCTCACTGCAGCCTCCTGCCCGGCACCATGATGGATGACGTCACTCACCATCATCCACCGAGGCCTCTGCTCCGGTCCTCCCACAAGCTCCTGTACGGCACGAAGAAGCAGCAGCGCGGTGACGTCATCCTTGCAGACTCAGCCCACATCATGCAGTGGGCGTGTCTGCAGCATAGTGATGGCCGGATTGAAATTCTCTTAAAGGTACAGTGTGGTCCTGAACCTTAATAAAATGGCGCTCACACTGATGGTGGTGGGGGCCCCCTCAGAAGCTCTTGTGGTGGGGGCCCCTGGGCTGAAGCCCCACCTGCCCCGCCTATAATCCGGCCCTGCCAGGCACAAACGTCATTACCTACATCACTTCCTTTTAACTATAAATACAGAGCTGAGTATGTTTCAGTGCCTGCTACTATTGTGATTTCTCATAATATAAATACTTTGATCTACTGAAATTTAAAATGGCTTGGTTCCAGCGAATGAAGATCGATGTAGCAAAATTAATTGCTATGGTAAGTACCTGATTTATTTTTCATTATTTTGCTTAAAAAATGTTATAATGATAATGTCAAGCTTTATAATCTTATAAATTTAGTAATCACTTCATTACAATTTTGTATAATTATGTAACAGGTTGAATCCATGCCATGCCTTTGGGATCCAACATGCCCTGAATACATGCAAAAAAACAAGAGGATGGACTGTTGGGGAACAATCTGTGCTGAACTGTTCCCACAATGGCATGAGGCTGATGCAGCCTTACAACATAAAATTGGTATATTTGTTGTTTAAATTAGTTGTTTTTATACTGTTACTTTACTTTTTAAAATTAATTTAAGATTTGTGTTTTATTTTTTCCTTGCACAATTAAAATAGAGCTTGATGTGCGGAAAAGGTGGCGTTCAGTTAAGGACAGATTTCACAAGATAAGGAATGAGGGCATGAAAAGTGGCAGTTCCCCTAAAAAAACAAATTTCATCTATTATGATGAGCTGTCATTTCTATGCACAAGTCGGAAAACTAGAGAGTAAGTATTCATGTAACAGTATGTTAACATTGTTTTCTGAAAATAATGTTATCATCACAATAAATTACATTGTATTTAATTGTTTTTTATGTTTTCTTTCTCCTCAACAGAACTTCAGGAAATGTAGCAGCAGAAACACCTGTTGATGATGAAGAAGGGCAAGAGAGCCTTCATCAACCACACCAGGAAGGGCCATCAGGCAATATAGATCAATTTTCATCTGAACATGAAGGGGAGATAGAAATTGGTAGTGTTCAAGATAAATCACCACCTAGACCTACAATAATTACCTCAGGTCCCACAAAATATATCAAGCCAAAAAACAAAAAAAAAAACACAAAAAATATCCAATTAGAGGAGGAAGTTATTTGTAACGAAACCTTAAAATTATTGAATACTAGTGCCAAAGAAGATGACATTGATCATTTTGGCATTAGTATTGCAGGTAGAATACGAAAAATTAAAGATGAGAAGAAAAAAAATACATGCATGACAGCCATATGTGGGATGCTGACTTGCTATGAGGAAGAGGGTAGTTTCCCTTCCTCTGGCGCAATTATTTCGAAAATTGAACAAATTTTTGACGAAGTCAAAAACCCACCAGCCCAAAAGAATACAGCTACTATTGCCCCAAACCCAATCTACATACCAAAACCTTATTCTCTAAATACAAATACCTATAATCAAAATGTGCACCAACAATATTTGAATCCAGGCATACAAACTCAAAAACCCCAATCTAGCCAAATGAATATACAACCCCCGTTAAATGTAAATTTGCATTCCCAACAACAACCTCATGGATATTTCAGCAGGCAATTATTTTCAGAACCTTAATTTCATAATGATCTAATCTTATGTTTCTGTGTGCTGTTTATAAAAATTTATGTTTTCTTCATACATATAAATTATATGTTGCACATATGTTGTATTGTGCATAAAAATGGCTTTATGACGTAAATAAAGCTTTGTAAAGAAATAAATTAATTTGTGACATCAAAATCTGTGTTTGTATACTTTAATTTTGCAACATATGAAGTGTTTTCATGTTCAATCTTGATGATTTTAGAGTTATCATTGCTTCAGGAAATGACATCATAACAAATTAACATAAACAAGACAGGAAAGGCAGACATTTTTGTATTTGAATCATTTAACTTTATTTTTGAGTTCTATGACATGACAAACGCATATGCGTTTTTAAGTAGAAAAACGCATGTAAAAAGCGCTAAAAACGCAATAAAAATGCGAAAAAAACGCATGCGTTTTTAGCGCTAAAAAATGGCCAGAAGCCATTTGGTCAAAAACCAAGGGAAGGAAAACGTGCAGAATAAACTGCAGGTACACCGACGCAACGTGCGAACATAGCTTAACAGTTTTCAAAGCTTTCAATCTCACTTAACTTTTTGCCAGATACTTTTCATTACAAAAATGCCCGCCGCTCCCAAATGTTTGTCACTTCCTATCTTTTTTTTTTGTAATAAGAAACAAGGTCTCTCCTGCTGTTTTAGAAGAGCATTCAGCAATGTTTCCTCTGAAATAACTATATTACACTTTCCTTTTCTGGGGAAAATATTTTGCTTTGTTTTGGCTTGTAAATGAGAACTCAGTGAACACATTCTCTCTCTAAAAAAAAATGTTTCTATGTATAGAAAACAACATCACACATTGGCTCGATTCATCATTTGTGTTTATTTGAACTCACTTTTCTTTTTTTGTGGTATTCCCTGACATTTATTGCCCCAAATTCATCTAAATAGCACACATAGTTCATGAAGTTAGCAAAATATTAAAACGGTTTTTTTCACTGTCACTATTAATTTATGTAATAATTTAAGTAAAGTCACAAAAGTTGCAACTTTTTGATTTAAGTGCAGAAAATCACTATGGACGGGGGACACTGGAATAGAGTTGCTTCAACTTTTGCGACTTTTTAAAGAGTCAAAAAGAATGAATAATACAGGGCTGGATACATCAGAGGTGCATCCTGTGCGGTCGACCGCACAGGGGTCCAAGAGGTCAGGGGACCATTTCTACCTTCAAGCCAGGTGGAATTGTGCATTTTGTGAAGTTCTTAGGGGTACTTTGCACACTACGACATCGCAGCTGCGATGTCGGTGGGGGTCAAATTAAAAATGACGCACATCCGGCATCGCATGCGACATCGTAGTGTGTAAAGGCTCGATGATACGATTAACGAGCGCAAAAGCGTCGTAATCGTATCATCGCTGCAGCGTCGGCGTAATCCATAATTAAGCTGACGCGACAGTCCGATGTTGTTCCTCGCTCCTGCGGCAGCACACATCGCTGTGTATGAAGCCGCAGGAGCGAGGAACATCTACCTGCGTCACTGCGGCTTCCGTAGAATATGCGGAAGGAAGGAGATGGGCGGGATGTTTACATCCCACTCATCTCCGCCCCTCCCCTCCGATTGGCCACCTGGCGTGTGACGTCGCTATGACGCCGCACGACCCGCCCCCTTAACAAGGAGGCGGGTCGCCGGCCAGAGCGACGGTCGCAGGACAGGTGAGTCCATGTGAAGCTGCCGTAGCGATAATGTTCGCTACGTCAGCTATCACAAGGATATCGCTGCTGCAACAGGGTCGGGTACTATCACGCTCGGCATCGCAGCATCGGCCTGCGATGTCGCAGCGTGCAAAGTACCCCTTAGATTGCAAAGGGCCCATATATTGTTTTTGCACAAGGGCCCTTTTCTGTCTGTATCCATCAGTGGAATCATACATCTGCAATTGCCAGTGGGAAGAAAAAAAAATTAAAGAGGAGAGCATCTATGAAACAGACTCATAAAAGGCGCACATAGAATTATGAATTGAGTGCAAACAAAAAAGGCCACAAAACTAGACAAAAACAAGTGCAAATCCAATGCTGGAATCAGGGTCATTAATTTCAATATTTTGCTCCCTTCACTGATCCTTCCTTTGGGATCTATATACCCTTTTTGGGATTATATGAAAAGGGTCAACACTTTTAAGTCAATCATGAAAAAAAAAAAAAAATTGTGTAGATCAGACCCTTCTCAAAAAACGAGTGAATAGAAAGGCACTAAAATTGATCCCTTTAATGCACCTTCAAAAAAATCTGAAGAAGATAGAAGTTAATGCAAGTAAAATAAGATTAGCAAGGAGAAAGCCATGCTTGTTAGAAAAACATGAGAAAACAAACAGGTCATAGCGACAACCTATCCTAATCGATATGGGTGTCATTAATAGAGATGAGTGGACCTGTGGAAGTTCGGGTTCACTGGGTTGAGACTTTCGATAACACTCAGTTCGGGACCTAGAGTTAACTTGAATTTGATCCCAGAGCCGGAACCCCCATTGGAAATCACTGATTGGGCAGTTTGGCTCACCGCCCAAATACAGCCAGCTATAAACAGATCACTTCCACAAGAGGGAGGGCGTTTTTTTTTTTTGGAGGGGGGACACATTACATCTGATAACATTTTTTCCCCCCAGTGCAAACCATTTAGAAACTGTAGGCGGCTCTCACTGGAATGAGCACCAAGTGTACCTGAGCACACTGATGCTCACTCCAGTGGTTAGCATATGTACAGCACTCAGTCTCCAAACTCGGACACTGAGGTTTTTTTTTAACGTCTGGTACGAACCCCAAACTTTACAGTTTGGGTTGACTCATCTCTAGTCATTAAGACAGGAGATGGGATAAGAGTGTTTTTTGGTTTCGGGGATTACATGGAGTCACCCAACGTGACTATCACCATACACTGATTTGTGTGGTCGAAGACACCTAATAACTGAGATTTTGGGACCATTTTATATACCAAAAAAAGCTGTCTTTTCTCAGTCATGAAGAAAATCCAAAAAGAAAAATATTATTTTTATAGGTGCGGTAAATTAATCTTTTTATATCAGTAAAGACACAATAAAAGTAACGAGGTAAAAAAGACAATAATTAGTGGGTTACTTCAATGATTTTTGGCTCATTGAGGTTTAAACTCCAGAGGCCTGAGGATGTCCAGCAGGTGGGGGTGGGTGGGCTCATTTGTGTCTGAGTGGGAGGCAAGTGTAGAAAAAATGTGTTTGTTTCTTGTTTGGAAAAAGAAATCATAAGATTCCCCCAATCATGCTGGTGCCACAAGTATGTTACAAATTAAAAGTCACAAATCTTGAGTGTGTGGAAATGCAAAGTCCCTGTAACTTAATCTATATTTGAAGGGAAAAAAAAATCTCAAGCTGGTTTTAAATGGTCTATTTAAACAAGTGCCAATTATCAAATAATTCTCAGACCTAAACAGAAAGTTTTTTGTATACGGAGTGAGTACCTCTGCCCTAAGTGTTCAGCTCCAGATGCCTTTTTCCTTGTAATTGTTTTGAATTCTCTGTAGGCTGTTTCTATCCAAACCCAACAGTTAAAGTAATGCGGAGGAAACACATATATACTGGCCATTCTTGCATATGAGGTATGGTCCTGGGATCTGTTCTATATGAATTGCTAGGGAAAGGCAAAAGTGACAGTCTGCGGAATGGACCTAATTTATTAAACGAGACGTCTAATATAAACAGTCATTTGTTTTCAGGTACTGACAGCTCAGGCCTGGGTTATATGATGTGTTTTTGCTTTTTCAAATATGACATCTTCATTCAAGATGGCCTAAAACTACTTGAAGCTCACTCCTTTATGCTCATTTCTTTTTAGTAGTTAAGTATTATATTTACAACTGTACAGATTAAAAATGGGAACTAGGGGACATTCCATAATGCGTGCTATGCGTGTTCAAGGTTTGGGAATGTAGAAAGTCAATTAAAAAGATATATCACCATCTACTATAATTGTAGAATTACATCTACTTATTGGTTACTTTGAAAATGTATTAAAAATCGAAAACTTATTATTATTATTTATTATTATAGCACCATTTATACTATGGTGCTTTACATGTGAAAGGCATACACATAATAGGGACAAGTACAATAATCATAAACAATACAAGACACAGACAGGTACAGGAGGAGAGAGGACCGTGCCGGCGAGGGCTCACAGTCTACAAGGGATAGGTGAGGATACAGTAGCTGAGGGTAGAGCTGATTGTGCGGCGCTGTATCAGACTGAGGATTACGGCAGGTTGTAGGCTTGTCGGAAGAGGTGGGTCTTCAGGTTCCTTTTGAAGCTTGTCAAGGTAGGCAAGAGTCTGATATGTTGTGGCAGACCATTCCAGAGTATGGGGGAGGCACGGGAGAAATCTTGGATGCGATGGTGGGAAGAGGAGATTAGAGGGGAGTAGAGAAGGAGATATTGTGAGGATCGAAGGTTACATGCAGGTAAGTACTGGGAGACTAGATCACAGATGTAGGGAGGAGACAGGTTGTGGATGGCTTTGTAGGTCATTGTTAGGGTTTTGAACTGGAGTCACTTACAAAAATAACATGCCTCATCCACTTGTAAAGCATAACAGTGATACTTCACTCAGTGGGGCATGTGTGATAACTAAAATCTGGCAGAATTCTGACTTATATGACTTATATGCCTTGTATCACATTTATTATGTATTTGAGTCACTGTTTCAAACTTGCTTGACAATGGTGGGTGTCATAGTGGTAAGGGGGCATAACTTGACAAGTGAGTAGATTAGCTAAATTGCAACACCATTAATTTTGCCAAAATTTAGGAACAGATTATTGTAAGCAAACTAATATGTATGGCAAACTGAGAGAGGGTATATATAGGCAGTAATGATGGGCGAGCCTGCTCGGCACTGCATGGTACTCAATATAATATGGGGGTGCTTGGGTAGTCGCAGAGCTCGGACGAGTATTGTGGCTGCTTGGGAGTTTCGTCTGTGAAACAGCGAACACAAAGCTCAGGTTTGCTTCACTGCGTGAAGTGAGACGAAACTCCAGTAAGAGCCATTTGCAGTCTCTGAATGGCTCTCACTGGGGGTTAAAACAAAATTTTTGGATTTAGTGTGTCCTAAAACCCTCCTCCCTCTCCCAGAAATGCTCTCTTTACAGCTGGCTGTATTTGGGCAAGGAGCAGAGCTGCCCAATCATTGACTTCCATTATACTCGTTACTCAAGTTGAGCACTTTCAATGCTGCCCGACTCAAGGACCAAGCATTCGCTCATTTTAGTGCTTGCCCATCACTTGCGAGTGACTCACTTGTACTAGGCACGAGTCTTGCATCGCATCAGCCGGCACGGCCTGCTGCTCTCAGGACAGGATCATCTCAGCTGCATAGAAATAGATGAAGAGGACCCGCTGTGATATAATTTGTGACTATTTTCCACCTGAAAACTAGCATATCCAACAGCATGAGTGACTTTATCTATTTTTTAATCTGTCTAGTATAAGTTTCCAGACATTTAAAAATGAGATTTTAGTAAATCCTCACCAATAGATCAGTACTATAACTCATTCAGATGGTAATTTTTCAGGCACACATTTTTCACAAATGTCACTTGTATCTGTGATAGTCTATGGGGCTGTTTATATGTCATTTTTATAGTTTTTGGCGCTGTTCACATGTCAGGTTTTTTGTGGACCAAGTGGCCCATGGAAAATTGCCGACATGTTCAATACTGATCTTGATCTGATTGTCGGATCAGAATCACCAATGTAAGTGTATGGGTCTGTGAAAAAATCTGAGTGCTCTCCATTTTTCACGGACTGCTGGATAGGAAATGATTGAGAAACTTTTTTTTGTTTCTGATCCCAAAAAAATTGATGAAATTCTAACCAAGCTCTGATGAAACTTTGATGAAACTTTGAACAAAAAGACTATAAAACTCAGTCCACTATTTCTTGTACATGAAAAAAATGGACATCTTAATCAGACCTTAAAGGCATTTTCATTGGATTAAAAAACATGAAAATAGTAAAAACGTTTTCCAATAAATTTACCTCTCTAGTTTCTCTCAGTTTCCTGTTACTTACATCCTCGTCCCCCTCTGTTTATAACAATTTTTTCCCCAACACCTAAACGTGGTTCTAGTGTATGTCATCATATTGGGCAGCATTTGGCTGCAATGGGAAGGGGCTGTGGATGAAACAGCATTAAACACCTTTAAAAAAAAGAGTAGTCATGGAGAGGGCGTGATAGAAGGTAGTAGTTGGGCAATATTTTGACCATTTTTTTCTTAAATGCACCAGACAACCTTTTTATGACAACATGACTACTGCTTGACTATATGAGGAAGTGGAGACGTTTTCTAAGCTTCTTAGTATTTGATGAAATAATCCACTAGAGACAAAGTCACTCTAAGGCTATGTGCGCACTTTGCGTTTTACATGCGTTTCTGCAGCGTTTTGAATGGCAGCGTTTTAATACCAAAAGGCATGCATTTTCATTTTCAAGCAAAGTCTATGGGAAATAGGGATTTCTTGTCCGCACTTTGCTGTTATAAACGCTGCATAATTTTGGGCAAAAACTCAGCGTTTAAAGAAGCAACATGTCAATTGTTTTTGCCATTTTGGCAGCGTTTTGCTAACATTAGAGTCAATGAGAAGATGCAAAACACATTCTACATCAAAATCTTAGCGGTTTTCATGCTTTTTGGATGCGGAAAACATGCGTTTTTGACAATTTAATTGCATGCGCTTTTGACATTATATTAAGGGGATGATATGTCCCTTTACACACACACACAGTCCGACAATTAAAATTATGAAAAACAGTACTATAATGTTATTTATACATAAATATTAAAAAACAGTTATCATTTTAATAAAATCAGCTATTTTGTTTATGATTTTAATCATGATATTTGTTATCATTTTTTTCACATTTTTTCATAGTGTTTGAATGATAAAACTTTATTTAGCAGTGTATTTGTTATCAAAACACATCTGACTTTAAGCAATGAAAAAGCATGTAAAACGCGGTAAAAACGCAAGCGTATTTATAGCGTTTTTGTGGTCAAAAGCAACTTTGGCAAATACCATTTCTGCCAGAGGATGCATTTAGAACTGCAACTACCTCGACACAAAGTACACACATAGTCTAAAAACTCTCAACTGTGGCTCATAGAGGAAATCAATAAACTGGGAGGTCACATACATAACCAAATAGGATGGGGCATATATACAAGGTTATCTAATTAGGGACAGTTGCTTTATTGGCATGGTGCACAATATACATATATAGCATTTTCTGTGTGTAGTTACCGTATTTTTTGCTTTATAAGACGCACCTGATTATAAGGTGCATCCCCAAATTTAGTGAAGGAAAAGAGAATTTTTTTTTTAATAAATGGGGTCCCTCTTATAATGCCAGTGTCCGTCTAACAAATCATATAGGGTATATGTCCCTCTTAGCCCCCCATCCTAAAATTAGCCCCCTAATCTGGATATGGCCCCCTTATATTGAATATAGCCCCCTTATGCTGGCACACGTCCCCTATGGCTGGCACACGGCCCCCTGTGGCTGGCACATGGCCCCTATTGCTGCCCATGGCCCCCTGTGACTGGCACCCGGCCCTTATTGCTGCCCATGGCCCCCTGTGGCTGGCACATGGCCCCTATTGCTGCCCATGGCCCCCTGTGGCTGGCACACGGTCCCTATTGCTGCTCACGGCCCCCTGTGGCTGGCACATGGCCCCTATTGCTGCCCATGGCCCCCTGTGGCTGGCACACGGCCCCTATTGCTGCCCATGGCCCCCTGTGGCTGGTACACGTCCCCTATTGCTGCCCATGGCCCCCTGTGGATGGCACACATCACCCTGTGTTTGATATGGCCACCATGCTGCTGCTTATAATAAAATAAACTCTTTCCTTACCTTCTCCAGCGCTGTCCTTCCGCGTGTCTCCATCCGTGCTGCTGAGCTTCTGGTTCTCGGTGCCGGTCATGTGATCGGCACAGCAGAGTGACATGATCTCTGCATGCCTGATCACAGCGGCAGGAGGGAGACACCGGGAGACACGCTGGAGGAGGTAAGTAAAGAGTTTTTTATTTTACTATGGGCAGCAGCATGGGGACCATATCTAACACAGGGGGGCATGTGCCATTAAAGGGGAGCACAGGCACATATAATATGCACTGCTCCCCAGCCCGTCACCGCCGTGCGGTTTCAGCAGCATGGACAGCGGCAGTGCATATTATATGAGCGGGTGCAGGAGATCTCCCGCTGCAGCCTTCACCAGCCTCTACCAGCCTGCCTCAGACTCCAGCACCACTCCAGAGCTGCCCTCACCTCCCCTGGACCCTGCAGTATATAATCCGTATATTCGGATTATAAAACGCACCCCCTACATTCCCCCAAAATTTGGGGGAACAAAAGTGTGTCTTATGAAGCGAAAAATACGGTATACTATACAACCACTCCACTCCATGTATGAGGGGCTGCTGATAAGTCTTTGGCCTACAGTTAGTTCCCACGCCTCTGAACCCTCTTGACCTCGCTATGTGAGGAGCTTGCTACTTTCCATGTGAAGCGCGCCTGCGCTTTGCAATTTTTTCCCACGGCTTGAACTCATTTCACCCCTTTCAATAAGAGAATTTGCCTCTATTCTCACGCATGCGCACAGCACTATTCCCCTGTTTTTCCCTCTGTTTTATCATAAAGATTCATTCTAATAGTTTTTATAGTGCTATACCCCATCCATCTTTTCAATTCAAGTGCACCTTTTCACATATGTATTTAATTAGAATTGTTTAACCATCAAAGTCTAACAAATAAGAAAAATAACGATAATAATTTTTTCCTACTTGAAAATATAATATATGCCCCGTTTCTTCCATATTATTATACGCTGTGATTTGTCCAGTGTATGTCATTTGCACTAGGGTGCTAATGGTCCTAATGCAGCTAACCATGAGGCACCGTCAAATCCCTCTGATAGTGTAATGGTTGTGAGATGGCCTGTCAATTTCACAGCCCCCCAACTCCGGGTTCGTGTCAAACATCATTATCAGTTGTATATACAGTTAGGTCCAGAAATATTTGGACAGTGACACAAGTTTTGTTATTTTAGCTGTTTACAAAAACATGTTCAGAAATACAATTATATATATAATATGGGCTGAAAGTGCACACTCCCAGCTGCAATATGAGAGTTTTCACATCCAAATCGGAGAAAGGGTTTAGGAATCATAGCTCTGTAATGCATAGCCTCCTCTTTTTCAAGGGACCAAAAGTAATTGGACAAGGGACTCTAAGGGCTGCAATTAACTCTGAAGGCATCTCCCTCGTTAACCTGTAATCAATGAAGTAGTTAATAGGTCTGGGGTTGATTACAGGTGTGTGGTTTTGCATTTGGAAGCTGTTGCTGTGACCAGACAACATGCGGTCTAAGGAACTCTCAATTGAGGTGAAGCAGAACATCCTGAGGCTGAAAAAAAAGAAAAAATCCATCAGAGAGATAGCAGACATGCTTGGAGTAGCAAAATCAACAGTCGGGTACATTCTGAGAAAAAAGGAATTGACTGGTGAGCTTGGGAACTCAAAAAGGCCTGGGCGTCCACGGATGACAACAGTGGTGGATGATCGCCGCATACTTTCTTTGGTGAAGAAGAACCCGTTCACAACATCAACTGAAGTCCAGAACACTCTGAAGTCAACAGTAAAGAGAAGACTCCAGGAAAGTAAATACAAAGGATTCACATCTAGATGCAAACCATTCAATTCCAAAAATAGACAGGCCAGAGTTAAATTTGCTGAAAAACACCTCATGAAGCCAGCTCAGTTCTGGAAAAGTATTCTATGGACAGATGAGACAAAGATCAACCTGTACCAGAATGATGGGAAGAAAAAAGCTTGGAGAAGAAAGGGAACGGCACATGATCCAAGGCACACCACATCCTCTGTAAAACATGGTGGAGGCAACGTGATGGCATGGGCATGCATGGCTTTCAATGGCACTGGGTCACTTGTGTTTATTGATGACATAACAGCAGACAAGAGTAGCCGGATGAATTCTGAAGTGTACCGGGATATACTTTCAGCCCAGATTCAGCCAAATGCCGCAAAGTTGATCGGACGGTGCTTCATAGTACACATGGACAATGACCCCAAGCATACAGCCAAAGCTACCCAGGAGTTCATGAGTGCAAAAAAGTGGAACATTCTGCAATGGCCAAGTCAATCACCAGATCTTAACCCAATTGAGCATGCATTTCACTTGCTCAAATCCAGACTTAAGACGGAAAGACCCACAAACAAGCAAGACCTGAAGGCTGCGGCTGTAAAGGCCTGGCAAAGCATTAAGAAGGAGGAAACCCAGCGTTTGGTGATGTCCATGGGTTCCAGACTTAAGGCAGTGATTGCCTCCAAAGGATTCGCAACAAAATATTGAAAATAAAAATATTTTGTTTGGGTTTGGTTTATTTGTCCAATTACTTTTGACCTCCTAAAATGTGGAGTGTTTGTAAAGAAATGTGCACAATTCCTACAATTTCTATCAGATATTTTTGTTCAAACCTTCAAATTAAACGTTACAATCTGCACTTGAATTCTGTTGTAGAGGTTTCATTTCAAATCCAATGTGGTGGCATGCAGAGCCCAACTCGTGAAAATTGTGTCACTGTCCAAATATTTCTGGACCTAACTGTATATCTTTATATATTCTCTTTCTCGTTTGCTTTCTCTTTATTTTTTGCACCCTAAATTGATTGTTTTTATGAATTTCTAATTGTTTGATGATTTTTATTTATTATGAACATTCTTTTTAAACTAAATGTATTAATATGTACCATATATGATTGCTGAAAGGGCACTATGACGCGGCTTTACTCCACGTGGCTATGAGTTACTGCTCTGTAGCACATGGTGAACTGACATCATAGCCAGGGATTCTCTTCCTCTTTTTTTCTGTACATCCCTTTATAAAGGGCTCTTCCTAGGTTTCTGTAAAGTTCCTTTCCCTGAAGAAGGAGGCAGTTGGGGTCTCCGAAACGCTTAGGAATGAAATAAAAGAATTGTTTGTTTGACACTGGTGTTCGTGGTCTTCAAGTGCGGCGCAAAACCTGTTTTTCCTCCAGTTTCGAATTTAATGTCTGTGAGAGGGAGAAGGGGCTGAGAAAGGGCGTGTAAATCAAGGTGTTTTATATTTCTGCGAGGGTGTGAAAGTTTGTGGAGGGGGGGTTGCATACTTGGCGAAGAGAGGGAAGAGAATGTGAGTAGGTTGTGGTCAGACAGGGGGAGAGGTGAGTTAGAGAGGTTGGATAGGGAACAGAGGCGAGTGAAGATGAGGTCCAGTGTGTGGCCATCTTTGTGAGTAGCTGCAGAGGACCATTGGGTGAGGCCGAAGGAGGAAGCGAGGGTTAGAAGTTTGGGGACAGATGAGTGGGAAGTGTCAATGGGGATATTGAAATCACCCATGATGATGGTGGGGATGTCGGTGGAAAGGAAATGTAGTAGCCAGGTGGTGAAATTATCAAAAAAGGCAGTGGCTGGCCCTGGAGGGTGGTAAATGACAGCCAGTTGAAGGTTGGAGGGGGCGTAGATGCGTACGGAGTGCATCTCAAAAGATGGGAGAGTAACAGAGGGTGGTAGTGGAATTGGTGTAAAGGAGCATTGGTCGGACAGGAGCAAATCAACTCCTCCACCATGCTTGTTGCTGGGGCGGGGGGAGGGTGTGAGAGAGTTGGAGACCGCCATAAGAAAGTGCAGCAGGAGAGGCTGTGTCAGAGGGGGTGAGCCAGGTTTCAGTGATGTTGAGGAAGGAGAGTTTATTAGGGATGAAAAGATCATGGATGTAATCATGTAATCTCCCCATCTCCTCCATTGTCAGCATATGCGTATATCACATTGCATTTGGATGTCATCCGAGTGTAGCCCAATGTTTCACTCGCACACGTAGACTTGTATGGGTGCGAGTGACACGTCTCTCACTGACTATCGCAGCATACTGCAACTTTTCGCTCATCCAGAATCTGGATGAGAAAAAAGCTGATCATTTGCTCTCACTCATTGAAAATCGATCCGAGTGAAAAGTGAGATTTTCTCACATTGCACTTGTTTGAGTCATAAGCTTGTATGAGCGTGCCCTAATATTGGCTAAGATGAGAGCAGATCCATCCTCAGATGATGCCTCCCTTCACTATGATGACCATCATAACTTGAAGACAGATCCTTAACTTTACTCATAGATTCATTGTTTATATTTATCTGAGTTTTTGGGGTTTACTCGTATATGTCATGTGTTTGTAATTAGAAAGTCTTATTAATCATTATGGATAACACTACATTTTGGCTTTTCCACAAAACCCCTGTAGTAACAAAACTTTAAAGCGTAACTGTTGTTTTAATTTTTATTTCATAAACTAATAGTACACATGAAAATAAGCCCCTCTGTAATATATCTTATCAGCCAAATCTGCTTCTTGCTCTGCTAGAAATGATCAGTCATTATCAAAATTCTCAATTCTGATGTAAAATCTGTATTCAGTGAAGACTTTCCCATTACTGGGATATATATAAATATAGAAAAGGGAAAACGGGTTTTAGCCGCGCTAAAAAACCACTGGTGCAGGATTAATGAAGAAGTTTCTTTTTTATTTCAGCATTTCCAACGCGTTTCAGAGACAAGGACCGTCTCCTTCCTCAGGGAAAAAAGAAATCATGCAACTGCCTACAGTCTAGTGTTTTAAAGGAGGATAAAGACTGCCACGTTGACAGCCATGACGTCATCCACCCACTCTATTGTAGGGCAATGACTCATAGACACGTGGAGAAAATACAAAGGAAAAAAAAAAAATCACATTTAAATACATCAAATATTGTAAAAACACGAATGACAGCATGAAATACAAATAAAAATTGTTAAAAATGATTAAAAAAATCTTTTTGTGGTTCATTTTCGACATCTAAAATTTGCAGACATAATCTGGATAAAAAATAAAAAGAGATTGGAAAGGTGCGAACCTGTGAGCAATTGCTAGTATGCAAAGAGATTAACCACCATACCATTACTCCAAATACATCTAGAGAACTTGGTAGAAATGGGGGTGGGATATTACATAGTGACTCAGGAAGATCAGTTTTTAAGGGCAAAACTGCCCTCAAAAGACATGAATATTTAATAAATATCTATATATATATATATATATAAATCTGCGTGGGCGCATTGACGTAATTGGTGCTGGTGTAAACATATTAAAATCCATTATGAGTATTAAACTTTTCTGCTAAAAAAATAAAAATAAAAATTCGGAAATGAAAGGCAAAGTGGACGCTTAAAATGAATCAGAAAGGGGCTAGTGCAAAGGAGTCAAACATGAAATAGAAAGGAATCGCATATGTGAAAGAAAGAAGCAAGTGCCAGTGGTAACGGGGTGAAATGAGTTCAGACCGTGGGAAAAAGAAAGACTGCGCAAGCGCACAGAGAAAGTAAAACCCTGCTGGGGTAACGAAAGGTCAGACCGCAGGGAAATGTGTTCAGTAAAACAGAGTAGTGGGTGAATATACATATAAAGGTGCACTGTGCGGAGATGAAGGGTGTTCGGAATTAGTGGTTATACTAATAAAAATATATCAGGATGATTATTGGATATCTAAAACAAGAAGGGAAAAAACTTATATAGTATATATACTTATTATATATAGTAATACTTCTTGGCTTAATAGCCCCTTTCAGAGTAAATCCACAATAAGTTTTTTTCCCTTCTTGTTTTAGATATCCAATAATCATCCTGATATATTTTTATTAGTATAACCACTAATTCCGAACACCCTTCATCTCCGCACAGTGTACCTTTATATGTATATTCACCCACTACTCTGTTTTACTGAACACATTTCCCTGCGGTCTGACCTTTCGTTACCCCAGCAGGGTTTTACTTTCTCTGTGCGCTTGCGCAGTCTTTCTTTTTCCCACGGTCTGAACTCATTTCATCCCGTTACCACTGGCACTTGCTTCTTTCTTTCACATATGCGATTCCTTTCTATTTCATGTTTGACTCCTTTGCACTAGCCCCTTTCTGATTCATTTTAAACGTCCACTTTGCCTTTCATTTCCGAATTTTTATTTTTATTTTTTTAGCAGAAAAGTTTAATACTCATAATGGATTTTAATATGTTTACACCAGCACCAATTACGTCAATGCGCCCACGCAGATTATATATATATATATATAGATATTTATTAAATATTCATGTCTTTTGAGGGCAGTTTTGCCCTTAAAAACTGATCTTCCTGAGTCACTATGTAATATCCCACCCCCATTTCTACCAAGTTCTCTAGATGTATTTGGAGTAATGGTATGGTGGTTAATCTCTTTGCATACTAGCAATTGCTCACAGGTTCGCACCTTTCCAATCTCTTTTTATTTTTTATCCAGATTATGTCTGCAAATTTTAGATGTCGAAAATGAACCACAAAAAGATTTTTTTAATCATTTTTAACAATTTTTATTTGTATTTCATGCTGTCATTCGTGTTTTCTTCAGCGCTCTATTGGGAGACCCAGACGATTGGGGTATAGCTACTGCCCTCTGGAGGCCACACAAAGCACTACACTAAAAGTGCAAGGCCCCTCCCTCTCTGGCTATACCCCCCCGTGGTATCACGGGTACTCCAGTTTTAGCTTTGTGTGCGAAGGAGGTCAGACATTCCATGCATAGCTCCACAGATTTTAGTCAGCAGTAGCTGCTGACTAGTTCGGATGGAAGAAAAGAGGACACATATAGTGTCCCCAGCATGCTCCCTTCTCACCCCTGGATGGTGTTGTAAGGTTGAGGTACCTATTGCTGGTACAGGGCTGGAGCCTGACATGCTGTTTTTCCTTCCACATCCCCTTGGGGGTTCTGTGGAAGTGGGATCCTGCCGGCCTCAAAGCTCTGTCGCCGGGCTCCATCCACAGACCCATCAGAACCTGATGGATACGGAGCAGGAGTACCATCAGGGACCGGGCCCTGCATCATACAGGTACTCTGTGTCCCCGGCAGGCACAGACACACTCCGGGCTGGCTGGGTGTTGTAGTGCGCCGGGGACCGTACACTGAGCTGGTGTTCCTACAGTCATCTGGGGGACTTTGTGTTCTGGGAACGCAGCGCCGACCCTCACTGGACCGGGCGGCGCTGCTGTGACTTGTGGTGCGCCGGGGATACGCCGACCGCGCTTTTACGGCGGCGGCGTTTATAACTCTAGTCCCCGGCTTTTGAGCCTAGGACGCCGGCAGCTCCGATCGTTCCCGCCCCCACCCTGTCAATCAGGGTAGGGGAGAGACGCTGTTTCACGGCAGCGAGGAGGGCTGGAGCCTGATTTACATGCTCCAGCCCTCACACTAGGCACAGAGGGAGCAGGCTTCCCGCTCTTGGTCAGGAACGCCCAGGGCCCGCCCCCCTTCTTCCCTCAGGACGCCGGCAGCCATTACATGCATGGCTGGCTGGAAGAAGGACGCAAGGCTCTGGGAGACCTAGACTGAGGGGCTTTGGAAGACCACACACCCGCTCTTTAGCGGGCGGTAAGCGGCTTTTCAGCTGGCCCCTCTAGTGCCTCAGTGTATGTTAGTGTATTGTGTCACTGGACATAGAGATTTATTGATTTCTTGCACTGTGAGGTCGCTTCCTGGCTGAATACCCCAGATCGCTCTGAGGAAGCAGCAGCATGTCATCCACAAGACGCAAAGCTGCCAAGGCTAGGGCTGTGTGCACTGTGTGTGCTGCTTGTGGGACTGCTCTACCAGCAGGTTCCAAAGACCCCCATTGTGTGCAATGCTCAGATCCGGTGCTGCTTCGCCAGCCGGAGTCAGGAGAGATAGTGACCCAGGCTGAGACGCCTGTAAGTCCTGCCCCGGTGTCAGGGTCAGACTTTGCAGTTTTTGCGGTTAATATGTCGGTGACTATGGCAAAAATCCTGGAAACTTTGCAATCCATGCCTGGGGCTCAGTCTATGGACACGGCGAGGTCTATGTCCTCTAACCCTCCGCAGTTGGATTTAATCCAGACTGCAAGGGGGTCCCCGGCCTCTCAGGATGAGTATGATGACTCAGATGATTGCCCCAGCCACCCCAAGCGGGCTCGCTGGGAAAGACCCTCAACGTCATCACACTGCTCAGGGTCTCAGCGCAATCAGTCTCCCTGTGATGTGTCTGAAGAGAGTGATCAGGAGTCTAATCCTGGAACCCCTCTCAATCTGGATACCCCGGATGGGGACGCCATGGTAAACGATCTTATCTCAGCCATCAACAGGCTGTTAGATATTTCTCCCCCAACCCCTTCAGCAGAAGAGGCAGCGGCAGAGCAGGAGAAATTTCGTTTCCTCTATCCCAAGCGTAAATTAAGTGCTCTGTTGGATCACTCTGACTTCAGAGAATCAATCCAGAAACACGATGCTCATCCAGAAAAGCGTTTCTCTAAACGTTCTAAGGATACACGTTATCCTTTCCCCCCTGAGGTGGTCAAGCGCTGGACCCAGTGTCCAAAGGTGGATCCCCCGATTTCCAAACTTGCAGCTAGATCCATAGTTGCAGTGGAAGATGGCGCTTCACTTAAAGATGCCAATGACAGACAGATGGACCTTTGGTTAAAATCTGTCTATGAAGCTATCGGCGCGTCGTTTGCTCCAGCATTCGCAGCCGTATGGGCGCTACAAGCTATTTCAGCAGGGTTAGCGAAAGTGGATGCTATCTTACATCCAGCGGTGCCGCAAGTGGCGTCCCTTACCTCGCAGATGTCCGCGTTTGCGTCTTACGCTATCAATGCGGTCCTAGAATCTACCAGCCGCACCTCAATGGCGTCTGCCAATTCGGTAGTTTTGCGCAGGGCATTGTGGTTAAAGGACTGGAAAGCAGATGCTGGTTCCAAAAAATGTTTAACCAGCTTGCCTTTGTCTAGAGAAAGACTGTTTGGCGAGCCATTGGCTGACATCATTAAACAGTCCAAGGGTAAAGACTCCTCTTTACCCCAGCCCAGATCAAGCAAACCTCAGCAGAGAAAGTGGCAGCAGAAGTTTCAGTCCTTTCGAGGTTCGGGCAAAACACAATTCTCCTCGTCCAAAGGGACTCAGAGGACGCAAAGAAACTCAGATTCCTGGAGGGCTCATTCACGCCCCAAGAAAGCAAATGGAGGAACCGCTTCCAAAGCGGCTACCTCATGACTTCCAGTCCCCTCCCTCCGCATCTCCGGTCGGGGGCAGGCTCTCCCGCTTTTACGACACTTGGATGTCACAGGTCAAAGACCGGTGGGTGACGGACATTTTGTCGCGCGGGTACAGAATCGAGTTCAGTTCTCGTCCTCCAGCTCGGTTCTTCAGAACCTCCCCACACCCAGACCGTGTAGATGTCCTGCGGCAGGCGGTGGACTCCCTAAGAGCGGAGGGAGTAGTGGTTCCTGTACCGTTTCAGGAACAAGGGAGAGGGTTTTACTCCAATCTCTTTGTGGTGCCAAAAAAGGACGGCTCATTCCGTCCTGTTCTGGACCTAAAACTGCTCAACAAACATGTACACGCCAGACGGTTCCGGATGGAAACCCTCCGTTCTGTCATTGCCTCAATGTCTCAAGGAGACTTCCTTGCCTCAATAGACATCAAGGATGCTTATCTCCACGTGCCAATTGCTACAGAACATCAACGTTTTCTACGTTTTGTGATAGGAGACGACCATTTCCAGTTCGTAGCTCTGCCATTTGGTCTGGCGACAGCCCCACGGGTCTTCACCAAGGTCATGGCGGCGGTGGTAGCAGTCTTGCACTCTCAGGGACACTCGGTGATCCCTTACCTAGACGATCTACTTGTCAAGGCACCCTCTCAAGAGGCATGCCAACTCAGTCTACAGGCTACGCTGGAGACTCTCCAGACTTTTGGATGGATCATCAACTTTCCAAAGTCAAATCTGTCACCGACACAGTCACTAACGTATCTTGGCATGGAGTTTCATACTCGAGCAGCGAGAGTGAAGCTTCCGCTAAACAAGCAGCGGTCCCTACAGACAGGGGTGCAATCGCTCCTTCAGGGCCAGTCACACCCCTTACGGCGCCTCATGCACTTCCTAGGGAAGATGGTGGCAGCCATGGAAGCAGTTCCCTTTGCGCAGTTTCATCTGCGTCCACTTCAATGGGACATTCTCCGCCAATGGGACGGGAAGACGACTTCCCTAGACAGGAAAGTCTCTCTTTCCCAGACGGCCAAAGACTCTCTGCAATGGTGGCTCCTTCCCACCTCATTGTCTCAGGGAAGATCCTTCCTGCCCCCATCCTGGGCAGTAGTCACGACAGATGCGAGTCTGTCGGGGTGGGGAGCAGTGTTTCTACACCACAGGGCTCAGGGGACGTGGACTCAGCAGGAGTCCACCCTTCAGATCAATGTTCTGGAAATCAGGGCAGTGTATCTTGCCCTACTGGCCTTCCAACAGTGGCTGGAAGGAAAGCAGATCCGAATCCAATCGGACAACTCCACAGCGGTGGCATACATCAACCACCAAGGAGGGACGCGCAGCCGGCAAGCCTTTCAGGAAGTCCGGCGCATTCTGAATTGGGTGGAGGACACAGCATCCACCATATCCGCGGTTCACATCCCGGGCGTAGAAAACTGGGAAGCAGACTTCCTCAGTCGCCAGGGCATGGACGCAGGGGAATGGTCCCTTCACCCGGACGTGTTTCAGGAAATCTGTCGCCGATGGGGAGTGCCGGACGTCGACCTAATGGCGTCTCGGCACAACAACAAGGTCCCGGCATTCATGGCGCGGTCGCGAGATCAAAGAGCGCTGGCGGCAGACGCCTTGGTGCAAGATTGGTCGCACTTCCGCCTCCCATATGTATTCCCGCCTCTGGCACTCTTGCCCAGAGTACTACGCAAGATCAGATCCGATTGCAGCCGCATCATACTCGTCGCCCCAGACTGGCCGAGGAGATCGTGGTATCCGGATCTGTGGCATCTCACGGTCGGCCGACCGTGGTCGCTTCCAGACCGTCCAGACCTGCTGTCTCAAGGGCCGTTTTTCCATCAGAATTCTGCGGCCCTGAACCTGACTGTGTGGCCATTGAGTCCTGGATCCTATCGTCAACAGGATTATCCCAGGGAGTGGTAGCCACAATGAGACAAGCTAGGAAGTCAACTTCTGCTAAGATCTACCACAGAACGTGGAAGATTTTCTTAACCTGGTGCTCTGCTCAGGGAGTGTCTCCCTGGCCATTTGCATTGCCCACTTTTCTATCTTTCCTGCAATCAGGGTTGGAAAAGGGCTTGTCGCTCGGCTCCCTTAAAGGGCAAGTCTCGGCACTATCCGTGTTTTTTCAGAAGCGTCTAGCACGTCTTCCTAAGGTGCGCACGTTCCTGCAGGGGGTCTGTCATATTGTGCCCCCGTACAAGCGGCCGTTGGATCCATGGGATCTGAACAGGGTACTAGTGGCTCTCCAGAAGCCGCCCTTCGAGCCTCTCAAAGAAGTTTCTTTTTCTCGCCTGTCACAGAAAGTGGCGTTTCTTGTTGCGATCACATCGCTTCGGCGAGTGTCTGAGCTGGCAGCGCTGTCATCCAAGGCTCCCTTCTTGGTGTTCCACCAGGACAAGGTTGTGCTGCGCCCCATTCCGGAGTTTCTCCCTAAGGTCGTATCCTCGTTTCATCTTAATCAGGATATATCATTGCCTTCCTTTTATCCTCATCCGGTTCACCGGTATGAAAGGGACTTGCGTTTGCTAGATCTGGTGAGAGCACTCAGGATCTACATTTCCCGCACGGCGCCCATGCGCCGTTCCGATGCACTTTTTGTCCTTGTCGCCGGTCCGCGCAAGGGGTTGCAGGCTTCTAAAGCCACCTTGGCTCGATGGATCAAAGAACCAATTATAGAGGCCTACCGTTCTGCTGGGCTTCCGGTTCCTTCAGGGCTAAAAGCCCACTCAACCAGAGCCGTAGGTGCGTCCTGGGCATTACGGCACCAGGCTTCGGCTCAACAGGTGTGTCAGGCGGCTACCTGGTCGAGTCTGCACACGTTCACCAAGCATTATCAGGTGCATACCTATGCTTCGGCGGATGCCAGCTTAGGTAGAAGAGTCCTGCAGGCGGCAGTGACATCCCCGTAGGGGGGGGCTGTTTTGCAGCTCTAACATGAGGTATTTCTTTACCCACCCAGGGACAGCTTTTGGACGTCCCAATCGTCTGGGTCTCCCAATAGAGCGCTGAAGAAGAAGGGAATTTTGTTACTTACCGTAAATTCCTTTTCTTCTAGCTCTTATTGGGAGACCCAGCACCCGCCCTGTTGTCCTTCGGGATTGTTTTTTGCTGTTTGCGGGTACACATGTTGTTCATGTTGAACGGTTTTTCAGTTCTCCGATGTTACTCGGAGTTAATTTGTTTAAACCAGTTGTTGGCTTCCTCCTTCTTGCTTTGGCACTAAAACTGGAGTACCCGTGATACCACGGGGGGGTATAGCCAGAGAGGGAGGGGCCTTGCACTTTTAGTGTAGTGCTTTGTGTGGCCTCCAGAGGGCAGTAGCTATACCCCAATCGTCTGGGTCTCCCAATAAGAGCTAGAAGAAAAGGAATTTACGGTAAGTAACAAAATTCCCTTCTTTACAATATTTGATGTATTTAAATGTGATTTTTTTTTTTCCTTTGTATTTTCTCCACGTGTCTATGAGTCATTGCCCTGCAATAGAGTGGGTGGATGACGTCATGGCTGTCAACGTGGCAGTCTTTATCCTCCTTTATAACACTTGACTGTTAGACAGCTGCATGATTTCTTTTTTCCCTGAGGAAGGAGACGGTCCTTGTCTCTGAAACGCGTTGGAAATGCTGAAATAAAAAAGAAACTTCTTCATTAATCCTGCACCAGTGGTTTTTTAGCGCGGCTAAAACCCGTTTTCCCTTTTCTATATTTATATATTTGCCATTCACGGGGCCGCTGCTTTTAAACCAAGCTAACACTCACATGCGATTCCAGGAGTTGTGACTGGCACAACCATACCAGGTGAGTGTATTTTTACTTTCACCAACCAAAGTTATACCGGGTAAGACCCTATTTGCGCCTTCTGTCTCCCCACCTCTAGCACCATTACTGGGATAGGAGATGGCAGCTGGTGTTGATGAAAGTCTATAAGGATGGGAGGAGCTATATGCAGAGGGAGGAGCTAGATGCAGTACTCCACCCCTTCTTCTATCTACATAGAATCTCATCAGCACCAGCTGCTATCTCCGTAATGGGAACGTCTTCACTGAATACAGATTTTACATCAGAACTGAGAATTTAGATAATGACTGATCAATTCTGTCAGAGAAGGAAGCAGATTTGTCTAATGAGATATATTACAAAGTTGCTTATTTTCATGTATACTATTGATTTATGAAATAAAAATGAAAATGAAGGCTACACTTTTAAACTTTTTTTTATTACTAATACCATAATAAACTTGGGCAAAAAAAGGTAAACACTATGCAATAATAATGACAATTAATCGCTACTTGTTCTTCTGTTTACTGTTTGCTGCTCATTCATCTTCTTTTTCAAGATTCTAAGCAAAAAATTAAATCTCAGAAACTATTCATCTGTACTATACTAAATATAGTGTAATAAGCCATTCAATTTAATATTTATAAACAAGGGCTTTCAATTAAAAGAAAAACTCTTGGGACATTTTTCTACTTTAGAGAAATGGAATAAATTAGTGTAACACATGGAGAACGTAAAATCTGTTAGAAAACCATTTGCAAAGTTGGCAGCTGAGGGGTTAAGCAAATTAAGCCAGAAGGCCCTGTCCCAAGGGACCTAATGAGTTAAGACCCTGCTTATTTTTGTTGGCAAAAGACAAAGTCCAGACACGTGCCCTACACCGGCTAACCTGAGGTACCTGCCCCATTTCTGTCTAGTGACTTGTTTTTTCCTCATCAGTCAATTTGGAAATAGGTCATTGAGAGAGGTCAGCCGCCCTACTTAGCACAAGACAAACAGTGTAATGTATGGAAACACAGCAGCTGTAGGGCTCCATAAAGTAATGTATCTATAATATTCATCCTCTCATCAATAGTCATTCTATATAGTCATGATAGACAGATAGATAGATAAATAGATAGATAATGGATAGATAGATGGATGAATTGATGGATAGGTGGACAGATGGATAGATGCATAGATAGATGGACAGATGGATTGATTGAGAGATAGATAAAATGATATACAGATAGATATATGAGGGATGGATGGATAGATGGATAGATGGATAGATAGATAGATAGGTGGATAGATGGATGAATGGATGGATAGATGGACAGATGCATGGACAGATGGATATAGGGATTGATAGAAGGATAGATGGATGGATAGATAGATAGATAGATAGATAGACAGAGAAATGAATGGATGGTGAGATAGATGGATGAATGGATGGATAGATGGACAGATTGATAGATAGATGGATGGATGGATGTATGGATGATAGTCTGGCAATACTAACATTTGTGAAAGAATGTCTAACTCTAAAGAGGGCTTTACATGCTGCGACATTGCTAGTATTGCTGGTGATGTCGAGCACGATAGCACCCGCCCCCGTCGTACGGCCGATACGTGGTGATCGCTGCCGCAGCGAACATTATCGTTACAGCAGCGTCACACGCACTTACCTGCTCTGCGACGTCGCTGTGACCGGCAAACTGCCTCCTTTCTAAGGGGGCGGTTCGTGCGGCGTCACAGCGACGTCACTAAGCGACCGCTCAATAGAAGCGGATGGGCGGAGATGAGCGGGACGTAACATCCCGCCCACCTCCTTCCTTCCATATTGCCGGTGGAGGCAGGTAAGGAGATGTTCGTCGTTCCTGGGTGTCACACGTAGCGATGTGTGCTGCCGCAGGGACAACAAACAAATCGTACAAGCAGCAGCAATGATAATTGGGAATAGGGGGGATGTCACCAATTAGCGATTTTGCACGTTTTTCCGACGATGTAAAATCGGTCATAGGTGTCACACGCAACAACATCGCTAAAGCGGCCGGATGTGCGTCACAAATTCCGTGACCCCAACGAGATCGCTTGAGCGATGTCGTTACGTGTAAAGCGGCCTTAAGAGCTCCCTGATACCATTGTGGTCCTGTAATGGTCCTGTAATAGGAGTTCACCATTGTTACAAACTAGTTTGTGATATTTCTTCCATCCTAAATATTCCATGACCAACTGTATTATTATTGAAAAATATTTAGAATCCAGAATAACTTGACCACGTAGTAGAGTATGTAAAATTACAGAGTGAGGTCACTGAGTGCATAGAAGTTTCCAACACTCTTCTGAGCCTATAACGGTAAAGTTCCAAACTCCTGTGATGTTAAAATCAGCACAAACACTGTGCATCAGGAGCTTTATTTCCATGGTCAAGCAGCTGCATGCAAGGATTGTATTACCAAGCACAATGCCAAGTGTTGGGTGGAGTGGTGTAAGGCTCTCATCACTGGATTATGGAGGCGTGGATGTGTATTATTCAGTGACAAATCACACTTCTCAATGGCGCTGTCTAATGGTTGAGTCTGAATTTGGTGAATTCCAGGAGAATGTTACTTAGCTGACTGCATTGTGCCAACTGTAAAGATTGATGGAGGAGGCATGATACAATGGGCTTGTTATTCAGGGGTTTGGTCATGCTGTGGATTGAAAAACAGGGAAACACTTATGGTTAGGTAGGTACTACATAGGTAGTACTGTTTATTATTAAAGAACAATAGATATGTGTATTTTGCACGCACCTTGTAAGCTATCCATATTCACATAGCAATTTACAGACTGATGCCCACTTCTGCTCGGATCACTGTTTCCAGTAGGGGAAGAACACAGGGAAAAGCGGAGCAACACTGGTGCTGACTGTTGCTATAAAACCACTTTTTATTACTGGTCACTTTTAAAACCAGATTAAAAATAGTGGTGTGCAATCAATTAAAAAATAAAAGATATAAATATATCTTGTATTGTTTTATTGGTTCACATATCACTGTTTTACTGTGGTGTCTCAAGGGTCGTCCTAGTCCCCTTTATTTCAGTGAAGTGAAATTTTAAGGCTATGTACATACGTTTTTGATGCATGTTTTTCATTGGTTTTTAATGCAAATAAATGCAAATAGAAGGCAGCTGTTTTTTACACAACCAACAATACCTATGACATGCGAGAAATTTCATGCGCACACAGAGTGAAATGGAAAACTGCTGCGTTTTTGCTGCATTTTTGAAAGAAGCAGCATGTCTATTCTTTCAGCGTTTTTGCTGCTTTCTTCACCATTGAAAGCAATGAGAGTAAAAAAACGCTGCTGCGTTTTTTTTGCTCCATTTTTGCTGCTTTTTTTGGTAAATGAAACTAGCTTTATTTAAGTATGTACTGTAGAAAAATGACACATAAAACAAAAACGCAGCAAAAAAACCCCCAAAAATGTCGCGCCCAGGGATATGGGGTACTCGGTCCCGGGCAGTGTTTCTATTGGGAATGTCACAGTGGTGGCCGTTGCCCTGTTCCGTACCCTGGGCCCTTTTTGTAATGGGGATATTTACAGGGGAGAATAAGATAATATTCACTTGTGACGCCACTTGCGGTGTTGCGGTTAAGTGTAGGGAGCCGCCGCTGCAGAATGTCTCTACTGGGGCTGGTGGTATTGAAAGCTAGAATGGTAGACCCTCCATGTGAAAAGAAACGGAAGGCACTCACCAGATATGTAGTAAAAAAAAGCTGTTTTATTTGACCATCAGGTCAGGGGGAAAGGCGTCGGATTGCATGTACCCACCTCCCTCATGCCTCTCCCCCTGATCTGATGGTCGAATAAAACAGCTTTTTTTACCGCATATCTGGTGAGTGCCTTCCATCTCTTTTCACATGGACTGTATGGATTGTTGTCTTTTGGAATGAGCACTGTGGCCAGAATGCAAAGAAATTTACAAGCCATATAATGCGTGTATAAATCTAAAATAAGAAGATTGAGCGGTTAGCTTGCTGAATGGTGCCAGTGTTTCCTCCTTTTTTTGTTTTGAATGGTAGACCCTCCGCAAGTAGGGTTTTGCCCCAGAGGGTGTATGGCGCAGTGGGCATCGGAAGAAGGTGGTCCACACAGGCATTCAGTGCCACTGGTTTACTCACTTCTGGTAGGTGTTGACTCGTTGCCCGTGGCCGGCTGGTTTCGCCTCCAGGTCCCCTTCGTCCCAGTGCCAGTTTGGTTCTCTGGTACCTTTTTCCCCTGTACCTGTCTCTGGTAAGTGGGTCCCCGTGGTATACAACAACTGGGGGGTCCCCGTTCTGTGGTTTGTCCACTTCTGTCCGCCTGACGGTAGCATGAACACTGTGGGGTTGGAGTCTCTGGTCCTGTCCCCAGTTCTCCCTTTGCTACTGAGTCTTTAGATTCTTTAGGGTCAGTAAGGTCCTTGATGGTCCCCTTGCTGTGTAGGTGTTAACAAGTCAGCTTAGAGCTCTTTCCTGTCCTAGGGTCCTGTACCCAGTCGGTGCATAGTTCCAGGAGTACTCCACCGTACTCCACTGGCAACTACTTCTCCAGAGTACCAGGTCACCGTTAACACGAGTCAGGACGTCGCTTCGCTTCCACCTTTACTCCTCACCTGTCTGACACTTGTCTCTACTCTCCACAGTCTGCCCCTGCCACCTGGTCAACTAGTGGACTAGATTGGCTCCACCTCTAGGCGGCCATCCATTGGTCCCACCCTAGCTTTGTACCATTGTATGAGGGATTGTTGGGGAAAACTGGGATTATGTGGGTTTTTGTTGGTACCAGCACTGGGGTTCTAGGTCCCTAAGGGGGTAGGCCCTGCATCCTTGTGGGAATGCAGAACCTTGCAGCACCCTGAGGGTTTCAGGGGTGCTACAAAAACAAAACACAGCTTTTTTACTGCCAAGAGATCAGGTTTTCCTGCAGAAAAAAAAAACAGCAAAAATGCAATCTGTGACCATGATGCTCCAGGATGCCAAGACATTTTGGATAATTGTATACTTCCAACTATGTGAGAACAGTTTAGGGAAGGACTTTTTCTGTTCCTTTATGATTGTGCATCATTGTGCTGATGGAAAAAGCTGGTATAGCTGGCATACACGAAGCAATATAACATATAAGCTTGGATATTAATTTTATAATTTTCTTTATTATTACCAGGCAAGATCCCGAAATGTACTCAGACCATACAGCAAAGATTAAAGTATCTATAGGCTGAAAGAGGCTTGTACTGGAACATGAAGAAACAGACATAATAATTTGTTATGCCATTTATCAGAATAAGAAAAAAGTCAAATACTTATTTGTTTTTATATATTACTTTATTTAATATAATGGTTGTATTATATGTTTACCAATAAGTTAATTTTGCAAATAGGATGAGAACTTGATCTCTGGTGCCATCTTTTGGATGTAACAATCCTAAAAGCCAATATCGACCAAACCTTGCCACATGACTTAGGATAAGCAGCCAAAGCAGAAATTTCATTTGCATTGTGTTTCGAGTTTTTGCCCCTCCTCTGAGCCAAGCAGGAGATATGATATTGTATAATTTGAGGGGAGCAATTTTTAAAATAGTATCACTTTTGTATTTCTTTGACTCTGAAACGCTGTGATGTTTCAGAGAAAAGTATACTTTTAATAGCTGCGGAGCACTGTAGGCAAGTTGGACAGGCGGGTCTCCTGGTGGCTTCTCTGGGCCCCATGCCTTGGATTGAAAGGTCTCTGCCTTCATGTGCTTATAGCGAGAGACCTGTCAATCCAATCCAATCCAGGGCATCAGGCGGGGAGAAAACCCAAATGTCCCCATCAGCTTTTAACACTAGAACTACTGGACTCGGGACACCTATATAGAAATACATAGTGCAAAGTAGTCAAAATGACTACCTCAGTAGTTCTAGTGTTAAAGTATGTTTCTCCTCTGAAATGTCACAGCATTTTCGAGTCAAACATACTGTACTTGGCTAAGTTCATATCCCCAATGCCTTATATATGCTGCTAGTGTATTGAGCAGCATGTATCAGATGACAATTTCCCTTTAAAAACTGGATAGGTCCATAAAAAATAGGTTTAGCAAACTTTCTTGAAGAAATTTAAAATTGTTGCGAAACTTTTAATCCTTCTAACATCTTAACAAAATAAAAAGACATTTAAAAAGATTTTAAAAAAATAATTATTTGGTCACCTTAAGTAAATATATGATAAATATTATTTATCTATTTATTTATTTATTTGCAGCAAGTTTAAGGGCATGAACGTGTAAAGATTGAACATTTTCAACAAATTTTCTTCATTAATAACCACAAAACATATCAATATAAATTTCCCACTATTATGAAATAGAATGCATCAGAAAAAATATATTCTAAAAATCACTGGGATGTGTTGAAAAATTACAGAGTTATTATGGGAATAAATTACAATAATGCAAAATATGGATTGTGATAGCAACCCTGCATTAATATGATTTCAAAATATTCTCTTCTCAGGCAATAGATAGTTAATTTTTACTTTTAGGTGGACGGATCATTTACATCCCCAGCTAGCTACCCCTGCAAGATATATTACCATGAAACTTCCTTATTACTTGTCCATATACTCTAAATGTTCCATTTAACTCCTTTAGCTGCCAATACAAGATAACTGTGTCATATAACTAATCTTCCAATTGCTTTTGCCTTTCTTGTTATTTGCTATTACATTCATTTTCTTTAGTCTTGAAATTTCAGCCATCAGTGTCTTATGTTCTTACCCCTACATTCCCCTCTCATTTCCTGTCTTATGATGTGACTTTATGCTAATTGCATAAAGCACACTATATAAATAAAAGTAATAACAGTAAATCCAATTTCTTTCAAGCAGCTCATGGAAAACACTAAAACATTTGTTTTATAATATGAGATTATTTTAATAGCTTTGCGAATTTAGGCAAGAAATATATAACCATAAATCTAACAGGATGAAGAACGTATACAGCTTCTACCCTCTTCAGGGAGAGTGGTTTATTCACAAATTTCTTCATGTCTGACACATTTCGTTCACATCAATTCACTCAGACCATACAGCAAACACAATGTTATCTAAAGACTGAAAGTGTAAGTGTCCTGTGCTGGAGCATTAAGGGGCAAAAAACATCAAAATTATTTATACTGCTTATCATTAGTCAGAATAAGAAAAATATTAATACCCATTAAGTAAGGTTTCATTTTGTTTTAGGAATGAGGTTATACATTTTGTCCCCACTCAATGAAATTTTGAGTTATTTTAAGAAGTAAAAAAAACAACATTGAGGCTATATATGGGGCAATGTCCACGCATGTGAGAGAACTTGAATCCTTTACAAGTAGAGATGAGCGGACACGTGGAAATTCGATTAGGCTGGTGCTGCCGGACATTAGATAAAGTTCGGTTTGGGACCCGGACTTGACCTGAATTCCAATGGAAGTCACTAATTGGGCAGATCGGGTCTTCGCCTACATGAAGCCAACTTTTCCATAATTTTGCTGCAGCGATGGTACGATGCTGTTCCTCGTTCCTGCGGCAGCACACATCGCTGTGTGTTACGCCGCAGGAGCGAGGAACTTCACCTTACCTGCCGCCGGCGGCTCTACGGAAGGAAGGAGGTGGGCGGGATGTTTACATCCTGCTCATCTCCGCCCCTCCGCCGCTATTGGCCGCCTGCCGTGTGACGTCGCTATGACGCCGCACGATCCGCCCCCTTAGGAAGGAGGCGGGTCGCCGGCCAGAGCAATGGTCGCAGGGCAGGTGAGTGCATGTGAAGCTGGCGTAGCGATAATGTTTGCTACGCCAGCTATCACAAGATATCGTATCTGCGACGGGGGCGGGGACTATCGCACGTGACATCGCAGCATCGGCTTGCGATGTCGCAACGTGCAAAGCCCGCCTAAGAGCAAGAATGAGATCTCACCGCCACACAATAACAGACAAAAAACTAATTTACCTGGGGCCAAACATTTCTGTACTTCAGGACACAACATAAACCTCATGAAAGTTGTCATATTAAAAGGCAACTTCAGATCACAGAGGCATCACAGGGTCTGGGAATACAAATTCATCACAATGTTTAACTCTTGGACACACGACTCAGCCTATCAGGAGGATTTATGACTCATTACAAAATCTGAGGAAACTGCTCCAGAGACTGAGGGCACAGGCCTCTGATTCTACATGGATATTGGGACAATAAAACTCTCACACCACTAATCAAAGCTAATTAAGGATTCACTTTCTAAGCTCTGTGTTTGTTTATATAAATGTCCTTTTACTATGCATCCCTATGCCCTGTTTTGTGTATATATTTGTGTTTCTTGAGATATTTTGTCATACCATGCCTGAGGAAGAGACCTGAGATGTCTCGAAAGCTTGCTTTATAACATCATCATATTTTATTTTAGTTAGCCATTAAAAGGTATCACAACTACAAAATTTTAAATTTTGTTTCTCTCACTAAGAGCAATCAATCATTTTTCAACTGGCTAACACGCTACCAAAACCTTTTTTTTTTTAACATTTTTGTTTAGCGCACACTGCATCTGATCACATTGTTGTTACCCCCTAGTGCAAGATGTTCAAAGACTGCAAGCGGCTCGCACTAGGCTGAGCATCGAGCGTACCTGAGCACAGCAATGTTTAAATGAGTGGTTTACATATATAAAGCACCCGAACTCCGAACCAAATTTTGTTGTTTTGTATAGTCTGTGCTTGGTGCAAACACTGAACCTAGGGTTCGCTTATCTCTATTTACAAGCTTTTCAGTTATGTGCAAAATTATAGCAGTCTAATATCGCTAATGTGTTTAATTACTGTATTTGGCAGAAAAGATCATACCACATGGGAAAAAATTAACCCCTTCAACCCAGCCACTAAAATACCCTAATGACTGGGCCAATTTTTTGCATTTCTGACCAGTGTCACTTTGACAGGCTATAACTCCGGAACGCTTCAAAGGATCCCGGTGATTATGATATTGCTTATTCATGATATGTTGTACTTCATGATAGTGGTAAATTTAGGCCATTATTTTTTGTGTTTATTTGTCAAAATTTCAGAAATTTGGCAAATATTTTCAAAATTTTTCAATTTTCAAACTTTGAAATGTTATGCCCATAAATCCGAGAGTTACAGTATGTCACATAAAATAGTTACTAAATAATATTTCCCACATATTTATTTTACACCAGCGCAATTTTGGAAACAATTCTTTTTCATTAGGAAGTTAGAAGAGTTCAAAGTTCATCAGCAATTTTGCATTTTTCCAACAAAATTTGCAAAATCAATTTTTTTAGGGATCACATCACATTTGAAGTGACTTTGAGAGGCCTAAGGGACAGAAAATACCCAAAAGTGACACCATTCTAAAAACTCCACCCCTCATACTGCTCAAAACCACATCCAAGAAGTTTATTAACCCTTTAGGTTCTTAACCTACCAAAGCAATGTGGAAGGAAAACAAATGAAAATGTTACTTTTTTACACAACTATGTTATTTTAACCATAAAATTTTGCATTTTCGCAAGGGTATCAGGAAAAAATGCACCATAAAATTTATTGTGCAATTTGTCCTCAGTACACTTATACCTCATATGTAGTGGAAATCAATTGTTTGCACACGCGGCAGAGCTCGGTAAGGAAGGAGCACCATTCGAATTTTTGAAAGCAAAATAAGCTGGACTCAGCGGACGCCATGTCACGTTTGGAGACCCCCTAAGGTGCCTAAACAATGGAGCTCCACTACAAGTGACTCCATTTTGGAAACGGAACCCCTCAAGGAATTTATCTAGATGTTTAGTGAGCACCTGGAATCCCTGGGGGCGTCACAGAAATTGAGAATGTTGAGCTGTGAAAATATTTTTTTTTTTTACCACAAAATTGTTACTTCAACCAGGTAGGCTTTTTTCACAAGGGTATCAAGAAAAATTGCACCATAAAATGTATTGTGCACTTTCTCCTGAGTATACAGATATGTCATATGTGGTGGAAATCAACTGTTTAGGTGCATGACAGGGCTCAGAAGGCAAAGAGTGCCATTTGACTTTTCAAACACACAGACACCGATAAGTGATGTGCATCACTGATCGGCTGCTGCAGGACGCACACACGGATGAGGTACAAAAAGTGGATACGGACAAACAAACAAAAAAAGGTCCTGCCCAAAACTGAGCACGGATGCCGATAATTGCCGCTCGCAGGACACATGGACGGATAAGGTGCAAAAAGGGACAGGGAATGAAGGACAAAAAGAAAAAAATATGCTCACAGGACCAGAGAAGCAGCAGGGAGGATCACTGACAAGAGCAATTGCAGGAGCAACAGCAGGCAGAAAGATGGATGGCTTATTACAGGAGGCAGCAGCAGGCAGTAAGAAAGATGAGCCGAGGACTCAGGAAGAACCCAGCGATGGAGGAAGATGCGATCAGACCAATGAGGGCCTCAGATGACCCAGTGGCAGCGGGTAGGGGACGTCGGAGGGGAGCAGCAGATGCCGAGGGTGAGATAGGGGAATCTAGATCGCAGATTGGCAGGGTGAAAAGATAGAGATCGCAGATTGCCGGGGGGGCAGATCGGCGGGGGGGAGGGGGGGAGATGGCGAGAATGCAGATCGGCAGAGGGGACGTAGAGAGATTGCAGATTGGCAGGGGGCAGCACGGGAACTCACAGGGTCAGCACAATGCAAGAGCTGTTATCGGACAGCGGCAGTGGCGTGGTACTACAAGTACCAGCAGGGGCACGGCATGCAGGTGGGGGGAGATAGAGAGATCATGGGGGCAGATAGATCGCAGATCGGCAGGAGGGCAGCAAGGAAGCACACGGCGCAGCAGGCGAGTGCACATATGCAACACGCAATACTTAGAGCAACAGCAGGATGCAAGAGCGGCGATCAGACACCGGCGGTGGCGTGGTACTACAAGTACCAGCAGGAGCCCAGTGCAGATGTGCCGCCCCCGTGCCAGCAGCCGGTTGCTGCTCGGATCCGGGCCTTCAGGGGAGGTGGCTCGAGGGTCTCCGGACCCAGGGGTCTCGCGGACACGCCGAATAAATGGGGGGACGTATATGTACGGGCTGGGTCGTATTAAGTTTGTGACGCCACCCACGGTGTGTGGTGAGGTGGGACACCACCGCTGCTGTTACGTGGCACCCGGGGGAAGATGTTGTGCAGCAAGTTGTTAACCCCTCCGTGGGCAGGGATGGTAGCCCCGGGACCCGGTTGGCGTGTGCAGGGGATAGCGACCACAGGGAGTGCTGGTGTACTCACTGTTAGTAAAATACACAAGTCTCTGGAAAACCAAGGTGATGGTGGCCGAGCCGGTTGCGTTCTGGTCCCTTACCCGGCTGGTGTTCTCTATCCTTTTACTGCACTGCTGTGTAAGGTGGACTTTCCTAGTGTGAAACTCAGGAGTCTGCTCCCGGATGGATGTGGCCTGAGGAGCCGTGCCCGCAGACGCTGGCTCGTGGGATCTATGGGCCCTGGCGGTGACCTCTTATCCCTAATCGGTGGGCTGTTGTCTTCTATGAGGGACTTTGAGTGGGACAGGACCTCTAGTCCTGGCCTCAATCGGTTAATTAACCAGCTCCAGTTGGTTCTGGTTCTGGCTTCAGGGTACGAGTACCCCCCTTTGTGCTACGGTTTCCGGGTCGGTTCCCCGTGTCGGTACCGGCGGGCTACAACCCTGTCCCGGTCCACCTCGGTTCCACCGAGCCATCTTCCTGTCTCCTGCAGACGGAGAACACTGTCTGCCTCCTAGCCAGTGGCACCAGGGCTCCTACCTTGGTACCATTCAAATTGTACTACCTAGTAGCTGGCACTGTGGGACCTGCAGTACTTGTAGTGCAACCAGCTATTGCACACTGGACGACTGGCCTTATTATGGGCTATTGACGTCACGCTTTGGTTGCTGGTATCCCTGGACATTTAAGAAAGAAACCTCGGATTAGAATTCCCCTGATGAACCCCTAAGAGAAACATATAGGGGGGAAACGCGTCGGGATATGCTACTGGATGGTCCCAGCAGATAAGTCATCCCTGCTGGGATTCTCTAATTTTATATTTATCTGAGATTCACATCATCTTTATAACTATGCTGGAACATATCTATGTACGGCTGAGTAATGACTTGTGACTAACTGCACTATTTATTCTCCTTGGTGGTGGGTCTCCCGTTTGCAACTGACGAGCTGCAGGGAGAAAATAGGGATAGACGACGAGGAGCGGGGGGTACCCAATAATTTATGGTGCACCTCCGCTGGTAGGTAGGTGAAAGGGAGGGATAGAAAGTTTGTCCCTAATCCCCCTAGAATCTATTGAAAAACTATCTGACTAAGAAGTACAACTACTAAAGTTGCCCCTACCTTGAGAATAGCAAACAACTAACACTATCCTCACTAATCGTGTCTATCACCTCTTTACACCCACCATATGTGACCAGTCTATATAATGACTATGTAAAAGCAATTTGGTTTTTATGATTATAGATTTTAATACTGAATACTAATAAAGACAATTTTTAGGAGTTTTTCTTTTGGTTTTCTGCACTATTACTCCTACTTTATATTATTTTGGGTTATAACCATTCAACTTGAACCTCACTGCTGGAGCTACACTTAGCTCCAGCCCACACTCCTCTCCAAACTGAACTTCAGACTGAACTGCTTTTTTTCCTGCCCTGGGCTGTCTAGACCCCTGGGTGGGCGTGTCCCAACCACCTGGTCACGCCCACTGGTGTTTCCATCTTTCTCAGGGGGGGTGATTAGGGTTTTCTGGTTGGCTGTGTGTTTCCTAGTGAGGGAAGGTGATATGCAGGGGCCTAACTGTGACTACCTGGTTTTGCCAGGGCGTCACACAGACATGCTGGGGGAGTGCTCTCCAGGCCAAAACAAGCGCCTGGGTAGGGTGACCAGGTCAGACAGCTCCACCTGCATGCTGATTGGAATGATTGCTTGTCATAACACAATTGCTCCAGTCAGTGCTGCAATGGGGGGTGTGATGCCCTGGGCAAGCCAGGGGTCACAGGTCATGACACCACCACACCCTACACCCCGGATAGGTACACCGAAGCTACACCAGAAACCCCTGTTGCCTTCCTCCAGGGGCTGATGTCCACACCAGGGGGTGGGCCAGGCGGTTGGCTCCGCCCACCGAGGAGTTCACAGCCCTGGAGGTGGGAAAACCAAGGAGATCAGTTTAGTCAGAGTTTGAAGTGAGAGTGAAGTGGTAGAGAAGCAAGTGAGAGGACTTGAAGTGAAGGGGAAAGTGACAGTTGACAAAGCCTGAAGTTGGTCCGGGTGTGTGCCCCGGACTGAGACAGCAAGGTTAGCAGACGGCGGTGACCGTCTGCAGGAGACGCTGATCGGAGGTTGCCGAAAGGACCGTGGACGGGTGGTGGCCCGGAGGTACTGGACCGGTATACGAAGAGAAGCCAGCACCATTGGCAGGGGCCTTTCGGATCCCGGCAAGGCTAGGAGTCGCCGTAAATTTGCCAAATCCGTCAGTGAAGGGGACCTCCAGGTCTCCCAGCAGCTAAGTCCCGATTGAAGGCAACAGTCCAACCATAGGAGAGAGACACCGCCACCACCAAGGCACCAGTTTCTCAGGGCCAGCGCCTGCGGGCACAGAGGGGCTCCTCCGGCCCATATCCAAGCCGGGGAGCGGGTTACCGGTGGGAACCCATCGCTACCAACATTTCACAAGGTGCAGGGACAGAGACCGTCACCGTCAACTACTGGGGAAAAGCAACAGCAGCCGTCCGTGGGAACCGTCTTTCCAGCCGTGTGTTTTACCGAGAACTGTGTCAACGTCTCAGGCTGAGTGAGTACCACCGTGCCGTACGGCACAGCGCTGCCCCCGCGACCCTGCACCTCACCAGGCCCCACACCTGGCCTGCCATCCACCCCTACCCCATCACCGGGCCCCGGGACAACCAACCCCCTACCCACGGAGGGGAGGAATAACAACAAAGCTGCTCCCTGTCACCGCTCCTGGGATCCCCATACAGAGCAGCGGTGGTGTCCACACAATCACCACAACCATGGGTGGCGTCACGGACAATAAATCCCTAAATCCAATCCCCTTTTCACTCACGGGCGAGGAGCGCCGCTCGAGTCCCCGGGATCCGGCCCATCGCTCGAGCCACCGAGCAGCAAAGGCCGCAGCGGCAGCCAGACCCGAGCAGTGGGAAAGCGCGGCGTCCCCTCCTCCGCCCGCGACAACTTGGCGTCACGAACAGGATCTTACCGCTCTGCCATTGGGTAGAGGTGCGCCTTGTTACCGCCGGAGGTGTCCGGCCGAAAAATTTCGGAAGTCGCCATCTTTGGCGCGAAAAGTTCCCGCTCGAGCGTCTTCTCGAGTAGCGGAAGCGCGAAGGCCAAGACCCTGCCCCGAGAGAGGAGGGGCCGGAAAGAGGCTAAGGGGGACGAAATGGCGACTGGTCGCATGTAGCCGCGGCTATAGAAGCAGGGACGCCAGGACCCTGCGGCCATTGACTGGTTCCTGGAAGAGGCCGATGCTAAAGATGCTGAGTCCGACCGACAACACCGTGGTCCCCGCATCTGGCCCCGCAGCGTGGGTGGAAGTCCGGACCGTCCAGCTAAGCAGCCGTCTGCAGGTCCGCATGCAGCTCCTCCTGGAGGAGTGGGAGGCCGACATGGCGGAAGTGGTGGCGGCCATACGGAGACGCGAGGTGGAGGGAGTCTTGGAAGGGAGGGTAAGTGACCCACGCCCCTGTACCCCTAGTGGGTCGGTCATCGCGGCTGAGGGACCCGGTCCATACCCGCTCGCCCTGCTACCTCCCCCGCTACCCGTGTTGGCTGCTGCTGCCCCGCCACTAGGTCCGCTACAACCACCACCGGTAGCGGTACCCTGCCAATCCACCCCGGTGGACCGACCTGCAGCAGAAGCTCGTGACCGCCCTGATCCGCTTCCATGGAAGAAGCCGAAGGCTGAGGCCATCAGCAAAGATGCACCGGAGGCACGGCGGGGATGCAGCTGCCAGGAGGCAGAGCAGGCCATGTCACAGCGGGGTCCCTCATTACTGAAGGTGCCGGTCGTAGCCGACACGGAGGGACTCTGGCTGGGTCCGTCCCCCGCACACGCTGAACCAGAGCAAACAGAAAGTGCTCCCGGCTGGGAGCGGCGGCAACGGCAGCTGCGCAGGGAGATCGATGCCCGAGAGGGGTGTAGAGCGGATGTGCATGCCCGCATGAATATGGAGGAAGATCACCCGCAGCGAGCTACCATCTGGGTCCACAGCGGTGCACCATGTGAAGGTGGCACTAGAGCCCCGCGATTGAGGATGGACTGCTAAGCCGGCGGTCCTCCGCCTAAACGTTGTCCCCGTTGGGACCACCTATGTGTGTTAAAAGTTTTAAAAGTTTTGAAAGTTATGAGAAAATGATAAGTGATCAACTGAGGAAGTCATCTGATTGAACCGTGATTGAACCGGTCGTTGCCGGCACCGTTGTCCCCGTGGGGACCATCCACAGTTTATGCATAGAAACTTCTATGAACAGGCCCGAGAACTTGCAGGGCAACCACAAACGTTAGTGGGTTGTAAATAAATATGTTTTGTTGCAGCTAACCGTTACCGCCTCCGGAGAGGCAGGTTGGAGGGAGGGCCCGCAGTGGAGCAGGCTGGGGCCCAGCCACCACAGGAACCGGTGGCTACCCTCTGGAGGGGAAGGACAGATCCTGCTCGGGTGACTTGGTTCAGGACTGGGGTCAAGGGGTGCTGCCTGTTTCTTAGGGGCAGCATCAGGGCCAGGTTACTTGGGTGGGAGAGAGTGGCAGCCGCAACCGTTACCATAACGTTTAAGAAAAGTGCCTCCCGTTGTGGGATGATGTTCTTCTATTTGTATTATGCTTTATCTTTTTCAGAAAAAAAAAACGGTGTTGGACGGGCAGCCCGCGGACGGTCTGCATTTTGCTAAGGGGGAATGTGACGCCCTGGGCAAGCCAGGGGTCACAGGTCATGACACCACCACACGCTACACCCCGGATAGGTACACCGAAGCTACACCAGAAACCCTTGTTGCCTTCCTCCAGGGGCTGATGTCCACACCAGGGGGTGGGCCAGGCGGTTGGCTCCGCCCACCGAGGAGTTCACAGCCCTGGAGGCGGGAAAACCAAGGAGATCAGTTTAGTCAGAGTTTGAAGTGAGAGTGAAGTGGTAGAGGAGCAAGTGAGAGGAGTTGAAGTGAAGGGGAAAGTGACAGTTGAGAAATCCTGAAGTTGGTCCGGGTGTGTACCCCGGATTGAGACAGCAAGGTTAGCAGACGGCGGTGACCGTCTGCAGGAGAGGCTGATCGGAGGTTGCCAAAATACCGTGGACGGGTGGTGGCCCGGCGGTACTGGACCGGTATACGAAGAGAAGCCAGCACCATTGGCAGGGGCCTTTCGGATCCCGGCAAGGCTAGGAGTCGCCGTAAATTTGCCAAATCCGTTAGTGAAGGGGACCTCCAGGTCTCCCAGCAGCTAAGTCCCGATTGAAGGCAACAGTCCAACCGTAGGAGAGAGACACCGCCACCGCCAAGGCACCAGTTTCTCAGGGCCAGCGCCTGCGGGCACAGAGGGGCTCCTTTGGCCCATATCCAAGCCGGGGAGCGGGTTACCGGTGGGAACCCATCGCTACCAACATTTCACTAGGTGCAGGGACAGAGACCGTCACCGTCAATTACCGGGGAAAAGCAACAGCAGCCGTCCGTGGGAACCGTCTTTCCAGCCATGTGTTTTACCGAGAACTGTGTCAACGTCTCAGGCTGAGTGAGTACCACCGTGCCGTACGGCACAGCGCTGCCCCCGCGACCCTGCACCTCACCAGGCCCCACACCTGGCCTGCCATCCACCCCTACCCCATCACCGGGCCCCGGGACAATCAACCCCCTACCCACGGAGGGGAGGAAAGCTGCTCCCTGTCACCGCTCCCGGGATCCCCATACAGAGCAGCGGTGGTGTCCACACAATCACCACAACCGTGGGTGGTGTCACGGACAATAAATCCCCAAATCCAATCCCCTTTTCACTCACGGGTGAGGAGCGCCGCTCGAGTCCCCGGGATCCGGCCCATCGCTCGAGCCACCGAGCAGCAGAGGCCGCAGCGGCAGCCAGACCCGAGCAGTGGGAGAGCGCGGCGTCCCCTCCTCCGCCCGCGACAGGGGGCACCGTGTTTGCTGGCCTCCAGCCTATGATCTGTTGCTACTGCAGCAAATCATAGCTGGATCTCACTGCATCGCACTTTTTGGGGCATTTTTAGGGCCCAAAACAGTGCGATCTCTGTGATTGGCAGTTCAGATTTCAACAGCCAATCACAACGATCGTGGATGAGGGAGTGGCGATGCAACCCCCCCTGGAGTCAAACAAAGATCCTTTGCTGTAAGAAACAGCAGGTGGCATCATTTGAAAGCTGGTGCTATGGCCACTCAGCCTATGAGTAGAGTTGAGCACGGTTCGCGGTTCTTCAGTTCGCGGTTCGAGTGATTTTGGGGGGTGTTCTAGTTAGTTTTTGCTAAAAGCTCGACAGTTCGAGTTACGTTCGAGAGCGGTTCTATCAGCAAAAGCGTGGCTTTTTACAGCTACAGTGTGCAGGGAGCCATCGCTGGCAGCCTGCGGTAAGCTGGTAACCAAGATAAACATCGGGTATCCATGCAAAGTGCTTTGTTTAGTAACCCGATATTTATCCTAGTTACGTGTGCAGGAAGCCAACACTTCCCCGCTCAGCTCGCTCCGCCCCCCCTCCTGCACGCGGCATGTACACACACACACACACACAATCACACACACACACTCACACTCACCTGTCCCCAGCTATGCAGTCCATGACACTGACGTCCTCAGCGCCACATGGCCCCGCTAGGCTCCACCCACTTTGCACTCCACCGCCCACACACATGGCCCCGCTAGGCTCCGCCCACCTGGCACTCTGCACACATGGCACTCTGCACACATGGCCCGCTAGGCTCCGCCCACCTGGAACTCTGCACACATTACCCCGCTAGGCTCCACCCACATGGCACTCTGCACACATTACCCCGCTAGGCTCCGCCCACCTGGCACTCTGCACACATTACCCCGCTAGGCTCCACCCACCTGGCACTCTGCACACATGGCCCCGCTAGGCTCCGCCCACCTGGCACTCTGCACACATGGCCCTGCTAGGCTCCGCCCACCTGGCACTCTGCACACATGGCCCCGCTAGGCTCCGCCCACCTGGCACTCTGCACACATGGCCCCGCTAGGCTCCGCCCACCTGGCACTCTGCACACATTACCCCGCTAGGCTCCGCCCACCTGGCACTCTGCACACATGGCCCCGCTAGGCTCCGGCCACCTGGCACTCTGTACACAGTTCCCCGCTAGGCTCCCCCCACCTGGCACTCTGCACACATTACCCCGCTAGGCTCCGCCCACCTGACACTCTGCACACATGGCCCCACTAGGCTCCGCCCAGCTCGCACTCCGCACACATTACCCCACTCGGCTTACCTGCGGTGATGAAGTCCCGCCCTCCTGACCTCAGCGCTGTCACTGTCCTCCATGGCTGCCGCTTCACATCTGTCACTGAGGTCCGAGACTGTCACTAGCGGTGACATCACAGGCTCTCGCGATACTTGGCTGTGAAGGTCATTGAACTCAGTGACAGGTCTGCTGTCAGCAGTGACCTGGGCTGACCTATTGATGTTAGCTCAGGTCGCTGCATTGCTCTCCCAGCCTATGGGCAACATTCTGTTCTTCATGGACTGGGACAGTGACTATGGTATGGATCGTCATGGGAACCCCTTGGATTACAGCAGACCTGGATTTGTTTTTCTTTCTAATAAATTGGTGAAAGAGGGAATGTATTGGGGAGTGTTTTATCAAATAAAAATGTGTTTGTCGTCTATTTTTTTTTTTTATTACTGACTGGGTTGGTGATGTCGGGTATCTGATAGACGCCTGAACTCACCAACCCCAGGGCTTGATGCCAGGTGATATTACACATCTGGTATTAACCCCATATATTATTTGCCACTGCACCAGGGCACGGGATGAGCTGGGGAAAAGCACCAGGATTGGCGCATCTAATGGATGCGCCACTTCTGGGGCGGCTGCGGCCTGCTATTTTTAGGCTGGGAGAGTCCAATAACCATGGACCTCCCTAGTCTGAGAATATCAGACCCCAGCTGTCCGCTTTAGCTTGGCTGGTAATCAAATTTTGGGGGGACCCCAACGTGTTTTTTTTTTTTATTATTTATTTAATTTAAAATAACAGCGTGGGGTGCCCTCAGTTTTTGATTACCAGCAAAGGTGAAGCTGCCAGCTGTGGTCTGCAGGCTGCAGCTGTCTGCTTTACCCTAGCTGGCTACAAAAATAGAGGGAACCCAACGTTATTTTTTTTTTTTAAATTTATTTATTTGTTTGGTAATTACAAGGCTAAGCACCCCTTAGTGCCACATGAAAGGCACCAAAGGGTGCAAAATTACAAAATGCAGGAGAGTGGGGCATTATGTGTCTTTCTGCCATTATAATGACAGAAAAGACTGATATGAAGTGTACAAATTTATGTATTTTCCCTCCTTCAGTTTTTTGGCAGTACGCCAAAAAAACGGAAGGCGCACAGATGACAAACGGATGACATACGGACCGTATACGTGTCACGCTCCCGATGCCTCGGCATCGCTCCTTACCCACTGATCCGGTCGCACCTGCACAGCATCGCTCCTTACCCACTGATCCGGTCCACCTGTCCACCGGTCACGGCTGCGGCTCCCGCTCGTGCTTTCCTGTATCCTGTCCCCAGTCTCAAGTGTGTGACTCATGCTTCTGTATAGGGTGGGGCCGCGCCCACTCACCTGGTCTTATGGGCCCAGCACTGCTGCAGCAGGATATGACATGAGACTGTGCTGGGTATATAAGACTGGCCTTGCCATGTGGGCGGGGCCTGATCAACGTGTCTTGTAAGCCTTGTCTTGAAAGCTAGGTGCTCAGGTCCCCCTTGTGCCGTGTCCTGTGATCAATACTATTGCCTAACATTCCTACCCGGCACCTGTGCCAGATTCCTGCACTGTCTTCAGGAACTCTGAAGCCCCAGTGACTGTTCTACCCGTCCCCTGTGGGACGCAGTTCCTGCCACGATAGTGCTCCGGCTACCGTGCACCCAGGCCTCCGGTGGGGTGCACAGCCCAGTGGATCCACCACCCGGACCTAACAATCCGGAACGGAAACGGATGCCACACGGCTGCACCCGTGAAAAAAAAAGACCGTTTTTCGAGGACCGCAAAAACGGATCGGTTGTGTGAATGTAGCCTTATTCTGATCTGCCATTTATAAACAGCAGGCAGAAATAAGTGAACAGTGCCCCCCAGCGTCAGAAAATCTCCAGGGTTTTAGGGGTAGCTGAGACCCTGGAGATCATGATTCAGGCCGGTTTTTCCGATCCCCGCTCATGTGATCACCGGTATACACCATATACCGGTGATCACATTACAGTAAATGACAGCGCCGGTAAAAAATTATTTATCTCCCATCTGGCATGAACAAACATGTCAGATGGGAGATAAATCTCCTCCCCGGTCCCCTCTGGTCCCCCGGTATCGCCAAAGTGCCCCCCCCGACCCCCTCCCGGAAATCCAAGATGGCCGCGCGCACAGCAGCGAGCCGGCCGCATTCACCCTACTCCTCTGATTTCTGTTTCATGTGCCATGACACATGCGACAAAAAACTCCTCCCCAGGCCCTGCCAGGTCACCCCCTATAACCCAACCGATGTTCCCCGGTGTCCCACGGTACCTGTGCAGCATTGATCCCCCCCGCGGCCCCCTCCTTTACAATAGACGCTGCCGCATGCACAGAGCGGCTGTCGCATGTGCCATGTATCAAACTCCTCCCCAGACCCTGCCAGGTCACCCCCTATAACCCCACCGGTGTTCCCCGGTGTCCCACGGTACCTGTGCAGCATTGATCCCCCCCGCGGCCCACTCCTTCACAATAGACGCTGCCGCATGCACAGAGCGGCTGTCAGCTCAGCTTCCTGTGTTCAGACACAGTGAGTGGTGGTAACCATGCATCTGTAAGCTACTGCACTGCCTTGCTCATGAGGTAAGGAACATAATTGATCAGGAGAGCTATACTACATTTACAAATGGAGGGATTTGCTATTTCTGTTGCCCTGCTGAACAACTACCAAACATGAGAGTCCATTATACGCCACAAGAAAACATGTCTAAATAGCGAGCTCTGTTTAGTATTCATTCAGCTGGATAACTGGACTTAAAGGGGTATTCCATCTCTAAGATCCTATCCCCAATATATAGTAGGTGGAATAGCAATAATATCAGCAAATACCAATATTTGGAAATGTAGAATAGTTCTCCTGATTAGGCATACCC